>NC_092418.1:112649583-113249583 GCF_040894005.1 Engystomops pustulosus | reverse complement strand
GGCTGGACCAGCAGGTAAGATTGTATATATTGTATATTATGTTTGGTTTGTATAGTTGTTTTTTTTTACTTTTATATAAAATAAAAGATCTACAGGATGTAACTCAGGATCAGTACAGGATAAGTAATGTCATGTATGTACACAGTGACTGCACCAGCAGCAGAATAGTGAGTGCAGCTCTGGGGTATAATACAGGATGTAACTCAGGATCAGTACAGGATAAGTAATGTCATGTATGTACACAGTGACTGCACCAGCAGCAGAATAGTGAGTGCTGCTCTGGGGTATAATACAGGATGTAACTCAGGATCAGTACAGGATAAGTAATGTCATGTATGTACACAGTGACTGCACCAGCAGCAGAATAGTGACTGCAGCTCCGGGGTATAATACAGGATGTAACTCAGGATCAGTACAGGATAAGTAATGTCATGTATGTACACAGTGACTGCACCAGCAGCAGAATAGTGAGTGCAGCTCTGGGGTATAATACAGGATAAGTAATGTCATGTATGTACACAGTGACTGCACCAGCAGCAGAATAGTGAGTGCAGCTCTGGAGTATAATACAGGATGTAACTCAGGATCAGTACAGGATAAGTAATGTCATGTATGTACACAGTGACTGCACCAGCAGCAGAATAGTGAGTGCAGCTCTGGGGTATAATACAGGATAAGTAATGTCATGTATGTACACAGTGACTGCACCAGCAGCAGAATAGTGAGTGCAGCTCTGGAGTATAATACAGGATGTAACTCAGGATCAGTACAGGATAAGTAATGTCATGTATGTACACAGTGACTGCACCAGCAGCAGAATAGTGAGTGCAGCTCTGGGGTATAATACAGGATAAGTAATGTCATGTATGTACACAGTGACTGCACCAGCAGCAGAATAGTGAGTGCAGCTCTGGAGTATAATACAGGATGTAACTCAGGATCAGTACAGGATAAGTAATGTCATGTATGTACACAGTGACTGCACCAGCAGCAGAATAGTGAGTGCAGCTCTGGGGTATAATACAGGATGTAACTCAGGATCAGTACAGGATAAGTAATGTCATGTATGTACACAGTGACTGCACCAGCAGCAGAATAGTGAGTGCAGCTCTGGGGTATAATACAGGATAAGTAATGTCATGTATGAACAGAGGACACAAGACCCAGAAATAGTATTTAGAGCTGAAGATACAAATGAAAGAATGAAAACCTAATGAATATTAAACGGGGACTAATAGGGTCAGTGAAGAAATGTACAGTGACCAGAGGGGGCGCTATGTTCAAACTGAGAGATACATGAGCAAAGTACAACAGTAACTCCATGTGCTATCCGTTACCTGATGAGAAGTCGGGTTTCACGCAGGGAAAAAAACACATTATAAAAAGGTTAATTAAACAGAGAGAAGAACATTGCCATACAATTCCCTCGTCCTAAAAAGCCCCCCCCCTTACCATCCAATAGTACACAGCTCCGCGGATTAAAACGTCAGTGGCAGTGGCCACGGAGGACGCCTTCATTGCCCATTACCTGGTTCAGTGGCTGCAGATGCCTCCCCAGGGGGCGCTTCTGAGTTGTTGTTTTGGAGGCTTAGTAAATGATCCCCCTGTAAGTCACTATGTGGAGCGGGGGGCGCCTCCTGCAGGGTGCAGTCAACAAGCTCATTATCCCCATCACTCCGAATCTCATTCTCTTTATCCTCCTGAATGCAGCAAACGCTCGGGGCCCGAGTCTCCGAACCTTCCATAGAGAAGAGGGAGAAAAATACATCCACATGTGAGGAAGAAGGAACCAGAGAGACAAGTCATTACAATATACAGGGATCACACAAGTAATATAGTAGTTATATTCCTGTACATAGGGGGCAGTATTATAGTAGTTATATTCTTGTACATAGGGGGCAGTATTATAGTAGTTATATTCCTGTACATAGGGGGCAGTATTATAGTAGTTATATTCTTGTACATAGGGGGCAGTATTATAGTAGTTATATTCTTGTACGTAGGGGGCAGTATTATAGTAGTTATATTCCTGTACATAGGGGGCAGTATTATAGTAGTTATATTCTTGTACATAAAGGGCAGTATTATAGTAGTTATATTCCTGTACATAGGGGGCAGTATTATAGTAGTTATATTCCTGTACATAGGGGGCAGTATTATAGTAGTTATATTCTTGTACATAGGGGGCAGTATTATAGTAGTTATATTCTTGTACATAGGGGGCAGTATTATAGTAGTTATATTCCTGTACATAGGGGGCAGTATTATAGTAGTTATATTCTTGTACATAAAGGGCAGTATTATAGTAGTTATATTCCTGTACATAGGGGGCAGTATTATAGTAGTTAAATCCCTGTACATAGGGGACAGTATTATAGTAGTTATATCCCTGTACATAGGGGGCAGTATTATAGTAGTTATATTCCTGTACACAGGGGGCAGTATTATAGTAGTTATATTCTTGTACATAGGGGGCAGTATTATAGTAGTTATATCCCTGTACAAAGGGGGCAGTATTATAGTAGTTATATTCCTGTACATAGGGGGCAGTATTATAGTAGTTAAATCCCTGTACATAGGGGGCAGTATTATAGTAGTTATATTCCTGTACATAGGGGGTAGTATTATAGTAGTTATATTCTTGTACATAGGGGCAGTATTATAGTAGTTATATTCTTGTACATAGGGGCAGTATTATAGCAGTTATATTCCTGTACATAGGGGGCAGTATTATAGCAGTTATATTCTTGTACATAGGGGCAGTATTATAGTAGTTATATTCTTGTACATAGGGGCAGTATTATAGTAGTTATATTCTTGTACATAGGGGCAGTATTATAGTAGTTATATTCCTGTACATAGGGGGCAGTATTATAGTAGTTATATTCCTGTACATAGGGGGCAGTATTATAGTAGTTATATTCCTGTACATAGGGGCAGTATTATAGTAGTTATATTCCTGTACATAGGGGCAGTATTATAGTAGTTATATTCCTGTACATAGGGGGCAGTATTATAGTAGTTATATTCTTGTACATAGGGGGCAGTATTATAGTAGTTATATTCTTGTACATAGGGGGCAGTATTATAGTAGTTATATACCTGTACATAGGGGGCAGTATTATAGTATTTATATTCTTGTACATAGGGGGCAGTATTATAGTAGTTATATTCCTGTACATAGAGGGCAGTATTATAGCAGTTATATTCCTGTACATAGGGGCAGTATTATAGTAGTTATATTCCTGTACATAGGGGCAGTATTATAGTAGTTATATTCCTGTACATAGGGGGCAGTATTATAGTAGTTATATTCTTGTACATAGGGGGCAGTATTATAGTAGTTATATTCTTGTACATAGGGGGTAGTATTATAGTAGTTATATTCTTGTACATAGAGGCGAGTATTATAGCAGTTATATTCCTGTACATAGAGGGAAGTATTATAGTAGTTATAGTCTTGTCCATAGGGGGCAGTATTATAGTAGTTATATTCTTGTACATAGGGGGCAGTACTATAGTAGTTATATTCTTGTACATAGGGGGCAGTTTTATAGTAGTTATATTCCTGTACATAGGGGCAGTATTATAGTAGTTATATTCTTGTACATATGGGGCAGTATTATAGTAGTTATATTCCTGTACATAGGGGGCAGTATTATAGTAGTTATATTCTTGTACATAGGGGGCAGTATTATAGTAGTTATATCCCTGTACATAGGGGGCAGTGTTATAGTATTTATATTCTTGTACATAGGGGGCAGTATTATAGTAGTTATATTCCTGTACATAGAGGGCAGTATTATAATAGTTATATTCCTGTTCATAGGGGGCAGTATTATAGTAGTTATATTCCTGTACATAGGGGCCAGTATTATAGTAGTTATATTCTTGTACATAGGGGGCAGTATTATAGTAGTTATATTCTTGTACATAGAGGCCAGTATTATAGTAGTTATATTCCTGTACATAGGAGCAGTATTATAGTAGTTATATTCCTGTACATAGGGGGCAGTGTTATAGTAGTTATATTCCTGTACATAGGGGGCAGTATTATAGTAGTTATATTCCTGTACATAGGGGGCAGTATTATAGTAGTTATATTCTTGTACATAGGGAGCAGTATTATAGTAGTTATATTCTTGTACATAGGGGCAGTATTATAGTAGTTATATTCTTGTACATAGAGGCCAGTATTATAGTAGTTATATTCCTGTACATAGGGGCAGTATTATAGTAGTTATATTCTTGTACATAGAGGCCAGTATTATAGTAGTTATATTCCTGTACATAGGGGCAGTATTATAGTAGTTATATTCTTGTACATAGAGGCCAGTATTATAGCAGTTATATTCCTGTACATAGGGGCAGTATTATAGTAGTTATATTCTTGTACATAGGGGGCAGTATTATAGTAGTTATATTCTTGTACATATGGGGCAGTATTATAGTAGTTATATTCTTGTACATAGGGGGCAGTATTATAGTAGTTATATTCTTGTACATAGAGGCCAGTATTATAGCAGTTATATTCCTGTACATAGAGGGCAGTATTATAGTAGTTATATTCTTGTACATAGAGGCCAGTATTATAGCAGTTATATTCTTGTCCATAGGTGGCAGTATTATAGTAGTTATATTCTTGTACATAGGGGGCAGTATTATAGTAGTTATATTCTTGTACATAGGGGGCAGTATTATAGTAGTTATATTCTTGTACATAGGGGGCAGGATTATAGTAGTTATATTCCTGTACATAGGGGCCAGTATTATAGTAGTTATATTCTTGTACATAGGGGGCAGTATTATAGTAGTTATATTCCTGTACATAGGGGCAGTATTATAGTAGTTATATTCCTGTACATAGGGGCAGTATTATAGTAGTTATATTCCTGTACATAGGGGCAGTATTATAGTAGTTATATTCCTGTACATAGGGGGCAGTATTATAGTAGTTATATTCTTGTACATAGGGGGCAGTATTATAGTAGTTATATTCTTGTACATAGGGGGCAGTATTATAGTAGTTATATTCTTGTACATAGGGGGCAGTATTATAGTAGTTATATTCCTGTACATAGGGGGCAGTATTATAGTAGTTATATTCCTGTACATAGGGGGCAGTATTATAGTAGTTATATTCTTGTACATAGGGGGCAGTATTATAGTAGTTATATTCCTGTACATAGGGGGCAGTATTATAGTAGTTATATTCCTGTACATAGGGGGCAGTATTATAGTAGTTATATTCTTGTACATAGGGGGGCGTATTATAGTAGTTATATTCTTGTACATAGGGAGCAGTATTATAGTAGTTATATTCCTGTACATAGGGGGCAGTATTATAGTAGTTATATTCTTGTACATAGGGGGCAGTATTATAGTAGTTATATCCCTGTACATTGGGGGCAGTATTATAGTATTTATATTCTTGTACATAGGGGGCAGTATTATAGTAGTTATATTACTGTACATAGAGGGCAGTATTATAGCAGTTATATTCCTGTACATAGGGGCAGTATTATAGTAGTTATATTCCTGTACATAGGGGCAGTATTATAGTAGTTATATTCCTGTACATAGGGGGCAGTATTATAGTAGTTATATTCTTGTACATAGGGGGCAGTATTATAGTAGTTATATTCTTGTACATAGGGGGCAGTATTATAGTAGTTATATTCCTGTACATAGAGGGCAGTATTATAGCAGTTATATTCCTGTACATAGGGGCAGTATTATAGTAGTTATATTCCTGTACATAGGGGCAGTATTATAGTAGTTATATTCCTGTACATAGGGGGCAGTATTATAGTAGTTATATTCTTGTACATAGGGGGCAGTATTATAGTAGTTATATTCTTGTACATAGGGGGTAGTATTATAGTAGTTATATTCTTGTACATAGAGGCGAGTATTATAGCAGTTATATTCCTGTACATAGAGGGAAGTATTATAGTAGTTATAGTCTTGTCCATAGGGGGCAGTATTATAGTAGTTATATTCTTGTACATAGGGGGCAGTACTATAGTAGTTATATTCTTGTACATAGGGGGCAGTTTTATAGTAGTTATATTCCTGTACATAGGGGCAGTATTATAGTAGTTATATTCTTGTACATATGGGGCAGTATTATAGTAGTTACATTCCTGTACATAGGGGGCAGTATTATAGTAGTTATATTCTTGTACATAGGGGGCAGTATTATAGTAGTTATATCCCTGTACATAGGGGGCAGTATTATAGTATTTATATTCTTGTACATAGGGGGCAGTATTATAGTAGTTATATTCCTGTACATAGAGGGCAGTATTATAATAGTTATATTCCTGTTCATAGGGGGCAGTATTATAGTAGTTATATTCCTGTACATAGGGGCCAGTATTATAGTAGTTATATTCTTGTACATAGGGGGCAGTATTATAGTAGTTATATTCTTGTACATAGAGGCCAGTATTATAGTAGTTATATTCCTGTACATAGGGGCAGTATTATAGTAGTTATATTCCTGTACATAGGGGGCAGTGTTATAGTAGTTATATTCCTGTACATAGGGGGCAGTATTATAGTAGTTATATTCCTGTACATAGGGGGCAGTATTATAGTAGTTATATTCTTGTACATAGGGAGCAGTATTATAGTAGTTATATTCTTGTACATAGGGGCAGTATTATAGTAGTTATATTCTTGTACATAGAGGCCAGTATTATAGTAGTTATATTCCTGTACATAGGGGCAGTATTATAGTAGTTATATTCTTGTACATAGAGGCCAGTATTATAGCAGTTATATTCCTGTACATAGGGGCAGTATTATAGTAGTTATACTCCTGTACATAGGGAGCAGTATTATAGTAGTTATATTCTTGTACATATGGGGCAGTATTATAGTAGTTATATTCTTGTACATAGGGGGCAGTATTATAGTAGTTATATTCTTGTACATAGGGGGCAGTATTATAGTAGTTATATTCTTGTACATAGGGGGCAGTATTATAGTAGTTATATTCTTGTACATAGAGGCCAGTATTATAGCAGTTTTATTCCTGTACATAGAGGGAAGTATTATAGTAGTTATAGTCTTGTCCATAGGTGGCAGTATTATAGTAGTTATATTCTTGTACATAGGGGGCAGTATTATAGTAGTTATATTCTTGTACATAGGGGGCAGTATTATAGTACTTATATTCTTGTACATAGGGGGCAGTATTATAGTAGTTATATCCCTGTACATAGGGGCAGTATTATAGTAGCTATATTCTTGTACATAGGGAGCAGTATTATAGTAGTTATATTCCTGAACATAGGGAGCAGTATTATAGTCGTTATATTCTTGTACATAGGGGGCAGTATTATAGTAGTTATATTCCTGTACATAGGGGGCAGTATTATAGTAGTTATATTCTTGTACATAGGGGGCAGGATTATAGTAGCTATATCCCTGTACATAGGGGTCAGTATTATAGTAGTTATATTCTTGTACATAGGGGGCAGTATTATAGTAGTTATATTCTTGTACATAGGGGGCAGTATTATAGTAGTTATATTCTTGTACATAGGGGGCAGTATTATAGTAGTTATATTCCTGTACATAGGGGCAGTATTACAGTAGTTATATTCTTGTACATAGAGGCCAGTATTATAGCAGTTATATTCCTGTACATAGAGGGAAGTATTATAGTAGTTATAGTCTTGTCCATAGGGGGCAGTATTATAGTAGTTATATTCTTGTACATAGGGGGCAGTATTATAGTAGTTATATTCTTGTACATAGGGGCAGTATTATAGTAGTTATATTCTTGTACATAGAGGCCAGTATTATAGTAGTTATATTCCTGTACATAGGGGCAGTATTATAGTAGTTATATTCTTGTACATAGAGGCCAGTATTATAGCAGTTATATTCCTGTACATAGGGGCAGTATTATAGTAGTTATATTCCTGTACATAGGGAGCAGTATTATAGTAGTTATATTCTTGTACATATGGGGCAGTATTATAGTAGTTATATTCTTGTACATAGGGGGCAGTATTATAGTAGTTATATTCTTGTACATAGGGGGCAGTATTATAGTAGTTATATTCTTGTACATAGGGGGCAGTATTATAGTAGTTATATTCTTGTACATAGGGGGCAGTATTATAGTAGTTATATTCTTGTACATAGGGGGCAGTATTATAGTAGTTATATTCCTGTACATAGGGGCAGTATTATAGTAGTTATATTCTTGTACATAGAGGCCAGTAATATAGCAGTTATATTCCTGTACATAGAGGGAAGTATTATAGTAGTTATAGTCTTGTCCATAGGGGGCAGTATTATAGTAGTTATATTCTTGTACATAGGGGGCAGTATTATAGTAGTTATATTCTTGTACATAGGGGGCAGTATTATAGTAGTTATATTCTTGTACATAGGGGGCAGTATTATAGTAGTTACATTCCTGTACATAGGGGGCAGTATTATAGTAGTTATATTCTTGTACATAGGGGGCAGTATTATAGTAGTTATATTCTTGTACATAGGGGGCAGTATTATATTAGTTATATTCTTGTACATAGGGGGCAGTATTATAGTAGTTATATTCTTGTACATAGGGGGCAGTATTATAGTAGTTATATTCTTGTACATAGGGGGCAGTATTATAGTAGTTATATTCTTGTACATAGGGGGCAGTATTATAGTAGTTACATTCCTGTACATAGGGGGCAGTATTATAGTAGTTATATTCTTGTACATAGGGGGCAGTATTATAGTAGTTACATTCCTGTACATAGGGGGCAGTATTATAGTAGTTATATTCTTGTACATAGGGGGCAGTATTATAGTAGTTATATTCTTGTACATAGGGGGCAGTATTATAGTAGTTATATTCTTGTACATATGGGGCAGTATTATAGTAGTTATATTCCTGTACATAGGGGGCAGTATTATAGTAGTTATATTCCTGTACATAGGGGGCGGTATTATAGTAGTTATACTCCTGTACATAGAGTATTGATATCTGTGCACATAGATGGAAGTATTACGGTCCCTTGTTTATGGCTTGTTATTTGAGTAAGAGGTATTGGGGTTAGGAAATGGCTTTTAGCATATACCACAACCTTCCCCTGTTCCTCTTAGTAGCTCATATAAATGTACGTGACTCCAGAGGGCGACACTGAGCGCAGTATTGCTGTGGAAGAAGCATATGTGAGCTTTCCAACTTCTACTTCCTGAGCTGCTCAGATTCTCACATAAATTTCTGTCTGTCTCTTCTCACCCACCAATGCATCAATCTTCCAAATACCAGCTTGTCATTTCTAAATGTAAAGCACCACACGGGGAGCCCTGCTTCAAAGCTCACGTGAAAACCAACACTTGTAGCTATTAGCACTGAATCTTGCATTTTTATACCAATTGACTCCTGGAATGATTAAATTCTAGGCTGATAGTGAGGTTCAGGCAGTGATGTAGACGGACGGAAAGAACACGGTTATTATTACTACTATTACACTCCAGTGGAGGAAGGAGAACAGAACATATTGCTCCATATTTTCCAGATAATTTTGAATGTCTTTTATTACCTGCAAAAAAAAATTACCATCTAAATGATACTTTGTATAAATTCTTTGTGTCCACAGCTATAATGCAGGTTTTGTGTCGCCACGGTTACAGACTACAAAGAAGTTCTGTGTAGTCTGATCCTGCAGGAATGATCTGCACCCTCCTCTATTGTCTTTATATTATAAATGTTCGGGGTGAATGTGCCTTTGGCCACTCAATGTACTCAATAGTAGTACTGCCGGACCCTGGTGGCTGAGGGGGGTCTAATGCCCTTGTGTTCCATGTAGGACTCCAATTGAAGCCTTAGTGTAGTTGTTTGAGTTTCTCTATGACATATACAACCCCTTCTATCATTCTAAGTTTATCAAGGGCAGGGGCCAAGGCAGGGCCGGCACTAGCACTGGGTATACCTGGACAACTGCTGGGGCCCAGGGTTACTGGGGGAAGTGGCCGCATGAGGCTGTACATAAGGAATCCATAGGGGAAGAGGGGGGCTTTATATAAAATAACCATAAAGGGCTGTTTTGGATGATAAAATATGGAATATTTTAGGGAACAGGAGACTGTTTTAGTTTCTGAATTTTTAAATGTCGCCATTGAGTTCACTGCAAAGGGGCCCATGGAGGCTCTGTCGCCCAGGGGCCTACTAAAACCTGGAGCCCACTCTGGACAAAGGGATCACTAAATAGAATGATTTCCACCAAGCGGTCGCAGAAGTTGCTGGAATACCTTGACCCTGAAGGGACACTGATATTGTTCTCTTTTTGGTTACATTACAAATTAGGTATTTGTGTGTTTTTTCCTGCAGTTACTCCATAGCATATGCATGCGCTACTATCACCTTTATGTCATCAACAAGCAGGGGGATAACTAAAGTCATTTCCATCCAATGGTTGCTGAGGTTGCTTTAATACCCTGACACTGGTAACCTAAAAAAAAACACTTGGGACCAATGCACAGTAGGACCTGGGTAGTCTAGCATAGCTATTTAAAGGGGCTCATCACTTTTCACTAAATCTCTTCCATCAGACAGGTCTTTGTCAAAGGTGTCTGTCTCCTTTCAGAGCTTCAGCTTCTCCCTATTCTCCCCATGCTGCCCTCTACATATATACACAGCTTCCTCTCTCACTGCTCTCGGCCATTCTTATGGCATCACAAACTGAGTCTCTCTTCTCATAGTCCATCCCTACTGACAGGAAGAGGGAGGGGTGAGGGAGGGAGCATGAGGTAGTCACAACTCTCCTGCTACAGCTCCTCCTATTCAGCCAAACTCATAGATGTAAAGTAAGTAGCAGGGCTGCTGAATCACTTGATGAACTTTCAGGATTAGTCCACAAGGTGGTAAAAAGTCATCTTATGTAAAATAGTGGCCAACCCCTTTAAGTCATAACAGAATACAAGGGAAGAATTACTTATGAGTAGTAAGAAAAATGTAGTAAAAAAAAAAAAAAAAATAGGAAGAACAGTTTGGTCTAGAAAACTCAATTTTCATATAGACAGAGGGTAACAGAGGGGAGTCTTCCATTCAGGATTAGGAGTGTTCATCTGGTTGCAGGTAGAATTCTATGAAACGGAGGACAGGAGGGATTATTACAATGTAACACCGGGAGACTATCATAGTATTATCCTTTATCCTCCATGACATCCCTATTAGTGCCACCCCTTGTAATGCACTAACCCCGGATCGATGACATCATGTCTGATCATGACCAGCACCTAATTATCGCCATGTTATCGCAGTCAGGGTGTGTGATTATTATTAGCGGCTGTTAATTATAGCGCACGGCGCTGTAGGTAGGGTTATCTCACCTGTACTATTTGTTTGCATGGGAGTGGGATATGTGCGATATTTTTGAGCATAAGTTAGTACACACAAAACTAAAATACAAGTCACAATCCAGAGAATTCAGCCCCCGGGAATCAGCCTTAAAGGACACCTGTCATCAGGTCTATGTCACTAGTCCTGTCACCTCTACCTGTTGGAGCAGCTCACAAGGATCCCATCCCAGCCTTTATCTAGTCATTTCATACATTATTCATTGTAAAATCATCTATTCTTTATCATGTAAATGAGGCTGGTCACATGGTCAGAGGCAGTGATGTCACCCCTGTTACCCCTCCCCTCTCCTCCCCCTGCTCATGTCTGTGTGTGTAATGTATAGTAAAGCAAGGCTAGTGTGTGTGCTGCATCTGCTGACATGCTGCATCCTCCTAATATACAGGTGAGAGACACAGACATCAGCTACACATGAATCTGACATGTTCTGCTATAACATGGCTGCCTGGAGCTGCTGTATCTCTCCTATACACACACACACATGCACACACAGGCTGCAGGGGGCGTGGCCACCAGCACCAGGAAGCACATCATTATACAGCCTCACATCATTATACAGGCTGTCAGTCATGCACTGGGGGTGTGGCTGTGCCTCCCACTCATGAATAGAGTGGACAGCTTGAATATGCTAATGCTTCATTGGACATTTCACAGGTCATTTGCATACAACTTTAGGACCTCATTGCTTAGGGTTACAGGCATGTAGAGGGACAATGAAGGGATAGAGGCAATGCTCTCTAATGGCAGTTTATGAAAATCTATTTAGTTTAGGGGGGTTATTTTGCATGACGGGTTCTCTTTAAGGTATAAAGATTTCTTAAAGGGAGTTGTTTTTAATTAGGAAACTAATTGGGTACATTGTATAGATGAATAATTAATTGGGCATAATCTATACATGTATGTACCCAGTTTTGTTCTGGTGCTGAATTTCTGTACGGAGCCTGGTTCTTCTACTATCCTTCATTGCATTGTCAAGTTCTGATACTCTATATTAATATGGCGTCTAGTTCTGGTGACGTATTTCTGTACCAAGGCAAGTTCTTAACAAGGCCACGTTTGTATTTCAGTACAGAGTTCTGGTGCTGGATTCCTGTACGGATCCGGTTGCTTCTGCTATCCTTCTGTGCATTGTCAAGTTCTGGTAGTGTATTTCAATATGGCGTTTTAGTGACTTATTTCTGTAAAAAGGCAAGTACCGGTGCTGTATTTCTTAACAAAGCCGAGTTCTGGTGCTGTACTTCTATACAGAGTCTGGTTCTTGTGTTGTATTTCTGAACTAAGGAAAGTTCCACTGACGAATTTCTTTACGAAGCCAAGTTTTGGTGCTGAATTTCTGAGTCTTAAACACAGAAGATAGGAAGAAAAAAGGCATCTCCTTCTTCTACAACACGTTAGGCCAAAGATCAACACCAGCACCATCAAACAGAACGGAAAAATGGGAAAAGGACCTCATAACCACAAAAGTAATGGAACGACGCCTACCTATTCATCAAAAGAAACCTCTGATGCATCTCTCACCAGGAAGCAATACTAAAAACAAAGCTAAGTTCTTGTGCTGTATTGCTGTGCAAAGGCAAGTTCTACTGCTGTATCTCTGTACAAACCTAAGTTCTGGTGCTGTATTTCTGTACAAACACAAGTTCTGAAGCTGTATTTATGTACAAGCCAAGTTCTGGCTCTGTATTTATATACAAGCCAAGTTCTGGTGCTGTATTTATATACAAGCCAAGTTCTGGTGCTGTATTTATATACAAGCCAAGTTCTGGTGCTGTATTTATATACAAGCCAAGTTCTGGTCCTGTATTTATATACAAGCCAAGTTCTGGTGCTGTATTTATATACAAGCCAAGTTCTGGCGCTGTATTTATATACAAGCCAAGTTCTGGCGCTGTATTTATATAGAAGCCAAGTTCTGGCGCTGTATTTATATACAAGCCAAGTTCTGGTGCTGTATTTATGTACAAACCCAAGTTCTGGCGCTGTATTTGTATACAAGCCAAGTTCTGGTGCTGTATTTATGTACAAACCCAAGTTCTGGCGCTGTATTTATGCACAAGTCAAGTTCTGGCGCTGTATTTATGTACAAGCCACGTTCTGGTGCTGTATTTATGTACAAACCCAACTTCTGGTGCTGTATTTATGTACAAACCCAACTTCTGGCGCTGTATTGATGTACAAGCCAAGTTCTGGCACTGTATTTATGTACAAGCCAAGTTCTGGAGCTGTATTTCTGTATGGAGTTTGGTTCTTGTGCTGTATTCCTGTACAGGGCCCAGTTTTGGGCATCCACCAACCAGACATAATAATAATAAGCTTTATAAAACGCTATTATATTATTTCACAACTTATGGGCGGTGGCCATCAATATAATATCCTGGGCCAACCATTAAAAGTGCTTCCCCTTTTGGGAAGTCACAAGCCCCAATGCCCATCTGATTCCGATGGATGATCTCCTGCATGTCAGAGCCATGAATCACCTGTCCATCTTTGGGAATTAGACGATGTAACTCAGGTCTAAAACTTCTAGAACAATGCAAACTTTATCGGAATGCAGAAAACTTTCCCTCATGGTGTCTGGCACGGCGCGGATAGTTAGAACGTAATGCAAACGCAGCATCATTAGTCTGTGAAAGAACTAAAAATCTATAATTTCATTGCCCTTTTGATCATAAATCTCCAGACGAGGAAAGAAAACAGCAGGGCGATGAATGTTAGGCTTATTTGCTGCCATGGAAACGGGACCTCCGCTCCTGCCCATTGAATTCACATCCCGCTGACATTAATCAGAAATGTCCATTTGTGCCAGCTTAATGCCATGCCATAGCAGATCTCAACATACGTTCTTGACAGAAATTGGCACCTTTCACTTTCCGAGGAGACACGTTCACAGATTGATGCTCAGGTAGGAATTTTGTCCCCTGTGCAGACGTTTCCAATATGCATAACCTCAGATGCCTCCTCGGCGTCTTAAAGATGAATTTTCCATTAGCCGTATTATAGCCGGTTATAATATTGCAGGACGATGACCGCTGGACACTCGCTCGCCGCACCTGACCATTATGTAACAGGACGGATACATAATGCTACAACAAGTCATCAAGAACCACTTCCAAGTATATGTATCACATATAACTGGAGGGCCCCCCTCCCTCCCCAGATGAATATGATGCAAGAGTTAGGACTGCAACCATTAAATACTGGCATCATGGCTTTGACTCCACCCAATTACCACTTTCCTCTGGGTCCTCCATACAGATTAGTTCAGTTCCCATAATGCACTTTATTCCATTCAATATTTTGAACTCAAAAAAGGAACCTTTCAGATACACTGAAACATATCTTTGAAAACTGCTACTATACAGCAGTACAACTATCCTGATATTGTTCCTCCCCATGCATGTAAAGTTATACAGTCCTTTTGTAAAGATGACTCCCCATCTGTGTATATATACATGATCTACCAGTTCAGCTGCAGCTCCAGAAATCAGCTCCCACTTCTGGAATTCTCGACAGCAAGTCACACACGGACAACATCTCTCTCATTTCTAGGGAGGGGGAATGAGCTGGAAGCGCGGCTGAGCAGAAAAGTCATGAATATATAGCTCAACAGCAATGATGATGGACCTAACATGAGGTCATTCGCGCAGATGGTGAGTCAATTTTAAGAACCGAATGTGGAACTTTACAAGCATGGGAAGGAACAGTATAGGGATAGTTGTAAGGCTGTATAATAGCAGTTTTCAAAGATATGTTAAGCTATTGTGGGTTATTATTTTTTATATAAATCTTTTTATCGGTCTAACAATTTTCACAAGAAACTAACAGTAAGCATTTGCTCTGGTTTACACAAAGTACAAATGGTCGCAGATGATTGTGACATTGCATGCTGAAAACCTAGAACATACAAAGATACTGTAGGTTACTCTCATGTTGGGGGGGGGGGGGGAATGGGGGAAGGAAATGTTAGGAGAAAGCTCAGCGTGAGATTCCTAGACTGATGGGAAGCTATTGTGGGTTAGTTTAATTGACAGCGACACTTAGCTTAGAAATCACCTAAACTCCTCCTTCTAAACTAATACTCAATCTGAAATTTTTGCTGTATTCAAGCAGGTCTCAAAAGACTGACTGAAGTTCACTAAACTAAACTTTGTGTGTCCCTGGAATTCAATGAGAGTGGAATAAGCGAGATAGAAGAAGAGGAAAGGGAATAGATTTCCCGCAGCAGCTAATAGTAAGTGTTTTACTTAGATGTTCACAACCATATTCTCATATATTGTAGACTAGTATGATACAACACAGAATTACAAACATTTCTACACATGTGTATCCCGGGAATTCTATGAGCGTGGAATAAGCGAGATAGAAGAAGAGGAAAGGGAATAGATTTCCCGCAGCAGCTATTAGTAAGTGTTTTACTAAGATGTTCACAACCATATTCTCATATATTGTAGACTAGTATGATACAACACAGAATTACAAACATTTCTACACATGTGTGTCCCGGGAACTCTATGAGCGTGGAATAAGCGAGATAGAAAAAGAGGAAAGGGAATAGATTTCCCGCAGCAGCTAATAGTAAGTGTTTTACTAAGATGTTCACAACCATATTCTCATATATTGTAGACTAGTATGATACAACACAGCATTACAAACATTTCTACACATGTGTGTCCCGGGAATTCTATGAGCGTGGAAAAAGCGAGATAGAAAAAGAGGAAAGGGAATAGATTTCCCGCAGCAGCTAATAGTAAGTGTTTTACCAAGATGTTCACAACCATATTCTCATATATTGTAGACTAGTATGATACAACACAGCATTACAAACATTTCTACACATGTACCTGTGTACAGTCACTATAGAGCCCTCCAATTTTTTTACATTTACGTACCTTTTTTGTGCCTCGGACTTTCACAAATCTCACAATATGGCAGCAGATTACTATTGCTGTATGTACAGGCCGGGCAGTTCCACTGCTTCTCCGTCAGGGGAGGTCTTGGGGGTGTATGTAAGGCACTTTCAGAATGGCCGCGCGATTTTGGCGACGCAAACAAGGTAGTTGGTTTGCCACTCCAAGATTTCCTCTTTCCACCTGCGATGCTTTTTGGGGTGGATTTAGGGGTCTGGCTACCGGATGGTCGGAAACGTTTCGCGTGCTGTTCAAAGTCTTCGTCGGGATAAAGGGCGTCGACGTCGACAACTTCACTGCTGTCTGATGAGATTTTGGCACTGGTGGCAAACACTTCCTCTACGGCTTTGTCATCGATCTCATCACATACTTCAACACCTTCTTCTTCTCTCTTGCGTTTTTTCTCGGCGTCAGGTTTGGGTGAGAAGAAGGAGCGGATGTCATGCTGCTTCTCCTTCTCAAACTGAGAATAGACACAAAAAATAACGCAGAGTGATAATATATAAGGCAAAGAAGAGTTTTGGGGTTTTCTTGTCCCTAGTCCCTGGATAACCAATATACAACCCCCCCCCCCCCCCCAACCCTCTGACCACTACAGCCGAGCTGTGACTAGCTGTGTGGTCATCAAGTATCTGCTCATCTGGCAACACAATTATACAAGTCATTATAATAGTTTATTTACAATAATTGTAAATTCAAGTTAAAAGAGTGTAATAAATAGTAAAATTCCAATGTAAAGCGCTTGGGCTGTCATGGAGCTGTCTGCCCCTACAGCTACTTCTGCTTATGGAGGATGAAGAGTGAAAAGATCTGTACACAATAGGGTTCCCCCTCTATCGTTTCCTCTTTATGTTAAAATTTTCTAACTTACCTATAAAGAATGGTCTCCAAAGCTATATGCAAATGAGTGGAAAAGAGTTACTTTTTGCATGTGAGAAGTCACAATGAGAGGCTGAGGGGGGGGGGGGGGGTCATACTGCAATGGTTCTGGTCTCATTTTAAAGATGAAAACCTCACATTTCTAAATGATGCAACAGATAACAATGCCATACAACCGGAAATACAGACAGTTGAAGGGGTTGTTCAGGAATAAGGCATTTTAAAATACTAAAATAATTCTTATATTTGCCTCTCTTTACACTCCCCATCAGCTGTGGTGTCACCGCCAGCCTCTGTATACACAGGCAGGGGATGTAACATGTCCTACTCTATTCATGAGATCACTACAGGCCGTGAAGTCACCACTGATAGTGACTCTGGTTATTTTCTTATTTCTGTTTTCTCTGCTTCCTTTTTACTAAAAGCAACTTTTAAAATGATGCTAATGATGCTCTGGGAGTCATTACCATAGGCCCTGCATGCTGTAGCTTCAAAGCCTGGTAGACTGTCTCACCATTCCCCTGCTCCCTTAGCACTCCCACCCCTTTGCCTTCTGTTACCGCACACACTGGGAAGCTCCTGCTCAGTGTAACAGCCTGTGAAGCTAGCCCTAAGAGGTGCACTGGGAACCAGTACCAGAGTCCTTCTGACTCATTTGCATTACAAAAGTTGATGTGAAAAGGAGGGAGGCCATGGACAAAAAAAATATAATAAGATTACCATAGTCACGGTGCCTGGATCTTTGAGTAAGTGTCACTGGTTTATAATGATGAATTTTGATGGTAGTTTTCCTTTAAGGTGACACCAGAAGCATTGTTGTAGGTGCTACAGAGCCCACGATTGCAGCTCCTGAAGTTGCTGTGTGTTTGCTTGATTATCTCACAACTTCCATTACTCGCGCCCTTCCAAACTTCACAAATACACGTAATCCTCCCTGGCCATATATCGCCTTGATGGCACGGAGTGACAGCTCGCGGTCTCAGACTGTCCCCAGCAGAGCGCGGCGCTCTCAAACCATGCAAAGTTAATAACAGTTTATGATGACCTTTGCAGAGTTAATTCCTCAAGACGGGACACAATAAAACTGCAATTAACACGTAGACAATAAACCGCAAATAGAAAGTACCGTATTTATTACAGCGCGGCCCCCGGAGGTGCGGGCGGGGGCGACCAGTCATTTATAAAAGATGCTAGGATCCGCGCTCTCTCTTGTTCCTTGCAGACGCCGCCTGTTATTAATAAGGGAGAAGGGACGACGTCTCTGGGCTCTCATCTACAGCAGTGACACAGCAGAGCGCTGACTATCCCTGCGCCTCAGATTACACCGCAATTCACACACACACATTAGGGGAAGACTTATAGGAAGTGTCTGAGGTACTGACAACCGCTGTGCTCAGTACACGTCTGCAGCATGAGCATAGGGCACCCGCTGTGCTCAGTACACGTCTGCAGCATGAGCATAGGGCACCCGCTGTGCTCAGGACATGTCTGCAGCATGAGCATAGGGCACCCGCTGTGCTCAGTACATGTCTGCAGCATGAGCAGAGGGCACCCGCTGTGCTCAGTACATGTCTGCAGCATGAGCATAGGGCACCCGCTGTGCTCAGGACATGTCTGCAGCATGGGTATAGGGCACCCGCTGTGCTCAGGACATGTCTGCAGCATGGGTATAGGGCACCCGCTGTGCTCAGGACATGTCTGCAGCATGGGCATAGGGCACCCGCTGTGCTCAGTACATGTCTGCAGCATGAGCATAGGGCACCCGCTGTGCTCTGTACACGTCTGCAGCATGAGCATAGGGCACCCGCTGTGCTCTGTACACGTCTGCAGCTTGAGCATAGGGCACCCGCTGTGCTCAGTTCATGTCTGCAGCATGAGCATAGGGCACCCGCTGTGCTCAGGACATGTCTGCAGCATGAGCATAGGGCACCCGCTGTGCTCAGTACACGTCTGCAGCATGAGCATAGGGCACCCGCTGTGCTCAGTACACGTCTGCAGCATGAGCATAGGGCCCCCGCTGTGCTCAGTACATGTCTGCAGCATGGGTATAGGGCACCCGCTGTGCTCAGTACACGTCTGCAGCATGAGCATAGGGCACCCACTGTACTCAGTACATGTCTGCAGTATGAGCATAGGGCACCCGCTGTGCTCAGTACACGTCTGCAGCATGAGCATAGGGCACCCACTGTACTCAGTACATGTCTGCAGTATGAGCATAGGGCACCCGCTGTGCTCAGTACATGTCTGCAGCATGGGTATAGGGCACCCGCTGTGCTCAGTACACGTCTGCAGCATGAGCATAGGGCACCCACTGTACTCAGTACACGTCTGCAGCATGAGCATAGGGCACCCACTGTACTCAGTACATGTCTGCAGCATGAGCATAGGGCACCAGCTGTGCTCAGTACATGTCTGCAGCATGGGTATAGGGCACCCGCTGTGCTCAGTACATGTCTGCAGCATGAGCATAGGGCACCCGCTGTGCTCAGTACACGTCTGCAGCATGAGCATAGGGCACCCGCTGTGCTCAGTACACGTCTGCAGCATGAGCATAGGGCACCCGCTGTGCTCAGTACATGTCTGCAGCATGAGCAGAGGGCACCCGCTGTGCTCAGTACATGTCTGCAGCATGAGCAGAGGGCACCCGCTGTGCTCAGTACATGTCTGCAGCATGAGCAGAGGGCACCCGCTGTGCTCAGTACACGTCTGCAGCATGAGCATAGGGCACCCGCTGTGCTCAGTACATGTCTGCAGCATGAGCAGAGGGCACCCGCTGTGCTCAGTACACGTCTGCAGCATGAGCATAGGGCACCCGCTGTGCTCAGTACATGTCTGCAGCATGAGCATAGGGCACCCGCTGTGCTCAGTACATGTCTGCAGCATGGGCAGAGGGCACCCGCTGTGATCAGTACATGTCTGCAGTATGAGCATAGGGCACCCCATGTGAAAAAAAATGCTCATCAATATTCCAAGTAATACTGGGCTCATCTCATACAATGGAGGAACATTTTCTGAATCCACAGTAAATAAAACATCTAATTATATATAATGCACCATCTGCTCCGCAAACCTCCCCGATTCTGCTGTTTACCCATCAATCTGCGATCAGATCCACTGCTTATATTAATCCCCAAAGTTAGCAGCACTCCATGTACACAGGGAGGGCAGAGCGCAGATATAAGGTCCCTACACCGGCCGACACAGCAGGAGATGTTACCCCAATCACTACATGCAGCAAGACTGTCTAGAACGTGGAACAAACTCATATATATCTATTTATGTAACATCTAATGTATCTCATATCCATCTCTCTAATATCTATCCGTCTATATCATGTCTTTCTCAAATCGGCACCAGCCTGACAGGGCTCCTTAAGGTAACTAAAAAAATTGTGATTAATTTTAGCTGCAGATTAGCGAGTAAACAAATCACATTTTGACTTCTCTTTTGAAGAGCTGCCAGTGTTTTCTGTGCGGATATGAGCCCACACATGTGCTGCTCTCCATCTCGTATCTATCCAGCTATCAACTCCAACTATCTATCCAAAATCTTCCCATCTATCTAATATCTATCTCATATCTATATATCTATCTATATACATATCCCCTATATCTATGCCATATCTACCAATCTCATAGATAGATGGATAAATAGGAGAGAGATCGCAATCTCATGGGTGAAAAAAAAACTCTGCCCTACAAATATCTGGAAAATTCTTGTGATTAGAAGCTGCGAGAGAAGACAACAGCAAGGAAAAGAATATTTGAGAATAGAAGGATGATATGATGTATACTGGGGCACTCTGCTTGTTTAAAGGGGATGTTCAGGGCTCTTGCTGGTGCACTTGTTAATCTTCTTTACACAGAAGCACAGACCAGCAAGTATTCGGTGAAGGTCCTGTCCTCAGAACATGGCCACCACCTTGAAAGCCGCCATACTGGATCAATAGCAAGTTTTTTTCCCCATTCAAATGTAGAGCAAAATTGTCTTCAATTGCCGATTGCCACAAGAGATATTGTAAATCTGATTGCGGCAATCGATTTCTGCGCCAGTTATGGCCTTCTGTGAACTTCTACATGACCTCTTTCCCATTGGAATAATGTGACCATGATCCAATATGGAGGCCATGTTCTGGACATAACCATGACTTGCTGGGGTGTCTCTGTCGGACCTCCCGTTACTGCGGTGTTTACAGATCTTCACCTAAACTTTGTCATTTCCCGTTGCTCTGTTTATCGGCCGCTGGATAAGCAGTTTTAGGTCTTTATCCCCCGGCAATAGAACCAAACCCTTAAGAAGATTTAGATGCAGGCAGATACCAGTGCGGCATTGGCGGAGCTGCCATAACACTTGGCGCCAGCAGCTGCTGCGTTGGTTGTTTTCCGTCGTTAACATCACCCAGGATAAAATATGTCACTTGCTTTTCTCTAATTACCAGTGAGCGGCTATTAGGGAGCGCTGCAGGGGGGCGCCGGGGGCACTTGCTGGCGCAGCTCTTTTGCCTCTGCCGCGCATCTTGGCTGCAGGACCATGGACAGCAAATCACACTCAACTGTGTCAGCCGGGTAGGGTACCTGCAGAGAACGGCAGGACTGAGGGGGGCGGCAAATTCCCAACTCACCAAATGTGCCGTGGATTAAAAAGGAGGTATCATGTCAGTGCCTCGGCGTCTTTCCAGGGCTGGGGGGACATGCTCTTTAAATATTGCAGCGCTCCTGGACAGAAATAACCGGCTGATTTAATTGGGTCTTCTATAGAGCCTTTCACACCCGGCGTAGCCCGGGGCACGTCAGCTGAGCTACTAATGAGAGCCAGCCATCATACAATGCCCTGCTAACACCGGGGGGTCAGCCAGCGAGGCAGGGACTGAGCGGGGAGGTAGGGACAGAAAACAGCAGCGAGGACAGCGCAGCGCACATCCCTCCCGATAAACAGATGCTTGGCTCACAAGCAAAATATCCAGAGATTTCTAATGGGGATTTAAGAAATTTTATAGGGAGGAGGAGGGGGTGAAGAATACAAACCATTTGGTTACATCTTGATACTATATTTAGAAAATCACTTCGATTTTTTATTGGCTTTTGCATCTGGGTCGCTTCTGTGTCAGCGGAGGAGTGTATAAAAATGCAATAATGTGGAATGTAATATAGAGGAAATATGGGATATTACTATGAAGTATCTCAGCTGTAAAGCTGCAGCAGTCATACCTGCGTGGCTGGTAACAGGGAGGAACACTCTGCAGTGGATGAAATGCGGGTTAAATGTGCCTTTAATGTGCAGAAATAATTTTTTACATTCATCAAATATCCTACAGCTATGGGGCACATTTACCTGGTCCCTGCGCGATCCCCGAGGTGCGTTGTCCGCCGGAATCCGCATCTGCCGTGATTCATGAAGATCGTGCGCCCTAGGTTCCTGTATGTGTCGCTTCCCCCCGCTGAGGTCCGCCGGAGTTCATCATCTTCTTCCCGGTGCTTGTAAATACTTGGCTTGCGACACAAATTACTTTATTAAATCCCGTGGTAGTCAGAATCCGACAGATTGTCCGACGGCCTGCCCCCCGATTTGTGTCGCATGAAAGCCGGTGCCGATGCACCAAAAACCGATCGCGAGCACCAAAAAACCTTTCTTAATGCGGCGCACATCAAAAATTGTAGGGTATTCCGATGATAATGCAGACCGCGGACCCTTAGTAAATGAGCCCCTATGTCTGCCTCCAAATATCACATAATTAAAATACACTGATACATCAAGTTATGTATCCAACCCTTCTAGAACTAATACATGTGCTGCAGACTCAAAGCTTAGCGTTTATCCATGCAAAGGAAAGTGCATAGGTGTCTCATGGGTGCAGGTCCATGACCCCTATACAAGTCTATAAAACTGATTTTCTATTCCTAGAATTTAAGCTATTGTTCAACTACAACTCCCAACATGCAATGTAGCAGAAACCAATGCTATAAAAGTTTTTTGACTTATTGGCGTATGCATTAGAATGCAAATTCTTTTCTGCAAATTAGACTTTATGATGGCTAAATTGTGTCACCTAAGGTTGAGGCTTGATACACATTTCCTGCTATGTGTACAGCATCATTGTTACTTTACTGTAGAACACATTATTCATGTTCTGCAGGTACTCCATAACTCCAAATCCCCTGCACAGACAGAGAGCAATCATTTATTTCCCTCTGCCTGAAGCTACTACTAGAGGGAGCTTAGGAGCCAGCACTGTTGCATCATTGATCTTTACAACTAGTAGACATTTAGCTCCCCCTAGTGGTGGCTGTGGGCAGATCACATTTATTTCATTTCATTAATAAATCTATTAAGGGAATTTAGAGTAAACAAGTTAATGAATAAGAATGCTGGCTATAATATTGGTGTACCTTCACATCAAAGATGTCCAACATCTTTCCTGCCACCACCGCACATGCTTTGCCAGAAATGTGTGATTTGTCGAATAATACAGAATATAGGCGGCTACTGGGAACTGCTAATGCTGCTTATCATTGGGATATACAGACTATTAGTGGGTTAATGCACTCCCTGCCGGATCCCTGTAGCATATACTTAGGAGCACATAGTGGTGCCAGATGATAAGCAGCCCACACGATGCATTAGTCACAGGAAGTCTTTGGAGATATCTATGGTAAAGAAGTCTTTAGCCACAGTATATAATTACTTCAAAAATTAATATATAAGGGTCTCTGCTACCTCAATAACCGATATACCACATGATACTGCATCGCTGCGGCCGCCAACGTACAAGTGCATGATGTATGGAATTACGAGGAGGGATTTATTAGGCTCTGTAAGGGAAATAGCGGTGCTGCTATATGGATCTCTGCAGGAAGCGGAGGGTAAATACATTATAATTGATCATAATAGGCAGAGTGTTTGTGGCTGCCCCGCAGTCCTCTAAGAGCAGGAGCAGTGTCGTGTCACTGTATGATCACAGAACATTAGCATGGCAGTATAATAATGACTTCATTAATGTAGAACAAGCCGCTACCCCGCCGTGTGCTACCAACATAAGCGCTGATGGTATGCGATTACATAAGACATCTTTGTCTGATCATGGGCTTCTAAACCTCAGGACCCAATCGACAGGGCCGGGGCACAACTTATCTTTTTTCTGGTTTTGAGGCAGCGTAACTTTCCAATTTCCTTCCAAACACATGTAAGGTCAGCTGAGCTATTTATGGGTAGACGAGAGTAATTTTCTAGCGCCCGGCCCCCTCTGGAGTTGGATTAGCAACTTTCACAGAGGACAAATTGAAATGTCTAGACAAATATATCTTTGTATGGGGGCGATAGTCACAGAGAGGTCAGAGCACCCATGCTGACCCCTGACCACTGCCGGCTATGATAGAAAGGTGTCAGGACACAGGACATGGCAGCTCGCTGTGTATGGGGGGTGTAGTCACAGAGGGGTCAGAGTGCCCATGCTGACCCCTGACCACTGCTGGCTATGATAGAAAGGTGTCAGGACACACAGGACATGGCAGCTCGCTGTGTATGGGGGGGGTGTAGTCACAGAGGGGTCAGAGCACCCATGCTGACCCCTGACCACTGCTGGCTATGACAGAAAGGTGTCAGGACACACAGGACATGGCAGCTCGCTGTGTATGGGGGGGTGTAGTCACAGAGGGGTCAGAGCGCCCATGCTGACCCCTGACCACTGCTGGCTATGATAGAAAGGTGTCAGGACACACAGGACATGGCAGCTCGCTGTGTATGGGGGGTGTAGTCACAGAGGGGTCAGAGCGCCCATGCTGACCCCTGACCACTGCTGGCTATGATAGAAAGGTGTCAGGACACACAGGACATGGCAGCTCGCTGTGTATGGGGGGTGTAGTCACAGAAGGGTCAGAGCACCCATGCTGACCCCTGTTGGTTATGATAGAAAGGTGTCAGGACACACAGGACATGGCAGCTCGCTGTGTATAGGCGGTGTAGTCACAGA
Organism: Engystomops pustulosus; assembly: GCF_040894005.1. Taxonomy (NCBI): domain Eukaryota; kingdom Metazoa; phylum Chordata; class Amphibia; order Anura; family Leptodactylidae; genus Engystomops; species Engystomops pustulosus. The sequence goes on along the minus strand of NC_092418.1, from coordinate 113,224,451 downwards.
GGGGTCAGAGCGCCCATGCTGACACCTGACCACTGCTGGCTATGATAGAAAGGTGTCAGGACACACAGGACATGGCAGCTCGCTGTGTATGGGGGGTGTAGTCACAGAGGGGTCAGAGCGCCCATGCTGACACCTGACCACTGTTGGCTATGATAGAAAGGTGTCAGGACACACAGGACATGGCAGCTCGCTGTGTATGGAGGGTGTAGTCACAGAGGGGTCAGAGCACCCATGCTGACCCCTGACCACTGCTGGCTATGATAGAAAGGTGTCAGGACACACAGGACATGGCAGCTCGCTGTGTATGTGGGGATGTAGTCACAGAGGGGTCAGAGCGCCCATGCTGACCCCTGACCACTGCTGGCTATGATAGAAAGGTGTCAGGACACACAGGACATGGCAGCTCGCTGTGTATGGGGGGTGTAGTCACAGAGGGGTCAGAGCGCCCATGCTGACCCCTGACCACTGCTGGCTATGATAGAAAGGTGTCAGGACACACAGGGCATGGCAGCTCGCTGTGTATGGGGGATGTAGTCACAGGGAGGTCAGAGCACCCATGCTGACCCCTGACCACTGCTGGCTATGATAGAAAGGTGTCGGGACACACAGGACATGGCAGCTCGCTGTGTATGGGGGATGTAGTCACAGGGAGGTCAGAGCACCCATGCTGACCCCTGACCACTGCTGGCTATGATAGAAAGGTGTCAGGACACACAGGACATGGCAGCTCGCTGTGTATGGGGAGTGTAGTCCCAGAGGGATCAGAGCACCCATGCTGACCCCTGACCACTGCTGGCTATGATAGAAAGGTGTCAGGACACACAGGACATGGCAGCTCGCTGTGTATGGGGGGTGTAGTCACAGAGGGGTCAGAGCGCCCATGCTGACCCCTGACCACTGCTGGCTATGATAGAAAGGTGTCAGGACACAGGACATGGCAGCTCGCTGTGTATGGGGGGTGTAGTCACAGAGGGGTCAGAGCGCCCATGCTGACCCCTGACCACTGCTGGCTATGATAGAAAGGTGTCAGGACACACAGGACATGGCAGCTCGCTGTGTATGGGGGGTGTAGTCACAGAGAGGTCAGAGCGCCCATGCTGACCCCTGACCACTGCTGGCTATGATAGAAAGGTGTCAGGACACACAGGACATGGCAGCTCTCTGTGTATGGGGGGTGTAGTCACAGAGGGGTCAGAGCGCCCATGCTGACCCCTGACCACTGCTGGCTATGATAGAAAGGTGTCAGGACACACAGGACATGGCAGCTCGCTGTGTATGGGGAGTGTAGTCCCAGAGGGATCAGAGCACCCATGCTGACCCCTGACCACTACTGGCTATGACAGAAAGGTGTCAGGACACGCAGCTTTGTATGGGGCACATTTACTAAGGGCTTTACGCCTGTTTTCTGTCGGACTTTGCGCATCCTTTTCAGTGCAAACTTCTTGCACAGGTACGTAACTGTGGTGCAGGCACTTCTTGTGTTGCGGCTGCGCTGTTCTTCATGCTACAAAGTTCTGTACTGAAAGGGGCGTTCCGGTCCCCAGTCGGACCTTACACCATTTTTAGCATGCAAAGTCTGTGCATGTGTATGGGAAGAAGTAGCCATGGACTGATGTGTTAGACACAAACAAAGGCCAAATGTCACAAATGACAAGATCTACTGGACAGGTGTTGGTGCTAGACTCCTTAAGACATCTGTAACATCTTTGTAGAGGAAATACCTTTTAGGGTTGGACCATTAATAAATGCATGAAGAGGACTTAGCAGTCAATTTATGCCGGGCTGATGGATACTTCTGTTTCTTAGGAGTTAATATATTGTATTCATGAATCGGGAGGTGCAGGATGCACAAGTTCTATAGGTCCCTTGTGTATAGGCGAGTGCTGATCTACATATAATAGTCATAGAGTTTTAATGATTCAGTAATCTCCAATATAAAGTGTTATGTCCCATTGTCCTGTCATGTGCCATAATCTGCAGTAAAATGGCTTCTATTTTCACAGCTGGGGAAGACACATCACTTTACTTTTCATAAAACTGCAAATTTCTAAAATTTTTGCTTAAAACGTCCGATTTCTCAAAGTCCTTTGTCCGATGAATCTGAATGCGTGGGTAACAGGCGCGGCGCGCTCCTCTCTGTGCAAACTGCTGGCTGCAACCTTTTCAGGTGTAATGTGAAAATCCGGCATCAAATTGTCAAATCCAGATATGTAAAGGATGTCAAATTGGGATTATGTAAATACACACTGGAGGAGAAGGGGGTAGGGGGAGGTGAAGGGCCCGGACTGGAGCCGCATCTTACATCAGAACTGACGGGTCCTGCTAGAGACGGGTTATCAGTAAAAACCGTCAGCACTAAATAAATTCACATCAAATGCACAACATTTGGAAAAAAAAAGCGTTGCATACGGATCTTCAGAGGCGGCTCCATCCTGCGCTCGCATGAGAGGGGAGAATGAATGGATCGGCGCTGCAAGAAAAATGACCTTCAAAAACAAAGGCACTTTCTATAGTTGACGGAACGAGGATTGAAAAGCCCAAAGCCAAGTATTACGAGGGATTCAATCCTCACAATGGTCTATTACTGTGTGTGCTAGAGAGCGACACTACTACTAAGTTCACCTGCCTCGTCTGTGCAAAAATTGTAGATGAAAAAAAAAGCAAAAATGGTCAACGGTGGCGCAAGTGCTGAGCATGCACGTGGTCTACGGGGGTCTACACGGGGAGTAGCAGTGAACAGTAGAAGGATCGGGCATCAACCTCACCCTAGTCTTCTGTTATCAGCATAGTAAAGGGTGATAAAGGCATACAAATCTAAAAGTACCAAAGTATCCAGAAATGATTTATAACTCTTATTGTGCTTACATGAGATGTACCAACCTGCCCACTGTACCCCACTAGATGGCATCTGCCAAGAGGCTCGCCATCAGGATTGTAACGGTGATGAGAGGAGGCCTCATTGGAAGTGGAACAGCTAAGAGCTCGGTCCAGTCATGTAGCCTGTACATAGGATACACAGCACCGTGGCCTGTACTGTATGCACAAGAGTCTGGACTAGGATCTGGCTTCTGTTCTATATCAAGTATTTTCTTTTCCAAAAAAAACCCTGCAAAATTCTTGCTCCAAGAAACAAGAGGACAGGGGCCAAAACTGTCCCCTGCCTTACATGTCATCCCCTTGCTGGCAGGTACAGGGTGGAATAATGCACAAGTCTTACGTGGGTAAAGAGCTGGTCTTTCGTGTCATCCAGTTCTTCATTAGGTGTCCAGGACTTGGCGAAACTCAAGAAGTCCCACTTCTCCTCGTCATCGACCTCAGCCTGAATCTTCTCCTTCTTGCCGTTCAGGGTGCTACCGGTGACGTTAGCCTGGAGATAAACATGAAAGGGATAGAAGTCGTATCTATAGTGAACAGCAGAGTCTCAGTCTGTCCAGGGGATTAGTTTCGTGATTGTGGATGAACGGTCATTAATGGGCAACAACGGCTACAACATCCTCAATGAGCCAGTAATGTAAGGACCTGCAGATCTCAGCAGTCATTGTGAGTGCACATGGAGCGCAATATTTCCATATAGAAACATCCGCTGCAGATTTTCAGACATTTTCTGCTCCAGGACCTCATTTTTATAGCCGGACCTGACTTTTTTTTAATCTGAATGCACAAACCCTATGCCAAAAGCTATGAAGATTACTCAAGCAAATGTAATTAAGAAATCTACCATGAAAATCCATCCTGATAAACCAGGGACATTACTCATAGACCCAGGCACCGGGACTGTGGTATCTTCTTATATTTGTTATCCTTCTAAAATCAACTTTTAAAATTATGCTCATCACTTTGCTCCTCCACAGTGTAACAGCCTGTAAAGCTACAGCAAAAAGGGGCTCTGGTAACACCATCAGGAGCACTTCTGTCTCACTAGCATAATTTTAAAAGTTGATTTTAGAAGGAAGGAGAACGTGGATAACAAATATATGAAGATAATCACAGTTACGGTGCCTGGATCTACAAGTAAGTGCGTCTCATGCTTGAATTTTATAATAGATTAACTTTAACTTTTTGCCTTCAAAGGGATAGTACGGAGAGAAGAGGGCCACTTTGTTTCTATGAACAGCGCCAACCACTCTGTATATAGTAGTGCGGTTTCTCCAGCTTCGATAAAGCCAAGCAGCAATATTCCTAATAAGCTATGGGCCGAGGTGGCACTGATTATCGAAATAAGAAACCATGTTTTTGTTATTATGGACAACCCCTTTAAGGTCTGCTTATAACAATGTAGAGAGGCGGGGTCACCCCTGTATGGGCTTAGAGACAGTGAGGTGAAAGTGAAAAAGCAAGAGCAAGCAAAATCACTTACAGCTTCAGTGAAGTGACTGGCGGAAATCTTATCACTTGGACCCTCAAGATGAAAACCTCAAACATGTGATTTACTAAACTAGCGATACTTTTAATGCTGGGATTACTATGGCAGGCATCACAATTCCAAGTTGTAGTCAAAGGGATAAGGCAGGGACACAATAATAATACTAATAATAAATTCCTGAGGCTCACAACCTAATCAACCTACCAGTATTGCTTTTGGAGTGTGGGAGGAAACCGGAGGACCCGGAGGAAACCAACGCAAACAGGGAGAGAACGTACAAACTCTTTGCAGATGTTGAACCCAAAATTGAACCCAGGTCCTCAGCACTGCAAGGCTGTAGTGCTAACCACTAAGCTGCCGTGCCGCCCTAATTCTCGCAACTCGAAGTCGCAGCAACCTCGCAACGGCAATTTCAACGTTTCAATGAGTTCCAGTGAGTGCAGAACCTGTGTACAAAGCTAGACAGGAGAAATATACTGCTAGACAACATGGATAAAACACGAGGCCAGCGCCAAGCTCTGTAAATCTGTGTGTATTGCCCTATGGAAACACGAAACGAAGCCAACAGACAGCAGCTGTACCTGGGGTGTCTTGTATGACTCCCAACTTCTAATTAAACCCCAAGAAAAAAGATTTTTACTAGCGGCTTTTTATTATTTTGCAAGAATTGTAATGAAAATAAATGTTGTTTCGTGCTCGCCAATACGAGCCTCTAGATTTTGGATGCTGTGTATACTATGGTTTCCAAGGCAGCTAATGGCCGCAGCTTGAACAAAATATAATAATACTAAAATAATCATATAGTATACCTAAAAAATAACTATGTATTCATTAGCAGCAGCCCCACTCGTCCCCATGGATTGCTTATGTGGTGATTTCCCGCTGTGGTGCTGAGCCCCGGCACTTGCCCAAGTATGCCCAGTGCTGGTGCCAGCCTCAAAGAGAGGTCACCCCTCCTCCTCTCCATGGCGCTTGACCTATGCACGTCCGTTGTGAATACGTTCGTGTGAATGTAGCCCAAGTGTCACTGGTTTATCATGATGGATATTGATGGTATATCTGCTTTAATGAAATTCATTTTAGGAAACCTTTAATGTAAAATTATCAAAATTAAGAATACTAAAAAAAAAAATTAAAAATAAAAGAATATTCACCAAGGCTATTGCCCTGCCATCAGTGACCTGTAATTAATACACATTACAAGAACTCAGGAGAAACATTTCATGAACGTGAATCTGAGCGCCATTCTCCGTCCTTTAAATAAACTACAAAGTTTTGGGCTTGGGGGCCACGCGCTTTATTTCCCGGCTAACAAAGACCTTAACAATGTATCGTACATCGGATTTCTATGTATTTGATCAGAACTGAAAGAATGAGAAGATTTGGCGTTTGTATTAAGAGCAAACCCCGTTAGCGCGGCCATCAATGTGGAATCCGAGCTGACAAGATCAGTGATACAAAATATATATAGTAAAATAATACAAAAAAAAAACCACCTGACACCTGCTACATTGTTACTCTTTACTTGTGCAGGAATGTGACTCTCGTATTCCGGGGGGCTTCCTTTTTCGTTGGTGCTCCCTCTCCCCCCCCCCTCCTCCTTTGTTGAATGACAGTGCTACCAAATTAATTGAAGCGGCGATAGGAGCTGGAGTGGGCGTGAGGCTATGAAAAGATGACATGTTGTGTGTGACTCACTCTTCATTAAAACTGAGGGGTTTTCAGCTTGCGCTATTTTTTATTTTTAATATTAGTCAATCTAAGAGGAGTGAGGAAGCTGAATGCCCTTGTACTGTAAATGTGATTTTTTTTTAATTTTTTTTATTAAGTTTTTTTTTTTTTTTGTACAGTTTAATCACGTCATATACCTTCCTGTTCAGCATGCCCCACATCAAGGTGTCCAGGGTCCCCTTGGCAATCAGATAATGGATGTGCACAGAGTTACTCTGGCCGATGCGGTGGGCTCTGTCCTCTGCTTGCTTGATGTGACCCGGATCCCAGTAGAGCTCGGCAAATACAACGTGTGTGGCGGCCGTGAATGTCAAACCCTAGAATGAGGATATAAAAAGAAGAAAAATGGGACAAGAAAAAAAAAAATATATCAACGCTGCACATTGTTCACCTATATCAATAGCAATGTAATGACGCATAGAGACGGGGGAGAGACGGAGACATTGTACAGGTCTATACAAGAGAGGTAATAGAGAGGGTAAAGACAGTCTCTCCCTCTGAACACACGTACTATTGTGAAGATGTCTGATCATAAAAATAAAACCCTTAAAGGGAACCTGTCACCACATTTTTCACAAATAAAACTAGTGACAGGTTCCCATAGAGCCCTATTAACTAAATGTCACCTTTCTTTTAGCTAAAAATAGTTCCCGTACATCCTCATAAAATCAACTTTGTTGTCTTGCCTAGCATACAGCCGGATCCATCAGCAAGTCACAGGGGCCATGTCCTGCAGCTCCTCCATGGCTTCCACTCCTCCCCATTACTCCAGGGAGGCAAGACTGGTTTCATGTGATCAGATAAATATATGGGGTAGATTCTGCAAATGTTAGCGGATAAAGGAACTTACATGATCATCCTGGTCATATAACAAAGTGCAGAAAGGTGAAAAGGAGGCATGGGGAGGAGCTTCTGGTATCAACTGAGCAGGACACCCCCCCCCCTCCCCTCCGACTGCTGATGTCAGGTAAGATAACAAAGTTGACTTTATGAGGATGTGAGGGAAACAATTTTTAGCTAAAAGATGGGTAGCATTTAGTTACTAGGGATCTATAAACCCAGTGACAGGTTCCCTTTAAAGGAAGAGTAAAACCTAAAATGTAATAATACAAGTAAACAGCATATTATCGCACTGTTTATCAGACTCAGATTTTTTAAAAATTTTCTTAAACCGATGGACCTGAAAAATCCTGCATAAAGCACAAACACATTGCCTGCTAATTTCTTACCATTTTGATTCTTGTAAAGAATAGAATACAATATTGTAGAGGTTGAGCTTAGTGAATGGGTGAGCTGATCGATGAAGGTCCGACTCCTGGGACCTTGGTGGAGTAGCAGGTCAAGCTTGCGTCCTGCCGATCCTTTCACAGTACAGTTTGTGTACACAGTGCAGTTTCCTTTTGTACAGTCTTGTCAGAACTTACCAGTCCCGGCGCTCACCTATGTGCGGCACTGCCAAAGACAGTGAGTAGGAGTGACAGAGATATCTGAGCTCTGTGCAACAACTGGATGCATGCTTGTCCTGCTGCTTCACCCAATCGGGAGATAGGTCCCCCCATCCTCATGGTCCCAGCTGATGGACACTAACTGATCACCAGTGAGTAGGGGATAACTTAGTTGTCACAATCCCTTTAACAACTATAAGACAACTGGCAGCAGCAGGAGCCTCCCACTCTCCCTCCCAAAACCAATAATAAGGGCCATGAAGGGGCAGAAACATACAATGCAGCTCAAAAAACAATGGAGAGATTGTCCATAGAGAACAGGTCAGAAACACGTTAGATAAGACTCATATATTAAGCCTCTGCCTATGCCAATGCTGTCTGTAAGCTCCACCCCCAGTGCACCGGCTGAATTGTATCTCAAAATAATAGGGGGAGGCTCCTGCTTCCGCCAGTTGTCATTGAGACACAGCTAAGAGACTCAGATACCAAGAAGATTCCTTTTTATTCACTTATTCTCATTTTTTATTGTATTGCAAGACAAATCAGATGAATGGAAAAGTAGAGATAATGGGAGAAATTGCTGAGATATTTATATTTTGTGTATTTTCTACGTTTGGCGTTCTCATAACAATTTCACCAGCTTTCCCTGATATCAGCAGATAGTTTTTCAATTTCTTTTACACATTTTCATCATTTCTTTTTTTTTTTTATTCTCTCAAAGACAAAAATTCAAAGAAAAAAAATGCAGCGTAAACAGTAATTGTAATCCTTCCCGTCTCACCTGTCCAGCAGCCTGGATGCTAAGAATAGCCACCCGGGTGTCCGGATCATTCTGAAACTGATGGACCAGATGAATTCTCTCTGCAGATGGCACGCTACCGTCTATCCTGATGTAACGGGCCTGCAATCACATGGAAGGAAGTGGATGTTTCTCAGAGATCTCATTTCCATATATTCAGAGGCTTAACATAAAGCAGCTAGTCCCCAGTGCAAAATGTTCCCCTCTCATCTATCATTACTGTATGAGCCTCATTAGGCTCCTGGGCTCAGGAGGTCACATTCCTGCATAATGACATATAATACAGCATCACTATATCATCTATTACAGAAATCCCCCTATAATGTAGAAATGTATTGCAATGGCCAATCATAGCCATGGCTAGCTGCTAAGGGGCATCATTTTGCCGGATTGGCTATTCGCTGAAATGTGTAATGTTTGTGCTCCGGTTCTGTAGCTCACAGAAACACAGGCCTGGTGAGTGCTGAAAGATGAGAATCTTATCTTTAATATGACAAGAGAAGCACGGTTCTATGTACTAGAGAGTAGGGATGAGTGGACTATACACTCGACCTAAGAACCGGGTCTGGATCTGGGCTCAACCCAGTGACGGACTGGCCCACCACAGTACCAGAGGATCCTCCAGTAGACCCTGGCTCAACCGAATACTGGACCCCAGAGGTCCATCAGAGAACACCACAATTTGGAAGTTGCTAGAGTATATTTCTTCAGGGATAATGAAGAGTGGGCCTAAGGAAAGCCATTCCGACACTGGCTCAAACCCCTTGCCTAAAACAGCCACTATTGGCGTTAGCACAGATCACGGGTGGGTGTTAACAGTTTCAATGCTGCCAGCAAAGCCACAATAAAATTATCCCCACTATTGTTGCTCCCCAATGATGTCAGTGGAGCAACAATGCCAAGGATAACGACAGCGTGGGCCGGCTGGTTTGCTGGGGGCACTTAAAGGGTAACATCAAAGATCAGTTCTGGTTGTTACCTGTGGGGATGAATGTTCAGGTTTGAGTACCCGTCCCCCACTAACTTGATGAACCTTAAAGTGACATCAAATGGCAAAAAGTGACTCTTCTCATATGACTCTGGAGGAGACGCATTTGGGCAAATTTACTAAGGGTTTGTCGGATTTCACAATTTTTTACCGTTTTGTCCTGAATTGCCCCCAGTTTTTGGCGCAAGTGATCGGATTGTGATCGGATTCCGACAAACCGCAGAGTTTAAAAAGCAAATTGTATCGCACGGTCAGCACTCACATGCACCGGGAAGAAGAAGGTGAACTCCGGCAGACCTTAGCGAGGGAAGTAACAGATGCAGGAAATTGGACACACGATCTTAGAGAATCGCGGCAGACTCTATTCCTCATCGGACAACGCACGGCGGGGATCACGACGGGATGGATAAATTAATCTGCCCCATTGTCTCAGTTTGCTCTTTCCTCCGTTCTCTTGATGGTTTTTGGATGAAACTTCGATCGCTTCATTGCACAGAGCACAGCAGTACGAGGACACTGTCCAGTGCACTTAAAGATGTGCTGCAGCAGCGTCTTTAACATTCTTTACTTTTTCTTGTGTTTAATGTTTTGGATGAGAAAATATTATATTTAACATAAATGGAGACGTCTAGATAGATAACAGCGAGGAGGATAATACCGCCTGCTCCCCCTTACACAACACCGCACACAGAATTTTTTTCGCAGAGGAAACAGATCGATACATATAATGAGGTTAAACACAATGGAAGTTCCAGACTGAAGACGTGTGGAAGAGAAATGCCGAGGTCCTGCCACGCGGAGCTTGGATTTTAAGGTGGTTATTAATTAATCTGTCACTAGCCATTTATTGACTGTCGTTCTCTGACACGATGCATCGCCGCGCTATTAATGGGCTGAAATCACCTCCAATTAAGACTTCACCGTCTCCCCCGAGGCGTTTGCTCACAGTTTTTCTTAGTAAATATGAACATAAGGGAAGCTGTCTTGCATAATTAAAGAGCCCCTTACACACGTAGGTGGCCGCCATCTTGTGCGCTAAAGATGCATCCATCACAATGCAGATGGTGCGTTCATCTAGAGTCCCGCAGATAAGAGATGGCAGCGCAGAAGGTCATCTCCAGCCCCTAGAGATGGGGCCTTTAGAAAGGTCGCTGCTGGTGACCTTCTTCTGTTTGTGGATCTTATGTAGGGATTGGATTTGATCTCCTCTGTGGACGGCGTGTTGCCAGTTTGGTAATGTTGCTGGTTGAGTTTTCGGAAGCGATGGCTCCTCTTACCTTGCTCTCTATAGCGGCCTCCGTGCAGGCCTGGAGCATGGAGAGATGGTGCCCGAACACCAGGAACTTCAGCGTCTCATTCTCTAACATCATCTTAATGTAGTCTTTCACCGCTCCAGCCTGGAAAACACAAGGATTTATCATTCTGACACAGAACATTAAGACTGCGAGAAAAAGACTGCGCAGGAGGGAACTCGCTGAAGACAATGATGATATTAGGGAAGTGCAGAGACATAGTAGTGCTGTATATACTCGAGTGGTCCTGGCAATGGTTACCAGGTCATTAATGATGAACAATCAGAATATATATCCATTAATTTATGTGAATCACCATGTACTGCTAATCCAGAACTACAACCTGCAATGTACTCCAGAGCTGCACAACTTATTCTGCTAGTGATGTTACTGTGTACATGTGACACTGTCACTATAAAAATCTGCAGACACCCTATTACAGAGCAGGGGGAGCTGAGCAGATTGTATGTAGTGTCCTATCTGCAGGCAGCATGTTATAGAGCAGGAGGGGCTGAGCAGATTATACATAGTGTCCTATCTGCAGGCAGCATGTTATAGAGCAGGAGGAGCTGAGCAGATTATACATAGTGTCCTATCTGCAGGCAGCACGTTATAGAGCAGAAGGAGCTGAGCACATGGTACATAGTGTCCTATCTGCAGGTAGCATGTTATAGAGCAGAAGGAGCTGATAAGATTGTATGTAGTGTCCTATCTGCAGGCAGCATGTTATAGAGCAGAAGGAGCTGAGCACATGGTACATAGTGTCCTATCTGCAGGTAGCATGTTATAGAGCAGAAGGAGCTGATAAGATTGTATGTAGTGTCCTATCTGCAGGCAGCATGTTATAGAGCAGGAGGAGCTGAGCACATGGTACATAGTGTCCTATCTGCAGGCAGCATGTTATAGAGCAGGAGGAGCTGAGCAGATTGTACATAGCGTCCTATCTGCAGGCAGCATGTTATAGAGCAGAAGGAGCTGAGCATATTATACATAGTGTACTATCTGCAGGCAGCATGTTATAGAGCAGAAGGAGCTGAGCACTATGTACAGTGCAATAACTGTAAGAAGCATTTATAGTAAGAGCGCCATTTTCTCCACTGATGACCAACCTGCTAGTGACCATCAAAATTTTCATCTAGCCATGGAATTATTATTAATCAACACAGTAAGGCAAATAATCAGGCATTAGTATTGGAGGTCGGGATGGTTTCTGTCATTCTCCTGCATGAAACAATACTATATTCTTCTGCGACGGCTGAGAGGTATATATGTTCCCCTATATACCACTGTAACACAGGTATCAATGGTGTCATGGAATTTAATTAGTAATGAATAATTTACTGCTTACCACTGTAACCCACACAGCCCCAGGGACGGCTCCGGCTCTAAACTGATGGGATGAGCTTTTACATGCATTAACCCTTCCAAGGCCGTCAGTCTATACCCTCTCCCCCATCCAAAATACAACTCCCTGTGCGGCATGTAAGAGGTTAAGGCTGCCAACCCTCATGAAGGAGAAGGGATGAACCATTGCATTAATAAAACATTCGGTGCAATGCTCTCATTAAACCGCGTACGTGAAATATATAGCGAGCCTCATCCCCGCGTCCCTTCCCCAGCCCCGCCTGTTCCTAATGATAATTCTATCTGGCAATAACCATGTGTCACGTATAAATAATACACAAAAATGTAAAAGTGGGGACATTAATTATTCACATCCAGGGGTCGAGCGTCTGAAACAATCAAATAACAGTTTAGGGAGATTTGGGATTGAACTGGAGGATTTTATAAGAGGAGACTCAGAGGCCGCTCGCTTAGATAAGATTCTCATTTACATAACTTCTAAAAGGGATCGTCCACTGAACCACGAGGAGGGAAGTTCTGCAGTCTGTATGATCTTACATTCCACCAATGCACCTGGTGGTGGGATCCAATAAAGAGAGGTTTTATTGCAACTCATACCCGTTATAAATTTTTTGGAGGGGGGAAGGAGGGGGCGCTGTTGGTTGTTCTGTGGAAATCAGTTTTTATTATGATTATTAAATTAGTTGTCCCCAATTATCTTATCTTCTCTGTGACAGTGTTGTTACAATGTTGTCAGACAGGAACAGGAATACACATGTCTTCCCATCCTTCACATCAAATCCATAAGAGACAAAAAATTATGTTAAAAAATGTATTTTATCTTGTGCAACAACAGCATCGGCTCTATTACTGTGGTGTTTAGTAATAAGAAGCCAACATGAAGATAGAGGGTGGCCTAAAGGAAATCTACCATTAAAATTCATCCTGATAAACCAGGGACACTTACTCATAGATCCAGGCACCAGGACTGTGTTATTTATTACATGTAGCCTCCTTCCTTCTAAAATCAACTCTTGTAATTATGCTAATTAGCCTGAAGGGCTCCTGGGTTGTCACCAGAGTCCCTCCGTACTGTAGTCCCGTTGTTCTCCCACTACGTCCCAGCTCCCTCTGCCTGCTGTGATCTCACACAGTTGTAGGGGAGACGTGCTCCTGCACAATATAACAACCTGTGAAGCCAGAACCTGGAGAGGCTCTGGTAACACCCCCAAAACCCTTATGGTGCATTAGCATAATTACACAAGTTGATTTTTAGAAGAATCCATCTGAAGAAATCTCAAAAATATTTGAATTGTTCTCATAAAATGCTTCTAGCATAAGAATTTGGCTTTGGATTGAAGGTCTCGTTTCTCTTTTCTCTGAAGGAGCCATGCAAAGCAGTGGCTCTGCTCCTGTCCTGACAAGCAGGGCACAAAGCTTTTGGCTGACAAAAGATGACTTTGCAGAGACCTGGCTATAGGAAAAGTGAATGAATATTTGCGTCCACCAACACTGAGCTCCTTAGGTGGACATGAATAACATTTCGCACTGTCAACACCAGGTGTCCGCATAATATGCCGTTAATTTGAATAACTTTCTATCTCTACGGTCAATCATACCAATACTCTCTCATCAACTCATCAGCTGAAATTCCTATCCATGATATGGCAGGGTCATGTGATCCTAAGCAACCATGACAAATCCATCTTCCTGCATAATAAGCTTTAAGATTTACTAAATCGTAATGCACACCATGGATGTCTGTAGAGCTAAACTACACATGATCAACCTACCTTCTTGGACTCTATGATAGGCTGCAACATAAGGTCCTGGAAGGTAGATTGGTCATGTAAGGACATTTTAGCTCTACAGACGTCCATGGCGCCCATAGTATGACTCTGTATTATACCTGTATAGGAGTTTTAATGTGTATTGAGTCATAATATGAACACAATAGAAATCTATCAAGCTAAACTGTTCTTACATGACCAATCTACCTTCCAGGACCTTATAATATGTAGTCAATCAGGTGTCCAACGTAAAGGCCCTGGAAGGTAGATTGGTCATGTCAGAACATTTTAGCTCTACAGACCTCCCCGGTGCCCATATTATGACTCTGTATTATTCCCAGATATAAGCTTTACGGTGCACCGAGTCATAATATGGACACAATAGAAATCTATAAAGCTAAACTGTTATTACATGACCAATCTACCTTCCAGGATTTAGGTTGGAAGCCCGACTGACTACAAGGTCCTGGAAGGTGGTTTGAGCTCCACAGACGTCCATGGTGCCCATGTTATGACTCTGTATTATCGCCACATATAAGCTTTAATGTGCACCGAGTCATAATATGGACACTTAAAAACCTATAAATCTATTCCTACAGGACCAATGTACCTTCCATGGACCTTATGATATGTAGTCAATCAGGTTTCCAACATAAAGGTCCTGGAAGGTAGATCGGTCACCTCCTTAGTGCCCATATCAGGACTCGGTACACATTACAGCTTATATACAGAGATAATACATTGATTTGTAACAAGTACATTTGCTGCAAAACACAATTACCAATGAAACTTCACTTCAGGTCAGCACTAAAAATGAACGGCACTGATGTTCGGGAGCGATGGTCCTACTTTAAGTTGGAAGAAGTAAATTTGTACTTTCTTCAATTTTCCGTTTATGGCAGAAGCTTCTACCAGGAGCTGAGAAATAACGGAAGCGCGTCGGCTATATATCACCTAAATTGCACAATTTTAATACACAGTGTGTGTGAAGTCACATTAAAGTAGGCTGCCAATAATACCCGGCTTCAGATACTGATATAATCAATTTACACTTATGTTCTCCGGTGCTAAGTGTATTAATAGTAAATGTGATCGTTAAGAATGATTTGTCTGCAGGTAATGTGGAGAGGTAACTCCCTGCGGTGCCGGCGCGGTGACATCTTCTCATAGAGATACATTGTTGTCGGCTAATCTAAAACGCGCTGTTATTAGAAGCAGCACAGTTTCCATGGCAACACTGAGTCATAAACCTTTGGTGGGTGTTTGGGTCTTTTTGCCTCAAGAAATAGCATCTGGCTTGGCAAAAAGCTGTTGTTTTGTGGGAGAAAAAAAAAAAAAGCAAGTGTAGAACATATGCAACACGCTATGTATTTTGTCTCGACAGGCGGAAAAAAAGTTTTTGGATTTTTCAAAAAGTGGCAAAAGTGACAAAAGTGTTCTTGAAAAGGCTAACTGCAAACGGAAGGCGATTTAGGAACGTCGTTACATTCCCTAAGACTCGATGAAAAGTTTTGGCAATGATCAAAAATGGAGAAGCGCAAGGGCAGCCCATTCCTGTTATACACAACAAGGGGGCTCATTTACTTACTCGGTTCATTCGCAATCCCGCGGTGCGTTGTCCGCCGTGGATTGGCGTCCTACTGGAATTCACTAAGGTCGTGCGCCCGATATCCAGCAGGTGTCGCTGTTGCGCCGAGGTCCACCGGAGTTCACCATCTTCTTCCTGGTGCATGTAAGTGCGTGTCAAACGAAACAATTTTATTTAAAATACCGCGGGTTTTACGAATCCATCGGGTTTCCCGACGCCCCCGATTTCCATGCGCCAAAACCCGGGGCAATACGGTGCAAATCCAAAATAATCGGGAAAACCCCAACGGAATCACGGCCAAAGGACCCTTAGTAAATGAGCCCCAATGTGCATTATTGGAACGGAACCAACCCAAAGTGCAAGCACAGAAAAATGACAGTTTTAGTTGAGGCGGCATATTGTACATGTAATACTGAGATCATCTAAAAAACGGGAATGTTAAAAATAGGGTAAATATCAATCTTTGTAGCTGAGAAGGAGCATATTATTTGCAATAACTCAATTCAATAGTTAAAAAGAAAGACTGAAAAACATTAAAGCCTGAAGAAATGTTCCACAATCTGCATGAATCTCTAGTATTGTGTGAATATATGAAGAATAGCGCCATCTCTGGTCATTATATAAGTTGCATTCAACATTGTTTAGCAGTTTTCCCCACTGCAGACTCTCTCTCTGTAGATCTCAATAGTCTCTGAGCTGAAGGCTGAAGACTAGTCGTTCTGAAGTCTCCCATACAGTTAAAGAAATTCTGCTCCATCTATGAGTCTCTCACTCAGAAACACCAGCAGGATCACATACTATGTGAATAAAGCAAAAATGAGGAGATTAAAAAAAAAAAAAAAAACTTACTACTAGCTCCAGCTGCCTCTGTCTCATTCCAAAAAAAAAAAAATAGAAATAGAATTTTCCTGTCTCCGACTCCCCATTTTCCACTTCACATACTTCCAGTCCATTTTGTTAGCACCTCCACTGGTTCCAAAAAATCAGCAGTCACATACCTCTTCAGCATCAACGAAAGAAGAACAGTTAAAGAAGACCTATCACCAGAATTTTACCCCTCACACCAGTAATACCTGCTGGTAAAGGGTTAAAACTCCTCCCCATATCATCTAAAATCATCTTCCACTGGGGCACTGTACCTTAATTACAGTCGCTTTTACGATATGCAGATCAGTAGACAAGAGTCAACTTCTGAAGAAAAGAGTCATGTTTTTAAAAGAGGGGGGGGGGTGGGAGCATTTTTATATATTGAAATATTTATGAGAATAAAGAGAAATTAAGGCCCACATTATTAGATCCATTGAGCATCCAGTACTTGTGGATCGGAGGTTTTAGCAATTGTATTCAGAATCATATTGAGTCACCGATCCAAAGATTCATACAGAAACATAAAATAAGATCAAAGCGGAGGCTTTGCCGGAGTTACTAAAGCAGTCAATCACGCTTGTAGTCACCGAACTGCAACCAATGCCAAATGCAACTTTACCCCAATTCAACTCAACGTCCCTCCATAAAATATCATATCTCAATGTCAAATCCCACAGATGATCAGTACCATCAGGACTTAAAAAAATTGTAAAAAAGTAGCTTAATAGCCAAAGATAAGCCTATCCGTAGTATATTATGTCATGAGCTTTATGTAACTAGAAAAAGAACAAGCTGCAGCAGACAGATGAGGATGTTAAGCTATGCACCCGGTAGTCTGGCTATGTAGTCTGGACCGCCCCTTCATTATCTCATTACTGCAAGGGTCCAGACTACCCAACCCATTGGCTGTGAAACAACACAATTACTATTACAATGAGCTTACTTATGGGTGCTGCAGAAAAAAAAAAAAATCAATATTGTAAGAGTGAGTAACATGTTGATATGTGTAACGAGCAGATTTTTCTAAGAATAGCAGCAGAGTGGGGGAGGTTTTAACAAATCTCAGCAGGAATTGACATGTAGTGTTAAAGTCAATTCTTTGTCAGATATCACCCTGCGCTACACATAGGATAAGAAGACGTCAAATGCACATGTGTATTATTTATACATTGTATAAGGCTACATTCACACTGGCGGCAGTGCCGGCGAGAGGCGGAGGGGGAGACCGCCGCTCACATCCGCCCCTCTACATAGGAATATATAGCGCATGGCACCGTATTCCGTTGCAAGATAGGACGTCCTATATTTCTACAGGGTACGGAGCGGTACGGAGCCGCACGTGTGCTGCACTGCACCGCTCCAATTGGGCGCTGGGGGCCCATTCCCATCTATGGGGGACGTATATCGGCCGTGTATACATGGAAGCACATGGAGCTCCTTAGGGTTACTTTATAAATAACTATAGGCACAGTATTACAAATTTGCAGGCCACAGATCTGAAAAGTTGGGCACATTATCCCTAAAAAAAAAATTGCACCGGTTAGGAAGTGATGATAAGCTATGGGAAGGAATAGCATGCAAGGACCTGGTCAGTACAGAATATATAGGTTCCTATAGGTTCTCCACTGCAGGTGTCAGCTACTCAGTCCAAAAGAAAAATTGCAAAACACCTCGACGCAACATACCTTAGCTAGTGCCGTCTGCTTAAACATGCGGGTGATCATACCCATCACCTGAATAAAGGGGCTCCCGGAGTCTGGGGACGCCGATTCTGGACATCTCATTAGTTTTTCCCACTCTTCAATACTTGTACTCATTTCCTGTAGGGCAAGAGAAAACAGGTTACCCCAAGCCAATTAAAGGGGTTGGTCATGGGTAAAAATAATATATGGCTGGGAGGTGGCTTAAAAATACTACTATACTCCGTAGCGCCGATTCTCCTGAGCCGCCGCCCACCACATAAAAGCAGGCGGAGCCTTCCCGATCACAGCCACATGGAGAACAGGAGCGCCAGACAAGATGAGTATAGATAATGGACTTATCCTGTAACCCAGGATTTATATGTTATAATGTAATACATTTATTTCATTTATTTCTCCCATGACATTCTGTATCTATTTTTTCCCCCTTGCCGGCTCCCTCTGATGTCTCAGTTGTTTCAGAGTTGGAGGTGGAGACTGGTCACTAGGATGAGTCCCATACACAGCACACAGAAACCATAAAGGACATTGTAGACAATTACAGAGCGACACCGATTTGAATAAAGCACTGGGGATGAGATAGAAAACCCGCTATTAGCTGCAGCAGCCTCTGTATGTGTCTTATTCCCAGTCAGTTACAGCTCTCCATAAACTTCTATGGAAACGTCAATATATCTGGGATCTATAGTCAGGTCCAAAAAGTTAGATTACAAAAAATATTTAGTTATAGCTCAAAATGTCAGCTTTAGAGAGAGGAGGAAGTAGGAGGAGAACTTTTTTTTCTGATAAATACACCATAGTATCTTAAATTACTATACTATCATATTAATGGTTAGTGACAATTAAGCACTTCTCTGCTGCAGACCACCCACTGTGCAGACATCTACAGGACATCCCCAAAATACCCAAGATCATTGGATGACACATTACTATCCTATGTGATCTGCCATCACACATAACACTTTAACTTGTTGCTAGACGGGGAAATTTTCGACAAAATCCTCAAAATAGGTTTAGAAAACCTGTCCTTAAAGAAGGCACCAGCATCACCACCAGCATCAAGTACTGTGAACCAAGCCCACCGACATACTGGTGTGTGCCCCCTCTGGAAGGAACCGCTCTTCTGTTAGCCTCTTATTTCCTGGTTTTTATGGAAAAAATTTTTTTGCAATAAACCTAAGGGGCTCAAGCTCAAATAACAGCTATGGAATCTGGAGCCCCTCAGGATAATTTGCATAATATTGAAATGCTTTTTTTTTTCATATATTTTTTTTTTTTTTGTAAAAACTAGGGAATATGAGGCTGAAAGAAGAGCGGTTCTTGCCACGGGGGACACTCACCCCCATGTAAGTGGGTTTAGTTTACAGTCCAATATCCTGGTGGTAGATTTCCTTTAAGCACCTGTTCTTAAGATCTGCTACATGTGGTTGAGGCCACTGATGCCTAATAAGGTTGCTAAGTGTTTAGTCCAGCAAATAGATGAATAGTAGATGCGCTCCGACTCAACATACATACAGTCTCACCATACACATACTCCGACCATGACCACCTCAGATAACAGGACAATATCCAGAGGCGGCTTGAGCGCTTCCTCAACATTACGGGATCAGGAGGCGGATCTCACGACTGAACCAGATACAGACATCTGACAAAAGGGAATAGAAGGGGAAAGAAACTGGAGGCTCCTCTGCCAACCTAATAAATCAATAGGGAGAAAATGAGTCTCACTGCAAATCTTATTACTTAAAGGGATTAGACGGCATCGAGTACATTCAAAACAGCCTCATTTTTACACGTCGGCAGAGGGTTTTCTGGGAATTTTAATTCAATCTAAATAAGGATACAAGCTGTGATTCTCTATTTAACTTGCTCAGTACCCAAGGGGTAAAGAGCTGCGAAAACTACCCCCATGTATCATTCTGACAGCAGTTTTATCATTTCCGCAATAATTCTTGCCTATTTTTTCTATATTATTTGACAGGGTGAAAAACGCAGCATAAACATCAGATTTTGCTTTAAAAACTAGGGCACAGGGAGAATCCACAATCCAAATCCATCATGAAAAAAACAGGGACCCTTACTCCTAGATCCAGGCACCATGACTGTGAACCTTCTGATATTAGTTATCCATGGCCTCCTTCCTTATAGTGATACACCTTTACACTGATAGTGGAACACCTTTACACTGCAGCTTCACAGGCTGTTACACGGTCTAAGCATCTCTCATCTGTAATCTCACAAAGTGAGAGGATGGAAAGGGCAAGATCGTGCAAGAAGGTAACACCCCCAGAGTCCTTCTGGCTCATTAGCATAATTGTAAAATATGATTTTAGAAGGAAGGAGGCCATGGATAACAAATATAAGAAGATACCACAGTCCCGATGCCTGGATCTTTGAGTAATGTCCCTGGTTTATCAGGATGGATTTTGATCCCGTCAATAATAATCTGGGTGGGCCTGGCGTTTGGTAAACCACCTAATCCAGTGATGGCGAAACTTTTAGACACAGAGTGCCCAAACTACAACCAAAATCTACTTTTATGTCGCAAAGTGCCAACATGACAATTTAAGCAGTAACCTAGTGATCCCAGCTGTATCATAAGTCTTAATCCTATTGGCGTCCTGAGGACACCAATACAATAGAAAGAAAATTTGGATTGTACCCTGAAGAGGAAGAATCAGGGGACCCTGAGTAGGAGCTCCAACTATAATCCATCTCTATCCACACCTTCTCCCTTCTTGTGTAGTCCTTGCAGCCAAGAAGGTGTTACCAGGAATAGTTTTGGACCACAGGAGGAAACCTTGAGTCATGTCTAGAAAATTTTGTGCTGGGGTGAAGGCCTGGGTGCCCACAGAAAGGGCTTTGAGTGCCACCTCTGGCACCCGTGCCATAGGTTCGCCACCACTGATCTAATCCATACTGTACAAATGTTAACAGAGAGTTTATGTCAGAATCCATATTCTGGCAAAAAAAACATAAAAATGCTGCAAGGACCTGTGTTATGGTCATCTACAATGTTGTTTCAATATAATTTCAAAAAATTATATAAAATAATTTTATATTAAATAGTAAACAGTATAACAAATAAGTTTAGAAGATTGGATTAAAATAGTAAGGACTGATGGAAATTAGTGCAATGCACAATCCAAACTAGACAGGGATTGATTGTTGTCTGTTGCAATGGAGACGCGTTGGGGCACATTTACTTACCCGGTCCAGTCGCGATCCAGCGTTGCGTTCTCCTTAGAGGATTTGGGTTCTGCTGGGATTCAGCAGGTTGTGCGCTCGATATCCACCAGGTGTCGCTGCTGCGCCGAGGTACGCCGGAGTTCACCTTCTTCTTCCTGGTGCATGTGAGTGCTTGATCTTGCGACACTTTTTGTTTTTCAAATTCCGCGGTTTTTCCAAATCCGTTGGGTTGTCCGACGGCCACGCCCCCTGGATTTCTGTCATGTAAAAGCCGGCGCCAAAATCAGATCGCGTGCACCAAAATCCCAGCGGAATTCGGCACAAAACGGAAAAATTCAGGGCACCCAACGAAAGAGCGGCTGTGGAGCCCTTAATAAATGAGCCCCATAGATTTTGGTAGTATCCAAATATCTACCCCAGGGGACCATCCACTTTGTTTTAGATAGACTCCATACAGTAACAACAAAATGTAGACTCAACCTTTAAGATTCTCTAATAGGTGATGAACCCAGGAAGAACAGTCATGTAAGAAATAATTTCCCAACACTCAGAACTGCTCATACAAGGAAGCCACAAAGATACACACTGCAGACATTCCAGAGCGGAAGATTCAAAGTAAAACATTTCCTGGTGAAAAACACAAAATTTTACAGAATATAAAAATAAAATTCAGTTTCTCTGCGCTGCTTCTACACGGTGAGTGCACATAGTCCTGTGACAATGCATCAGCCTCATGCGTGGTCCTGCACGTGGTCCAGTATTTATCAGCCGCACAGTCAGGCACATAATCCAGTATTGATCCAGGAGATGCATGCACAGCCAGACACATTCCTGAGCGGATAAAACAATCACATCTCCAAATGCTACTTATATACCAGAGGGAAATCTAGTCACTCACACCCTGATACCCACATATAGTGTCTACTAAGAGCGCAACAGACATGACCAAGGGGTCCACACAGAATGTTTAGTGCTGATAATCTGAAATACTGGAGGCCTATGACCATTATTCTTCTACACTGAGCATTATAGAGGCCAGTATTATAGTACCGTATATACTTGAGTATAATCCGACCCGAGTATAAGCCGAGACCCCTAATTTTACCACCAAAAACTAGGAAAAACTACTGACTCGACTATAAGCCGAGGGTGGGAAATGCATTGGTCAAACCCCCCCAGTAGTATACAGCCTGCCAGCCCCCAGTAGTATACAGCCTGCCAGCCCCCAGTAGTATACAGCCTGCCAGCCCCCAGAAGAATACAGCAGCCCCCAGTAGTATACAGCAGCCCCCATGTAGTATACAGCAAGCCCCTAGTAGTATACAGCAGCCCCCAGTAGTATACAGCAGCCCCTAGTAGTATACAGCAAGCCCCTAGTAGTATACAGCAAGCCCCTAGTAGTATACAGCAAGCCCCTAGTAGTATACAGCAAGCCCCTAGTAGTATACAGCAAGCCCCTAGTAGTATACATCAGCCCCCCTGTAGTATACAGCAAGCCCCTAGTAGTATACAGCAAGCCCCTAGTAGTATACAGCAGCCCCTAGTAGTATACAGCAGCCCCCAGTAGTATACAGCAGCCCCCAGTAGTATACAGCAGCCCCCCTGTAGTATACAGCAGCCCCCCTGTAGTATACAGCCTGCCCCTAGTAGTATAGTATACAGCCAGTCCCTAGTAGTATACAGCCTGTCCCTAGTAGTATACAGCCTGTCCCTAGTAGTATACAGCCTGCCCCTAGTAGTATACAGCCTGCCCCTAGTAGTATACAGCCTGCCCCTAGTAGTATACAGCCTGCCCCTATTAGTATACAGCCTGCCCCTAGTAGTATACAGCCTGCCCCTAGTAGTATACAGCCTGCCCCTAGTAGTATACAGCCTGCCCCCACGGCCCTTAAAAAAATGAACTTAAATGCTCACCCTCCGATGTCAGCGCGACTTACCGATGTCCCCGATGTCAGCGCGTCCCGTCTTCTTTCTTCTCCGCGGCTCCTCTTCACTCTTCCCGCGCCCATGTTTTCTTCTAGCAGGCGCATACTATGACGCGGCCGCTGCTGACATCATAGTATGCGCGGCCATGAAGAAAACATGGCCGCGTCGATGATAGAAGAAAGAAGAGAGAAGAGGAGCCGCGGAGAAGAAAGAAGACGGGATGCGCTGACATCGGGGACATCGGTAAGTCGCGCTGACATCGGAGGGTGAGTATTTAAGTTTATTTTTTTAAGTGGGTAATTTTTGGGGGGTAATAGACTCGTGTATAAGCCGAGGGGACGTTTTTCAGCACATTTTTTGTGCTGAAAAACTCGGCTTATACACGAGTATATACGGTAGTTATATTCTTGTACATAGGAGGCAGTATTATAGTAGTTATATTCCTGTATATAGGGGGCAGTATTATAGTAGTTATATTCTTGTACATAGGGGGCAGTGTTATAGTAGTTATATTCCTGTACACAGGTGGCAGTATTATAGTAGTTATATTCTTGTACATAGGGGGCAGTATTATAGTAGTTATATTCCTGTACATAGGGGGCAGTATTATAGTAGTTATATTCTTGTACATAGGGGGCAGTATTATAGTAGTTATATTCTTGTACATAGGGGGCAGTATTATAGTAGTTATATTCCTGTACATAGGGGGCAGTATTATAGTAGTTATATTCTTGTACATAGGGGGCAGTATTATAGTAGTTATATTCTTGTACATAGGGGGCAGTATTATAGTAGTTATATTCCTGTGCATAGGGGGCAGTATTATAGTAGTTATATTCCTGTACATAGGGGCAGTATTATAGTAGTTATATTCCTGTACATAGGGAGCAGTATCATAGTAGTTATATTCTTGTACATAGGGGGCAGTATTATAGTAGTTATATTCCTGTACATAGGGGGCAGTATTATAGTAGTTATATTCTTGTACATAGGGGGCAGTATTATAGTAGTTATATTCCTGTACATAGGGGGCAGTATTATAGTAGTTATATTCCTGTACATAGGGAGCAGTATTATAGTAGTTATATTCCTGTACATAGGGGCAGTAGTATAGTAGTTATATTCCTGTACATAGGGGCAGTATTATAGTAGTTATATTCCTGTATATAGGGGGCAGTATTATAGTAGTTATATTCTTGTACATAGGGGGCAGTATTATAGTAGTTATATTCCTGTACACAGGGGGCAGTATTATAGTAGTTATATTCCTGTACATAGGGAGCAGTATCATAGTAGTTATATTCTTGTACATAGGGGGCAGTATTATAGTAGTTATATTCCTGTACATAGGGGGCAGTATTATAGTAGTTATATTCCTGTACATAGGGGGCAGTATTATAGTAGTTATATTCCTGTACATAGGGGGCAGTATTATAGTAGTTATATTCTTGTACATAGGGGGCAGTATTATAGTAGTTATATTCTTGTACATAGGGGGCATTATTATAGTAGTTATATTCTTGTACATAGGGGGCAGTATTATAGTAGTTATATTCTTGTACATAGGGGGCAGTATTATAGTAGTTATATTCCTGTACATAGGGGGCAGTATTATAGTAGTTATATTCTTGTACATAGGGGGCAGTATTATAGTAGTTATATTCTTGTACATAGGGGGCAGTATTATAGTAGTTATATTCTTGTACATAGGGGGCAGTATTATAGTAGTTATATTCTTGTACATAGGGGGCAGTATTATAGTAGTTATATTCTTGTACATAGGGGGCAGTATTATAGTAGCTATATTCCCGTACATAGGAGGCAGTATTATAGTAGTTATAGTCTTGTACATAGGGAGCAGTATTATAGTAGTTATATTCCTGTACATAGGGAGCAGTATTATAGTAGTTATATTCCTGTACATAGGGGCAGTAGTATAGTAGTTATATTCCTGTACATAGGGGCAGTAGTATAGTAGTTATATTCCCGTACATAGGGGGAGTATTATAGTAGTTATATTCTTGTACATAGGGGGCAGTATTATAGTAGTTATATTCTTGTGCATAGGGGACAGTATTATAGTAGTTATATCCCTGTACATAGGGGGCAGTATTATAGTAGTTATATCCCTGTACATAGGGGGCAGTTTTATAGTAGTTATATTCTTGTACATAGGGGGCAGTATTATAGTAGTTATATTCTTGTACATAGGGGGCAGTATTATAGTAGTTATATTCCTGTACATAGGGGGCAGTATTATAGTAGTTATATTCTTGTACATAGGGGGCAGTATTATAGTAGTTATATTCTTGTACATAGGGGGCAGTATTATAGTAGCTATATTCCCGTACATAGGAGGCAGTATTATAGTAGTTATATTCTTGTACATAGGGGGCAGTATTATAGTAGTTATATTCCTGTACACAGGGGGCAGTATTATAGTAGTTATATTCTTGTACATAGGGGGCAGTATTATAGTAGTTATATTCCTGTACATAGGGGCAGTATTATAGTAGTTATATTCCTGTACATAGGGAGCAGTATCATAGTAGTTATATTCTTGTACATAGGGGGCAGTATTATAGTAGTTATATTCCTGTACATAGGGGGCAGTATTATAGTAGTTATATTCTTGTACATAGGGGGCAGTATTATAGTAGTTATATTCCTGTACATAGGGGGCAGTATTATAGTAGTTATATTCCTGTACATAGGGAGCAGTATTATAGTAGTTATATTCCTGTACATAGGGGCAGTAGTATAGTAGTTATATTCCTGTACATAGGGGCAGTATTATAGTAGTTATATTCCTGTATATAGGGGGCAGTATTATAGTAGTTATATTCTTGTACATAGGGGGCAGTATTATAGTAGTTATATTCCTGTACACAGGGGGCAGTATTATAGTAGTTATATTCCTGTACATAGGGAGCAGTATCATAGTAGTTATATTCTTGTACATAGGGGGCAGTATTATAGTAGTTATATTCCTGTACATAGGGGGCAGTATTATAGTAGTTATATTCTTGTACATAGGGGGCAGTATTATAGTAGTTATATTCCTGTACATAGGGGGCAGTATTATAGTAGTTATATTCTTGTACATAGGGGGCAGTATTATAGTAGTTATATTCTTGTACATAGGGGGCAGTATTATAGTAGTTATATTCTTGTACATAGGGGGCAGTATTATAGTAGTTATATTCTTGTACATAGGGGGCAGTATTATAGTAGTTATATTCCTGTACATAGGGGGCAGTATTATAGTAGTTATATTCTTGTACATAGGGGGCAGTATTATAGTAGTTATATTCTTGTACATAGGGGGCAGTATTATAGTAGCTATATTCCCGTACATAGGAGGCAGTATTATAGTAGTTATAGTCTTGTACATAGGGAGCAGTATTATAGTAGTTATATTCCTGTACATAGGGAGCAGTATTATAGTAGTTATATTCCTGTACATAGGGGCAGTAGTATAGTAGTTATATTCCTGTACATAGGGGCAGTAGTATAGTAGTTATATTCCCGTACATAGGGGGAGTATTATAGTAGTTATATTCTTGTACATAGGGGGCAGTATTATAGTAGTTATATTCTTGTGCATAGGGGGCAGTATTATAGTAGTTATATCCCTGTACATAGGGGGCAGTATTATAGTAGTTATATCCCTGTACATAGGGGGCAGTATTATAGTAGTTATATTCCTGTACATAGGGGGCAGTATTATAGTAGTTATATTCTTGTACATAGGGGGCAGTATTATAGTAGTTATATTCCTGTACATAGGGGGCAGTATTATAGTAGTTATATTCCTGTACATAGGGGGCAGTATTATAGTAGTTATATTCTTGTACATAGGGGGCAGTATTATAGTAGTTATATTCCTGTACATAGGAGGCAGTATTATAGTAGTTATATTCCTGTACATAGGGGGCAGTATTATAGTAGTTATATTCTTGTACATAGGGGGCAGTATTATAGTAGTTATATTCCTGTACATAGGGGCAGTATTATAGTAGTTATATTCTTGTACATAGGAGGCAGTATTATAGAAGTTATATTCCTGTACATAGGGGCAGTATTATAGTAGTTATATTCCTGTACATAGGAGGCAGTATTATAGTAGTTATATTCCTGTACATAGGAGGCAGTATTATAGAAGTTATATTCTTGTACATAGGGGGCAGTATTATAGTAGTTATATTCTTGTACATAGGGGGCAGTATTATAGTAGTTATATTCCTGTACATAGGAGGCAGTATTATAGTAGTTATATTCCTGTACATAGGGGGCAGTATTATAGTAGTTATATTCCTGTACATAGGGGGCAGTATTATAGTAGTTATATTCTTGTACATAGGGGGCAGTATTATAGTAGTTATATTCTTGTACATAGGGGGCAGTATTATAGTAGTTATATTCTTGTACATAGGGGGCAGTATTATAGTAGTTATATTCTTGTACATAGGGGGCAGTATTATAGTAGTTATATTCTTGTACATAGGGGGCAGTATTATAGTAGTTATATTCCTGTACATAGGGGCAGTATTATAGTAGTTATATTCTTGTACATAGGGGGCAGTATTATAGTAGTTATATTCTTGTACATAGGGGGCAGTATTATAGTAGTTATATTCTTGTACATAGGGGGCAGTATTATAGTAGTTATATTCCTGTACATAGGGGGCAGTATTATGGTAGTTATATTCCTGTACATAGGGGGCAGTATTATAGTAGTTATATTCCTGTACATAGGGGGCAGTATTATAGTAGTTATATTCTTGTACATAGGAGGCAGTATTATAGAAGTTATATTCTTGTACATAGGCTGCTGAAGCGATCTGTAAGTTTTCTATCTTACCCAAAGTTCTTCATTCACATAAATTCTGGTTCACCCATATTTTATATGTGAAGATGATTCTGATTCAGCAAGTGTAACTTTGTAAGCCGAATGTCCTGTTTTCCTT
Source organism: Engystomops pustulosus (assembly GCF_040894005.1). Taxonomy (NCBI): domain Eukaryota; kingdom Metazoa; phylum Chordata; class Amphibia; order Anura; family Leptodactylidae; genus Engystomops; species Engystomops pustulosus. Next base: position 113,196,459 of record NC_092418.1, on the reverse strand, counting down.
TGTACATTGCAGTCTAATAGTATTTAGACTTCACCATTTGTCAAAAACCAGTGAGAATTAGAAATGGAGCCTATAGAGGGCTAAAAAAATGCAGAATAAAAATCATATAATGTCATAAATACTGGTGTTAATCTTTGTGTATGCTATAAAAAACATAAATAATGACTGAGTTATTATATGTGACGTTTAATGATTGAATAGTAACCACTCATAGAACCTGATGTCAGGGGGTCCCACCTTGGCCACGTCTTTTGGCAGATCAAAGGGGATGCGCTGTCTGATTTTGGGAGGGAGCTGCGTTAAAACCTCGTTCTTTAATCGTCTGATCATGATGCCGCTTAATCGCTGATGTAAGTCATCTAAATTGGAGGCTCCTCTGTAATCCCACTGAGTCCTATTGCCGAAGTACCTTGGGGAGAAATTTGAAAACACTTGAATCCAGCGTCTCGCACAAAAAACTCACGTTAAACACTCTGCCTGCTGCCGGGTCGTGAGATGTGTTACAGAGCAGTCTATAGCGGCTCCCGGTGATATGGAAGGACTTGGCGGTAAGATTTCGGGGGGCCGTGGTACCTCTTCTTCTGGACACCAGACATGGCTTTGCTGCCGCACATAAGACTAGTCTCCCAGGGGCGGCTTTTATCTCGGGCTGCAGACCGGTATCCGCAGCAGCCGCAGGAATTCAATTACAATGTTATAGCACTTGTAGCGAGTTTGCTTGGGAAGAGCGGCTTTCCTGAGCGCTCCACGCCAGGCATTACCTTCTATGAAATGCTGAGCCCTAGTTACATACATTAGTAGGCCGCCAGAGCCAGGTCCTCCGGCAGTGTTTTACATAAGGGGGAACTCGCCTTACAATGGAGGTGAACAAAGAAAAAAAGAAACATCGCTATAAAAACAACTATTTATACTTTTCGCTAGAAAATCAGGATAAGTTGGGAAAAGTTTGAGTTGGGACAACACTCAAGTCATAAAGCAATGGCTGAGAATATTCCTAAACGCTAACAAACCTAAACACAACAAGTCACCCCCCCCCCCCCACCTCCATCATTTATTACAAAGTAAACCTTCTAACGCCGCAGACATTTTTCCAATTTTTTAAGCCCCACCTTAAAAAAAAAAAAAAAAAAGATATTTTTTGAAGGGTTTTATATTTAAAAAAATAATCATTTCCTGTGCTGTGCTTTTTACTGGGGAGACAAAAATGTCCCAAATGTTAACTTGACTAAACAACACTGTTGTGCCATTTTCGTACAGGCTTGGTTTTTACAACTTTCACCTCCCATTAATTTTCTTACTTAGTAGAGAAACCAACTTTTGAATAATACATTTAAAAAAAAAAAAAATCTTAATTTTATCACACCCATTAATTACTCTTTTATACATCGATGTATGGAGATGTGCAACTACGTCCCCATAGTTGCCCATGACGCCCGGCTCGGCACTATGGCGTACACTGAATGCCCCATGCCAACCCTCTCCAATGTGCCCCCCTTTCTTGCCCCCTTTGTTGTAGAGGTGGAATAAAGGGGAAATAATCACAATTCCTGGTAATTCGCAAGTAATAAATCTCCCCCTAAAGTCTAGTCAAACTTTACACCTTGAATATGTTGGCTTCATTTTCAGCAGAGAAACCGTGCCAAAACTTTGGGTTATTGAAAATGTGGCCAAAACTTGTGCTCATAGTCATTTTAGAGAATATTGATGCAAATGAAAATGGTCCAGAAATGGATTTTTCTATGATTGCATTGTAATTGGGTAGATGGCTCCTAACCAGTATAGCAGCCATTAGGGAGGCAGGAGATGTGTCCCTCTGCACAGACAGGGGTATCAGATACTTTTACACTACATTTCCATCTGATAGAAAATGGCACATTCTAAATATACTTTCGGATAATGGTTTTCTGGCTGAAATGTGCACATTCTGTTAGTAAACTGCCCCTCCCCCGCTCCGACTTCAATAATAACATATGTTGTAATTAGCAGAATTAATGACAGTGGATACCTGACATGTGCGTTACAGTATTTCTTGGCATATTCTGTCCACGTTCCGAAACGTCTGGGGAACAGACCATCGACCTGCATATAAAGCTGAAAAGAAAGGTGGGGGAGGGGGGGCAAGCTCTGTAAATATCACTCGTTAGCCAAGAAACCAGACATTTTTTTTTGTGTGTAGTCGCTAAGGAACAGAAGAGCATATACAGATATTTCAGATTTCATGTAAAAGACTAGAAAAGGGAAAGTAGGAATTTGATTACTTCTTCGGGTCTTCCCAGAGCCGGCGTCCCGGTGAGAAGAAGAGCTCGGGTCGATTTCTGAACAATAGGCAGCAGTAGTTTGCTCCGAGATGCGTTTCTTGATTTCATGTAGTGAGACTCGTCCACCAAAACCACCCTGAAGTGTTGTTTATATAGGGCATCGATCAGGATCTTGGCGTCCGCGGTTAATAGGCCGTACCCCAAAACGGTCACTTTACACGTGGATATCCTCCTGTGAGAGGAAATAATCAGATTAAGTTAAAAATTGATTCCTTCACATCTCCATAAAATCAGAGTTATAAACTTACCTGGTATGAAGGGTTACCTAGAGTGAGTTAAATGCGGAGATTTCCTGGCCTAATGTCATGAGACCAGGGTGACATCTCAGGTTTATTTAGCCTACTAACATTAGTAAACTGTGCACAATGTACATATCTGAGACCATAAAATCACAGCATGCATGCACTTATAATCCCCCTCTATGCAGGGTGCTGATTATATTTGCTCAGATATGTGCACGGTGTACAGTTTGGTAATTTTAGAAGGCTAAAGAACCTGCGATGATGTCACCCTGGTCACATGACATTACTGCACAGTGAATGTGCCTGCCAGGTATACCTGAGCGATGTGGTCAGCACATAAAATAGAACAACCTGCTACTCCACCCAATAGTGAGTAAAAGACCACTCTGGGTGCCAGAGGTGGCACTCATAGCTCTTTCTGCAGGCACTCAGGACATCACCACAGGACAGAGTTCACCAAACACTGGATCTTCCTGCAGTCCCAGGCAACTTAAGAGATGCTGCTCTTAGACCTATTTTAAAGCAATACTTAATTGGCTGTTTAGAAATGCGGGAAAAGTGAGAAGGTGTGGACAGGGCTGCATTATCTTTGGGGGTCTTCCTGCTTAACCCTTCATTCTTTCTCTAGAGAGAGGCCCTGGAGAGAAGCTACAATGAGAGTGTGAATGTGCCCTCCTTATTTCAACTGTATTGGTGGCCTCAAGGGCTGATATGATTGGAAGATGTGGAAGAACAGGTAACGATAAGTTACTGCTTAAAATGCCACGTTGGCTCTTCAGGGTAAATAACTGGATTTTGGTTGTAGCTCGTGCACTCGTTCTGTAAAAGGTTCACTGATATAAAGCAATATAAAGAAGGACTGATCTGTACTGATGGGACTGTTCTCTTTCTTTAACAATAGAAATTTGGCAATCATGTTATTGTAAGTAAAAGTTTATGATGGAGGGGGAGGATGAAAGAAGTCTGATGAGTGGAATAAGAAGGATTTTTCTCTAAAAACACATTATCAGGATAATTTACTTACACGACCGCTGGAGTTCAACAAAAGTGCATTGTCCTACAATCATGCACTGTGCGGGGACTAAGATCGTGCACCCGATATCCTGCATGTGTCGCTTCCCCGCTTAGGTCCCCGGAGTTCACCTTCTTCCTCCTGCTGCATGTAAGTGCATTGTCCATGTATAATGCGCTGTGCGGAGAGTCACTAAGATCGTGCGCCCGATATCCTGCATGTGTCGCTTCCCCGCTCAGGTCCCCAGAATTCACCTTCTTCCTAGTGCATGTAAGTGCATTGTCCGTGTATAATGCGCTGTGCGGGGAGTCGCTAAGATCCTGCGCCCGATATCCTGCATGTGACGCTTCCCCGCTCAGGTCCGTGGAGTTCACCTTCTTATTCCTGGTGCATGTAAGTGCATTGTCCGTGTATAATGCGCTGTGCGGGGAGTCACTAAGAGCGTGCACCCGATATCCTGCATGTGCCGCTTCCCCGCTCAGGTTCCCGGAGTTCACCTTCTTCTTCCTAGTGCATGTAAGTGCATTGTCCGTGTGTAATGCGCTGTGCAGGGAGTCACTAAGATCCTGCGCCCGATATCCTGCATGTGTCACTTCCCCGCTCAGGTCCCCGGAGTTCACCTTCTTCTTCCTGGTGCATGTAAGTGCATTGTCCGTGTATAATGCACTGTGCGGAGAGTCACTAAGATCGTGCGCCCGATATCCTGCATGTGTCGCTTCCCCGCTCAGGTCCCCAGAATTCACCTTCTTCCTAGTGCATGTAAGTGCATTGTCCGTGTATAATGCGCTGTGCGGGGAGTCGCTAAGATCCTGCGCCCGATATCCTGCATGTGTCTCTTCCCCGCTCAGGTCCCCGGAGTTCACCTTCTTCTTCCTGGTGCATGTAAGTGCATTGTCCGTGTATAATGCGCGGGAAGTCACTAAGATCCTGCACCTGATATCCTGCATGTGTCTCTTCCCCGCTCAGGTCCCCGGAGTTCACCTTCTTCTTCCTGGTGCATGTAAGTGCATTGTCCGTGTATAATGCGCTGTGCGGGGAGTCACTAAGATCCTGCGTCCGATATCCTGCATGTGTCGCTTCCCCGCTCAGGTCCCTGGAGTTCACCTTCTTCTTCCTGGTGCATGTAAGTGCATTGTCCGTGTATAATGCGCTGTGCAGGGAGTCACTAAGATCCTGCACCTGATATCCTGCATGTGTCGCTTCCCCGCTCAGGTCCCCGGAGTTCACCTTCTTCTTCCTGGTGCATGTAAGTGCATTGTCCGTGTATAATGCGCTGTGCGGGGAGTCACTAAGAGCGTGCACCCGATATCCTGCATGTGCCGCTTCCCCGCTCAGGTCCCCGGAGTTCACCTTCTTCTTCCTGGTGCATGTAAGTGCATTGTCCGTGTATAATGCGCTGTGCAGGGAGTGACTAAGATCATGCACCCGATATCCTGCATGTGTCGCTTCCCCGCTCAGGTCCCCGGAGTTCACCTTCTTCTTCCTGGTGCATGTAAGTGCATTGTCCGTGTATAATGCGCTGTGCAGGGAGTCACTAAGATCCTGCACCTGATATCCTGCATGTGTCGCTTCCCTGCTTAGGTCCCCGGAGCTCTTCTTCCCGATGCATGTTAGTGCATTGTCTTAAGACACAATTTGAAAGTTAAATCCCGCACTCAGTCCGAATAAGTGGGATCGTCCGACGGCACGCCCCCCGATTTCTGTCGCATGGAAGCAGCGCAGGTGCGCCACGATCCGATCACTTGCGACACAATCCCAGTGCAGACACCTTTTAAATACCTGTCATAGCCATGCAATCCCCGAAAACGGTGCGCAGTCCGATGAAAGTGCAGCGCACGGCCCTTAGTGAATAAGCCTTATAGTACACGGTTTGTTATGTTCTCTTATGCAGTTAAATTCTGAAGGTTTTGTTAATGAGTCAGCGATAATTTGGATCATGTTTCTACACGTACAGTGAGATGAGGAGGCCAAACTTACCCGACATCTGTCTTGTTCTCAATGACGGTTATGTCCTCCGGTCCCAGCTCTGGGATCCACTTCTCCATCTCCTCAATCCAAGGATACTTCAAGGAAGAAGGAACGACAATGAGAAGCGGCCACTCCTCTCTGTAGCAATAGGCCACGGCAATGGCCTGGAGAGTTTTTCCGAGGCCCATCTGAAAAATAACAAAGATTAATAAACTTCAATTCTCTGAGTTGCGGAGAAGCTTTTTGTCTATTATAACATTTACCTAGGTTTGTGCTGAGAACATTATGGAGATGAAAAAAAAATACAAAATAAAGGTCAACGAAATCATTTTTAATTATTTGTGGCGGGAATATATTGTATTATTTTTACAGTAAAAAAAAAAAAAAAAAAAAGATTAACTTCAGAATTGTAATAACAAGTCTACAGACCTCAGAGCTGTAATCTATCTGCTTGTTCAATGTAAATCTTGTGAAATTTACAGTGAGTTAAGTGCATTTTTATATGAAAGCTCAAGCAGTAAACGGATGTAGAAAAACTAAATATATCACGCAAGTTGTAAAAAGTAATGTTATGTAATTTGTCTCTACCGGCAAAATGAGCGCAGCTCTGGGGTATAATACAGGATGTAACTCAGGATCAGTACAGGATAAGTAATGTCATGTATGTACACAGTGACTGCACCAGCAGCAGAATAGTGAGTGCAGCTCTGGGGTATAATACAGGATGTAACTCAGGATCAGTACAGGATAAGTAATGTCATGCATGTACACAGTGACTGCACCAGCAGCAGAATAGTGAGTGCAGCTCTGGAGTATAATACAGGATGTAACTCAGGATCAGTACAGGATAAGTAATGTCATGTATGTACAGTGACTGCACCAGCAGCAGAATAGTGAGTGCAGCTCTGGGGTATAATACAGGATGTAACTCAGGATCAGTACAGGATAAGTAATGTCATGCATGTACACAGTGACTGCACCAGCAGCAGAATAGTGAGTGCAGCTCTGGGGTATAATACAGGATGTAACTCAGGATCAGTAAAGGATAAGTAATGTCATGTATGTACACAGTGACTGCACCAGCAGCAGAATAGTGAATGCAGCTCTGGGGTATAATACAGGATGTAACTCAGGATCAGTACAGGATAAGTAATGTCATGTATATACACAGGGACTGCACCAGCAGCAGAATAGTAAGTGCAGTTCTGGGATATAATACAGGATGTAACTCAGGATCAGAACAGGATAAGTGATGTCATGTATGTACACAGTGACTGCACCAGCAGCAGAATAGTGAGTGCAGCTCTGGAGTATATACAGGATGTAACTCAGGATCAGTACAGGATAAGTAATGTCATGTATGTACACAGTGACTGCACCAGCAGCAGAATAGTGAGTGCAGCTCTGGAGTATAATACAGGATGTAACTCAGGATCAGTACAGGATAAGTAATGTCATGTATGTACACAGTGACTGCACCAGCAGCAGAATAGTGAGTGCAGCTCTGGGGTATAATACAGGATGTAACTCAGGATCAGTACAGGATAAGTAATGTCATGTATGTACACAGTGACTGCACCAGCAGCAGAATAGTAAGTGCAGCTCTGGGATATAATACAGGATGTAACTCAGGATCAGTACAGGATAAGTAATGTCATGTATGTACACAGTGACTGCACTAGCAGCAGAATAGTGAGTGCAGCTCTGGAGTATAATACAGGATGTAACTCAGGATCAGTACAGGATAAGTAATGTCATGTATATACACAGTGACTGAACCAGCAGCAGAATAGTGAGTGTAGCTCTGGAGTATAAAACAGGATGTAACTCAGGATCAGTACAGGATAAGTAATGTCATGTATGTACACAGTGACTGCACCAGTAGAATAGTGAGTGCAGCTCTGGGGTATAATACAGGATGTAACTCGGGATCAGTACAGGATAAGTAATGTCATGTATGTACACTGTGACTGCGCCAGCAGCAGAATAGTGAGTGCAGCTCTGGGGTATAATACAGGATGTAACTCGGGATCAGTACAGGATAAGTAATGTCATGTATGTACACAGTGACTGCACCAGCAGCAAAATAGTGAGTGCAGCTCTGGGGTATAATACAGGATGTAACTCAGGATCAGTACAGGATAAGTAATGTCATGTATGTACACAGTGACTGCACCAGCAGCAGAATAGTGAGTGCAGCTCTGGAGTATAATACAGGATGTAACTCAGGATCAGTACAGGATAAGTAATGTCATGTATGTACACAGTGACTGCACCAGCAGCAGAATAGTGAGTGCAGCTCTGGGGTATAATACAGGATGTAACTCAGGATCAGTACAGGATAAGTAATGTCATGTATGTACACAGTGACTGCACCAGCAGCAGAATAGTGAGTGCAGCTCTGGGGTATAATACAGGATGTAACTCAGGATCAGTACAGGATAAGTAATGTCATGTATATACACAGTGACTGCACCAGCAGCAGAATAGTGAGTGCAGCTCTGGGGTATAATACAGGATGTAACTCGGGATCAGTACAGGATAAGTAATGTCATGTATGTACACAGTGACTGCACCAGCAGCAGAATAGTGAGTGCAGCTCTGGGGTATAATACAGGATGTAACTCAGGATCAGTACAGGATAAGTAATGTCATGTATGTACACAGTGACTGCACCAGCAGCAGAATAGTGAGTGCAGCTCTGGGGTATAATACAGGATGTAACTCAGGATCAGTACAGGATAAGTAATGTCATGTATGTACACAGTGACTGCACCAGCAGCAGAATAGTGAGTGCAGCTCTGGGGTATAATACAGGATGTAACTCAGGATCAGTACAGGATAAGTAATGTCATGTATGTACACAGTGACTGCACCAGCAGCAGAATAGTGAGTTACAGTGATTACAGGAAACTATTTATTACTATTAAATACACAGCAAACAGCAATCCAGTAGGATACAGTCCGGGCGCCATGAGCTGCAATGTGGTGCTGAGTGTGAACTGGGAAAACAATGCAGAGTAAATTGCTGATTTTGCTGCATTTAAGCCAAAACCAATATTATAATAAAAAAAAAGAAAATAGCAATAAAATGGAGACAAGAAACAATAGATTTTCACAAAGTAGAAGCGTCATTGTTTTCCCTCCTACACAAACTATAAATATTTGCAATAAATAATTCATACAGTAAATGATGCAAAGCGTCTAATGAAATAGAGAGAAATGATTAGACCCCTCCACCGATCTCTGCTGTGATCAATACAGGGATGAGCCGCTCAATGGATAAAGTCATTAGCTATAAAAGGAAATAAAATCTAATGCTGCACACTCCGGCACATTAACCCCATCGTGTACTGTACCCTGCAGCTCTGCTACAATATCACATGTACAACCTCCAGGGGAGGCGCCCAGGAATAAGCACAGGTCAGCCGACCAGGTACTAGCAACATTGTATCCCAGGTTATACCGGTAACAGGAAGCTTTTTTCCAGCTTATGGCAGTTCAAAGGTTAGGACCGGGTTACATTGGTTTATAGGTGTCTCTTCTAGCCGCTCCACATTGTGTTTCATTTTGGCTTCTTTGGCTCGCGAGAGCTACACACAGGTTTCAAGGCTCAATAGGAGCTTTTCTCCGCATGATATAGCGGCTCACATGGAGCTTTTTCCAGGGTCCAGTGATTCTCATGAAGATTCTCCAGTGTAAAGGCAGGTCATAGGAAGCCTTTACAAGGACCTAATCCAAGCCACACAGGGAGTTTCTACCTGTTCATACCAGACCATAGGAAGATTTTTCATCATTACAACCTACTATAGAGAGTGTCACAAAGGCTTCAAAAGTCCACATGGCGCCTCTCCCAGACTATGGCTTTCCACAGTGATGCTCTCTAGGGCTATGACAGTCCACAGTGATGCTCTCTAGGGCTATGACAGTCCACAGTGATGCTCTCTAGGGCTATGACAGTCCACAGTGATGCTCTCTAGGGCTATGACAGTCCACAGTGATGCTCTCTAGGGCTATGACAGTCCACAGTGATGCTCTCTAGGGCTATGACAGTCCACAGTGATTCTCTCTAGGGCTATGACAGTCCACAGTGATGCTCTCTAGGGCTATGACAGTCCACAGTGATGCTCTCTAGGGTTAGGACAGTCCACAGTGATGCTCTCTAGGGCTAGGACAGTCCACAGTGATGCTCTCTAGGGTTAGGACAGTCCACAGTGATGCTCTCTAGGGCTATGACAGTCCACAGTGATGCTCTCGAGGGCTATGACAGTCCTCAGTGATGCTCTCTAGGGTTAGGACAGTCCACAGTGATGCTCTCTAGGGCTAGGACAGTCCACAGTGATGCTCTCTAGGGCTATGACAGTCCACAGTGATGCTCTCTAGGGTTAGGACAGTCCACAGTGATGCTCTCTAGGGCTAGGACAGTCCACAGTGATGCTCTCTAGGGTTAGGACAGTCCACAGTGATGCTCTCTAGGGCTATGACAGTCCACAGTGATGCTCTCTAGGGCTATGACAGTCCACAGTGATGCTCTCTAGGGCTATGACAGTCCACAGTGATGCTCTCTAGGGTTATGACAGTCCACAGTGATGCTCTCTAGGGCTATGACAGTCCACAGTGATGCTCTCTAGGGTTATGACAGTCCTCAGTGATGCTCTCTAGGGTTATGACAGTCCTCAGTGATGCTCTCTAGGGTTATGACAGTCCACAGTGATGCTCTCTAGGGTTATGACAGTCCACAGTGATGCTCTCTAGGGCTATGACAGTCCACAGTGATGCTCTCTAGGGCTATGACAGTCCACAGTGATGCTCTCTAGGGCTATGACAGTCCACAGTGATGCTCTCTAGGGCTATGACAGTCCACAGTGATGCTCTCTAGGGCTATGACAGTCCACAGTGATGCTCTCTAGGGCTATGACAGTCCACAGTGATGCTCTCTAGGGCTATGACAGTCCACAGTGATGCTCTCTAGGGTTATGACAGTCCACAGTGATGCTCTCTAGGGTTATGACAGTCCACAGTGATGCTCTCTAGGGTTATGATAGTCCACAGTGATGCTCTCTAGGGCTATGACAGTCCACAGTGATGCCCTCTAGGGTTAGGACAGTCCACAGTGATGCTCTCTAGGGCTATGACAGTCCACAGTGATGCTCTCTAGGGCTATGACAGTCCACAGTGATGCTCTCTAGGGCTATGACAGTCCACAGTGATGCTCTCTAGGGCTATGACAGTCCACAGTGATGCTCTCTAGCGCTATGACAGTCCACAGTGATGCTCTCTAGGGTTATGACAGTCCACAGTGATGCTCTCTAGGGTTATGACAGTCCTCAGTGATGCTCTCTAGGGTTATGACAGTCCACAGTGATGCTCTCTAGTGTTATGACAGTCCACAGTGATGCTCTCTAGGGCTATGACAGTCCACAGTGATGCTCTCTAGGGCTATGACAGTCCACAGTGATGCTCTCTAGGGCTATGACAGTCCACAGTGATGCTCTCTAGGGTTATGACAGTCCACAGTGATGCTCTCTAGGGTTATGACAGTCCACAGTGATGCTCTCTAGGGTTATGACAGTCCACAGTGATGCTCTCTAGGGTTATGATATTCCACAGTGATGCTCTCTAGGGCTATGACAGTCCACAGTGATGCCCTCTAGGGTTAGGACAGTCCACAGTGATGCTCTCTAGGGCTATGACAGTCCACAGTGATGCTCTCTAGGGCTATGACAGTCCACAGTGATGCTCTCTAGGGCTATGACAGTCCACAGTGATGCTCTCTAGGGCTATGACAGTCCACAGTGATGCTCTCTAGGGCTATGACAGTCCACAGTGATGCTCTCTAGGGCTAGGACAGTCCACAGTGATGCTCTCTAGGGCTAGGACAGTCCACAGTGATGCTCTCTAGGGTTAGGACAGTCCACAGTGATGCTCTCTAGGGCTAGGACAGTCCACAGTGATGCTCTCTAGGGCTATGACAGTCCACAGTGATGCTCTCTAGGGCTATGACAGTCCACAGTGATGCTCTCTAGGGCTATGACAGTCCACAGTGATGCTCTCGAGGGCTATGACAGTCCACAGTGATGCTCTCGAGGGCTATGACAGTCCACAGTGATGCTCTCGAGGGTTATGACAGTCCACAGTGATGCACTCGAGGGTTATGACAGTCCACAGTGATGCTCTCGAGGGTTATGACAGTCCACAGTGATGCTCTCGAGGGTTATGACAGTCCACAGTGATGCTCTCGAGGGTTATGACAGTCCACAGTGATGCTCTCTAGGGCTATGACAGTCCACAGTGATGCTCTCTAGGGCTATGACAGTCCACAGTGATGCTCTCTAGGGCTATGACAGTCCACAGTGATGCTCTCTAGGGCTATGACAGTCCACAGTGATGCTCTCTAGGGTTATGACAGTCCTCAGTGATGCTCTCTAGGGTTATGACAGTCCACAGTGATGCTCTCTAGGGTTATGACAGTCCACAGTGATGCTCTCTAGGGCTATGACAGTCCACAGTGATGCTCTCTAGGGCTATGACAGTCCACAGTGATGCTCTCTAGGGTTATGACAGTCCACAGTGATGCTCTCTAGGGCTATGACAGTCCACAGTGATGCTCTCTAGGGTTATGACAGTCCACAATGATGCTCTCGAGGGTTATGACAGTCCACAATGATGCTCTCGAGGGTTATGACAGTCCACAGTGATGCTCTCTAGGGCTATGACAGTCCACAGTGATGCTCTCTAGGGTTATGACAGTCTACAGTGATGCTCTCTAGGGTTATGACAGTCCACAGTGATGCTCTCTAGGGCTATGACAGTCCACAGTGATGCTCTCTAGGGCTATGACAGTCCACAGTGATGCTCTCTAGGGTTATGACAGTCCACAGTGATCCTCTCGAGGGCTATGACAGTCCACAGTGATCCTCTCGAGGGCTATGCCAATCCTCAGTGATCCTCTCGAGGGCCATGACAGTCCTCAGTCATCCTCTCGAGGGCCATGACAGTCCTCAGTCATCCTCTCGAGGGCCATGACAGTCCTCAGTCATCCTCTCGAGGGCTATGACAGTCCTCAGTCATCCTCTCGAGGGCTATGACAGTCCTCAGTCATCCTCTCGAGGGCTATGACAGTCCACAGTGATGCTCTCTAGGGCTATGACAGTCCACAGTGATGCTCTCTAGGGTTAGGACAGTCCACAGTGATGCTCTCTAGGGCTATGACAGTCCACAGTGATGCTCTCTAGGGTTAGGACAGTCCACAGTGATGCTCTCTAGGGCTATGACAGTCTACAGTGATGCTCTCTAGGGTTATGACAGTCCACAGTGATGCTCTCTAGGGTTATGACAGTCCACAGTGATGCTCTCTAGGGCTATGACAGTCCACAGTAATGCTCTCTAGGGCTATGACAGTCCACAGTGATGCTCTCTAGGGTTATGACAGTCCACAGTGATGCTCTCTAGGGTTATGACAGTCCACAGTGATGCTCTCTAGGGCTATGACAGTCCACAGTGATGCTCTCTAGGGTTATGACAGTCCACAGTGATGCTCTCTAGGGCTATGACAGTCCACAGTGATGCTCTCTAGGGCTATGACAGTCCACAATGATGCTCTCTAGGGCTATGACAGTCCACAGTGATGCTCTCTAGGGTTATGACAGTCCTCAGTGATGCTCTCTAGGGTTATGACAGTCCACAGTGATGCTCTCTAGGGTTATGACAGTCCCCAGTGATGCTCTCTAGGGCTATGACAGTCCACAGTGATGCTCTCTAGGGCTATGACAGTCCACAGTGATGCTCTCTAGGGCTATGACAGTCCACAGTGATGCTCTCTAGGGTTATGACAGTCCACAGTGATGCTCTCTAGGGCTATGACAGTCCACAATGATGCTCTCTAGGGTTATGACAGTCCACAGTGATGCTCTCTAGGGCTATGACAGTCCACAATGATGCTCTCGAGGGCTATGACAGTCCACAATGATGCTCTTGAGAGTTATGACAGTCCATAGTGATGCTCTCGAGGGTTATGACAGTCCACAGTGATGCTCTCTAGGGCTATGACAGTCCACAGTGATGCTCTCTAGGGTTATGACAGTCTACAGTGATGCTCTCTAGGGTTATGACAGTCTACAGTGATGCTCTCTAGGGCTATGACAGTCCACAGTGATGCTCTCTAGGGCTATGACAGTCCACAGTGATGCTCTCTAGGGTTATGACAGTCCACAGTGATCCTCTCGAGGGCTATGACAGTCCACAGTGATCATCTCGAGGGCTATGCCAATCCTCAGTGATCCTCTCGAGGGCCATGACAGTCCTCAGTCATCCTCTCGAGGGCCATGACAGTCCTCAGTCATCCTCTCGAGGGCTATGACAGTCCTCAGTCATCCTCTCGAGGGCCATGACAGTCCTCAGTCATCCTCTCGAGGGCTATGACAGTCCTCAGTCATCCTCTCGAGGGCTATGACAGTCCTCAGTCATCCTCTCGAGGGCTATGACAGTCCTCAGTCATCCTCTCGAGGGCTATGACAGTCCACAGTGATGCTCTCTAGGGCTATGACAGTCCACAGTGATGCTCTCTAGGGTTATGACAGTCCACAGTGATGCTCTCTAGGGCTATGACAGTCCACAGTAATGCTCTCTAGGGCTATGATAGTCCACAGTGATGCTCTCTAGGGCTATGACAGTCCACAGTGATGCTCTCTAGGCCTACTACAATGCAAAGGGTGCATCTCTCGGGTGATGCCAGTCTACAAAAAACCTTTCTGGGTGACGTCAGGTCAAAAGGCTTATGTCTCCCAGACTACTTCAGACCAGCAGCAGCCTCTCATGGACTACAAAAATCCACAGGTAACATCATCTAAGCAACAAAAGTCCACAAGCAGCATCTCCCAGGCTACTCCAGTCCTCAAATTTGTCTCCTGGGTTACTTCAGTTCAAAGCAAGCTTCTCTCGTGTAAGCTTCATCCTAATTTGTGCAGTAGAAGATTCTCCGTTTGGGCAAACTTTTAGGGAGTTTCACGAAGGTAATAATGATTCAGAAGAAGCATCTTCCATGTTATGCAGGATTACAGACCTGAAAGGTAAAACTTTTATCAGATCAAAAAAAAAAAAAAATAGGACTATTTGAGATCCACAAAAACCGACTGCCTGTCGGGGGCAGTTCAGAGGTTGTAATATATATGTAAAAACGCTCAGGTATTTTAAATGGGTGTGAACACTGGTCTAGTATACCAAGCCTCTCACGCTTGGGGTTTGTACAGACTTCAAAGGATATCACTTAGACCGTATATAGCAGCAATTATTCTTTATATACTATATTTAAAGCATTGACATAAGGCATAAGTACATCACCATTTTTCGGCTAGCATGCCGTACGTGCAGTTCAGAGGTTCTATGTTCAGGCTGGAAAATGCTGCAGAGCCACAGGGCAAATTTGTCAAAACATCCTCGTTCCTGTACAGCCGCTCTTATCTGACCACTAGTATCCCTATCGCCTGCACATTTACGGTTATCACTGGAGGAGCACAGAAAGCTTAGTATTCAATGCTATTTGTTGTGTCGTGGGAGATTGAAATGTGTGGTCTCATAGTCTACAGGCAAAATGAAACTGCAATAAAGAGCGGCTCAACTTCATAAAGAGGGTATTATGGAGTCCAGCTACCCACCAAATACTACACTAGGCAGATTAACTTGCATGAGGACAAAAACGAGCGAAAAGACCAGGTAGTTGTATTCGGAAACAGCTGAACAGAACTTTGAGCAACTAATAAAATATGGATGAATAAAAAAAGGGATATTTTAGAGGGAAATGAAGTCAAAAGAGAAGAGCTCTACAATTATCTGAATCCATCCTGTCCAAACTTTGCATAGTGAAATCTAACTTCTATCATGACTTTACTGGAGGTCACGCGTCCCACCAGTCCTCATCCTAGGGAAATGTCACCTGCTTATCTGCTAAAAGGTTAATCTGCCAGATTATTTCTGTGCTCACACTTTTGCTTTAGTGGATTCGCTTAACATTTAGGACTCCAAAACTGTAATGTGCAAAGTGTTCTCTAGGTAAGGGTGCCGGGTGACACTGCCGCTTAACGAGGATGACAACTCTGAAACGAATACTTAGCTGACTCAACAGGAGAAGACACAAGAGTTACTGGACCCTGAGTCACAATGTCTAAGAAACAATGGAAAGGGAATCACTGCACACTATATAGAAACTTGAGGGCTTGCCAGTTTATTAATAAACCACCGTGGTCTGAGGAAGGCTATCAGGAGCCATCTTCAAGCTATCCAAGTTAGTAGGAAGCTCTTCTATTCCAAATAACCTTTCCCCAGGTGGCACCAGATCACTTAAAGCTCCCGAGAGGGGTTTAAACTTCATAGGACACTTCCCTCAGCATCCAATGGTTAACAGGAAGGTTTACTAGGAGCTGCCAATTCAGAGGAAATGCTATCCGGGTACAAAGGTGCACAGGATGCTATCCTCAGGGAGCAACGATTCAAAAGTAGCTTCCTCCAAAAAAGATAGCTTAAAAAATTAAAAAATAAGTTTTTAGGAAGTTTATCATTCCAATAGGAAGTAAATGCCAAACTTCATGCAAGTTCATCACAGTACAGGGCCTAAGAATATGACCTGACTTGCTGACCGGTTGATGACCATCTGACACCTCGTTGCTGCATGGTGGTGCATTGCCGAGCTGCTCCGTTTATCTGTATGGAGCTGGTGGAGATTGCCGAGCGCCACACTCATCAATCTTCACCACCTTCACAGAAATGAACAGTGAACAGGCCATGCACAAGCAGCTGCTCCGGCCATCTCAGGGTAGCGGGTGGGGGTCCGACGAGGGTACATCTTGCCCTCTGTTCTCGTGATCTAGGTGGGGAGGGGGGGCCCTATAGGCCCTATAACTTTGTGGGAAAACCCTTTAATTATTCAGTTAGATAATGAAAGACTAGAGTTAAATGCCTATAAGTACTCAATATCCTGCAGAGTTAAAGGAATTATACAGTCACAATCCATCCTGAGAAACCAGGGACGTTACTCATACATCCAGGTACCGTGACAGCGCAAATCTTCTTATATTTGGTATCCATGGCCTCCCCCCTTCCAAAATCAACTTTAATAACTATGCTAATGAAACAGAGGGCCTCTGGCGGGAGAAACTTACCAGAGGCTCATCAATGCTGTATCTTCACTGGCTATTACACTGTCTCCTTCTACCTGTTTCCTTCCATCTCACACAGTGGGAAGGGTGGGTGCTTCTACACCGTTTAACAGCTTATGAAGCTCCAGCAAGTAAGGGGATCTGGTAAGGCGCCCCCCCCCCTCCCACCAGATTCCTTCCCACTCATTAGCATAATTTTAAAAATAGATTTTGGAAGGAAAGAGGCCATTGATATCAAATATATAAAAAGATGACCACTAACTGTGACAGGATCTAGGAGTTAATGCCCCTGGATTAAAAATTAAGAACTAAATATAAGGTATGGTCACTTACCAAAATAAATTATTATATATATATATATATATATATATATATATATATATATATATATATATATACACATACACATACACCCCATTAGACACTCTACAATATATAAAACAATATATTTATTTAAGTTATTACATTTTATATCAATCATTAACACTCAAAGCAACAAGAGGCCAGAATGCAGAATGTGTTAATTTATTAAGGAGTGTTCACACCTTGGTGAGTCGCCCACTGCTCGGCTTGTGTTACATGCAGCGGGCATCCATTACACCGCGTGACATTACCTGCTAATACCTGATGACCAGGAGGACAGACACAGCGATGATTCTCGATGCTCTCACTATGGAGTAATCTTACTCTAATGATCTTATACGTGAGAGAGAGAAGTCTCTAATTTCTGCTCTTACAAATTCCTTCTCGCTCCTGATAATTAAAGGGAAACAACCTGCCTGCGGGAATCGTACATGAAAAAAGTGCAGCAAAAACAGCAACACAAACCCTGGAAGGGATCCGTGATGAGCGGTCACACATGTGCAGCTATAGATTTATCAATAATGATATAATGTATTGTGTTCTGTGAATCCTTCCATATATCATTATCCAGGTATTTTTGATGGAGTTTTATTGCCTGAATATAAACTGAAAGCACGGAAAATCAATCACCCCATAACAGGTAGATGTATACACAAAGACACTAAATGATCTTCTTTGTTATTTACATATTTGTCACAAATATACACATTGTAGCGCTAGGGTACACAAATCTACACAAATACAGTATGTGCTCCTTGCTGAGGTCAATTTTGCTGCTGCATATACACAGTACATGAATACATAACACTGCCTACAATAAGGTGTTTTGACCTCCTGTATTTTACCCCAGAGCTGCACTCACTATTCTGCTGGTGGTGCAGTCACTGTGTACATACATGACATTACTTATCCTGTACTGATCCTGAGTTACATCCTGTATTATACCCCAGAGCTGCACTCACTGTTCTGCTGCTGGTGCAGTCACTGTGTACATACATGACATTACTTATCCTGTAGTGATCCTGAGTTACATCCTGTATTATACTCCAGAGCTGCACTCACTATTCTGCTGCTGGTGCAGTCACTGTGTACATACATGACATTACTGATCCTGTACTGATCCTGAGTTACATCCTGTATTATACTCCAGAGCTGCACTCACTATTCTGCTGCTGGTGCAGTCACTGTGTACATACATGACATTACTTATCCTGTACTGATCCTGAGTTACATCCTGTATTATACTCCAGAGCTGCACTCACTATTCTGCTGCTGGTGCAGTCACTGTGTATATACATGACATTACTTATCCTGTACTGATCCTGAGTTACATCCTGTATTATACTCCAGAGCTGCACTCACTATTCTGCTGCTGGTGCAGTCACTGTGTACATACATGACATTACTTATCCTGTACTGATCCTGAGTTACATCCTGTATTATATCCCAGAGCTGCACTCACTATTCTGCTGCTGGTGCAGTCACTGTGTACATACATGACATTACTTATCCTGTACTGATCCTGAGTTACATCCTGTATTATACCCCAGAGCTGCACTCACTATTCTGCTGCTGGTGCAGTCACTGTGTACATACATGACATTACTTATCCTGTACTGATCCTGAGTTACATCCTGTATTATACTCCAGAACTGCACTTACTATTCTGCTGTTGGTGCAGTCACTGTGTACATACATGACATTACTTATCCTGTACTGATCCCGAGTTACATCCTGTATTATACCCCAGAGCTGCACTCACTATTCTGCTGCTGGTGCAGTCACTGTGTACATACATGACATTACTTATCCTGTACTGATCCCGAGTTACATCCTGTATTATACCCCAGAGCTGCACTCACTATTCTGCTGCTGGTGCAGTCACTGTGTACATACATGACATTACTTATCCTGTACTGATCCCGAGTTACATCCTGTATTATACCCCAGAGCTGCACTCACTATTCTGCTGCTGGTGCAGTCACTGTGTACATACATGACATTACTTATCCTGTACTGATCCTGAGTTACATCCTGTATTATACCCCAGAGCTGCACTCACTATTCTGCTGCTGGTGCAGTCACTGTGTACATACATGACATTACTTATCCTGTACTGATCCTGAGTTACATCCTGTATTATACTCCAGAGCTGCACTCACTATTCTGCTGCTGGTGCAGTCACTGTGTACATACATGACATTACTTATCCTGTACTGATCCTGAGTTACATCCTGCATTATACCCCAGAGCTGCACTCGCTATTCTGCTGCTGGTGCAGTCACTGTGTACATACATGACATTACTTATCCTGTACTGATCCTGAGTTACATCCTGCATTATACCCCAGAGCTGCACTCGCTATTCTGCTGCTGGTGCAGTCACTGGGTTACATCTATAATTATACTTCTGGGAAATTCACCTGTTATATTTATGCAAATGAGCTCCTCTGTGTCATAAGGACAGGCCAGCCTTATGGTACACCCATTTTCATGTGTTTTTGTCACTCCAGGGCAGTGGTTGTAAACCTTCTAGAGATTAAGTGCACAAACTACAATGAAAACCCACTTATATATTGTAAAGTGCCAGCTTGGCAATTTAAACCTATCAGTGTCCTGTGGACAACACTACACTAGAAAGAAGGCAAAGACATTTGGATTATCATTGTAGCTCCCATTCAGATTCCACTGAACAAGAAAATTTGCAGGTCACGGAGCAGGAGTTCCAAGGATGACACAGGTCTGTCCACACCTTCCTGCCCCTCCTGTAGTCCCATATAGTTTAGGATGTATTGCTTTAAAATAGCACAGCACGCAGAACTTCCTGGGACTGCAGGAGGAGGACTTTAATCCTGTCTGGCAATCTCTGGGGTGATGGAGAGGGTGCCCACAGCGACAGCTCCGAATTCCACCTCTGGCATCCGCACCACAGATTCGCCACCACTGATCTAGGGCTTGGCTGCTAAACAGGGATTAGTGCCCCCTAAAAAATGGGGCAAATTTAGAAGAAAAGAGATTGTCAGGTACAGCCCCGCCCCTTGCATGAAGTTTTTTTTTTCCAAAGGAATTTTCTCGAAAATGGAAGATGGAGTGCCGTGGGAGCTGATAAAATCCCTTTAAAATGTAGGAAAACAGATCAGCAATGGAGAAGTCAAAGAAGAAGGAGAAGAAGCCGTCGATGTGGAAATGAAATTATAAAGAAGTGAAAAGTCTCCTCGTCACAGATTAAATATAAGGCGGTGGCGCTGGGGTCACGGCATAACATTTGTTTAGCTGATGCCTCTCCATAATAAAGGTTACGGGAAAGGTCTCCGGCTGCATAGATTTTTAATAAGTCAATATCATCGCGTGTTGGGGCCGAGGCTTATTATAGAGCAGACGGCGAATCAGAACTTACCGACCGCAGAAAGGAGTTTTAAATATATTCCGCTATTTAGCATAATTCAGCGAAATTATCCTTCTCCGATGCGTGTGCCTAGAGGATTTTATATTTTTTTCCCTCCCTCTACCTCCGAGAAACTGCGCTGAAAACCTCCTTATGTCACTCAACTACCTACATTTAGCACCTAAACCTGGTCGGAAATTGTGTCAGCAACAACTGGATGCCAATAATTATCTTTCCATCGGAAGTGACAGGATGAATCCAAATATAGCCGACGCGGCAGAAAATATTCCAGCGAGCCGGCCAATCGGGCGCGCTTCCCCAGCTAATTCCATATTCATGAGTGGGGGGCTCAGCAGTCACCTCCGAACAAACAGAGTAATCAGTGGAGGAGGAGGGAAACCTGCGCAGCTTCTATCCCATAACCCCAATTAAGTGGAATAAAACCTGGAGACGTGTAAATTGTAGATGTTAGGGGGTTTCGTAAAGGCAAACTATACAGTGACACTTAAAGGAATTTTCTATCAATGGGAGATCTCTGAAAAAGCATAGGCGCTCCTATACAAGAATAGGATAGGATCTGGCTATGACTGTGACAAAAATTGGAATCCCATAGGTGCGACATACAGTGATGAGACGTGCCTATAGACACATTGGGGGGGCATTTATATTGTGTTATATTGAAAAACTTTAGTTTGCAAGTTTTTACGCAAGACTAAGCCAAGGGTGTTACCAGAGCACCTCAAGGCTACATCTTCACTCCTACTGGGTGCTGAAACTTTCACTGCTGCTGCCGGAGATCAAAACAGGCCGGGGGAGGGAGAGATGCGGAGGTATCAGGGGGATGGGTAAGACGTGATCCTGAACAGTATAACAGGCTATAAAGCTACAGCATGGAGGGGCTCTGGTAACACTACCCAGAGCCCTTCTTTAGCATAATTATAAAAGTTGATGTTAGAAGGAAAGAGGCCATGGATAACTAATATGAGAAGATCCCACAGTCCCGGGGCCGGGATCTATGAGTAATGTCCCTGGTTTATCAGGATGGATTGTGATGGGAGAGATTTCCTTTAAGGGAACTTTCTGATTGGAAGGTAACTGAGAAATAAGTCCAGAGTCTTTACTGTTCTATAATTTTGTCTGCAATAGTTTGCCCTCTGTTTGTGTTACCCGACTTCTTGTCGTGATCTCTGACTATCAGCCAGACTGTGGCATGATCTCCTGGATTACCATTATGTAGTAACACAACCTGCCATGGCTTTGGCTTACCCTCTCATTGCTTTTCTTGCCGTCTCTCGTGTACTATGCTCTGGCATCTCCGGATCTGGACTACCCCAAGAGCTAGCAACCTTGTAGACCCCACTAAAGGCTAAAGGGTGAATACTGGGTGGGGGGCACTTAGACCAGTGATGGCGAACCTTTTATAGAACGAGTGCCCAAACTACAACCAAAACCCACTTATTTACCGTGAAGAGCCAACGTGCCATTTTAAGCAGTAACTTATAGCTACCTTTTCTTCCACATCTTTCAATTGTATCCGCCACCTGAGGGCACCAATACAGTTGAAAGAGGGAGGGCAAATTCAGACTCTCATTGTAGCTTCTCACCAGGGTCTCTCTGTACAGGAATAATGGGAAGTCCAGTAGGAGGTTTCATGGATTTGTTCCTGTTTGGTGAACTCAGTCCTGGGGTGAAGGCCTGGGTGCCCACAGAAAGGCCTCTGAGTGCCACCTCTGGCACCCGTGCCATAGGTTCGCCATCACTGACTTAGACCATCATGCTCTTAGAAGGTGTCCCAAATCACATCCCTTCAGAGCTGGGCTTGATGGGAGTTGTAGTTTGCAGTTCAATGGCAGAAATTAACCATTCAAAACGGGTTTTCCGGATCAAATATAAAAAAAAAATCCTAACACAAAAATGTATCACTATACTTCCGCCTGAAACAAACGACTCCTTCGTCTCTCTCTCCTACACGACAATTAGGAATCAAGTAATGCAAACCGGATTTCACCCCCGGATCCCAATAATCTGTCACAATCTCAGCGTAAAGCCCTTGTACCCAAGGCATTAGCCGCTTGCCTGCAGCTAATACTTCATAACGTTACAACACAAGATATTTTCCCAGCCAGGTCGCCCGCGTTTCCAGAGGAGAAGAAAAAGCCGACGAAACACTTAGCTAACGAGACGAAAATTGCCGAAATCCAGAGAGTGGAAAGAAGTTGAGTTGTCGGCGATAAGCCATAGAAAATGATGCATGAGCTTTTCTGCAGTCTCTCTCTCCGGCTAAAAAAAAAAAAAAAAAAAAAAAAAAATTGGAAAAAAAAAATATAAAATGTCAATTTACGTTTGCAACTGGCATTTGCGTTGGCTTTTTTTTTATTTATTTCTAACAAAGCGTAAATGTGGGCTGTCTCTGGTAAAGTCACGGCTTAATGGGGCAATTAGCGCCATGCTTTATGTCGTTCTCCCAGTATAAATCTATTTTCCTGGGTGCCGCAACACAGACCCAGCTGTTATTTTCTGACCTTACATCAACTCGAGGAGGGGGAAAAAAAAGGGCACCAAATGTGCAGGAGACCTCGGCTAACACATAACTTACAAGCCCGGCATCTTGTGCAAAACGAGGAGCCAATTAGTTGTTTAACCCCTGAAAGGCCTCAGACCTATTATCCCAGGGAACAGTATTCCAAGATAAAGACTAATTATTTCCGAACCGCATGTGAATGGCCTGGTAATATGCGACAAATAACAGGGACTGGGGGACAGAAACAAAAGATTTTGTATAGGAAGTGAAGGAAGTTCATTCCATAAGACACTGGCCCAGTCAGAGCCGAGAGCTTCTCATACAACCTACTGACAAGGAAATGGTATAGCTCAGATTGTTTATCAATTCCAGGAGGAATAATTGAGGACAGAAAACTGACAAGAAATTACTTAAGTGCTTCTCTTTAAAGGGAACCTGTCAGTCATACTAACCCACACAAACTAAACATATCTTTGAAAACTTCTAGAAGTACAACTATCCCTATATCGTTCCTCCACATGCCTGTAAAGTTCCACAGTCCGTTTAAAAAGTTTACTCATGTTATTCCAGCTCTGTCAAACCTCCAGCTTTTCTAGGGGCATGCTTTCTCTTCAGACGAGTCAAATCGTCTCAGATTCATTCCTGAGGGCGGGTGGAATGATGTGAGAGTTGCTGAAGAAAAATCATTCACCCCTGCCTCAGCAATTATCTTCAGTGATGCAACCATTGCTCTCATTTCTTGGTAAGGGGGAAATGATGTAGCTGAGCCGAGTCAACTGCTCTTAAGCTGTAAATACGGCTGAACTGGAAGAACTGAATATACTGGACTCACAGCATGAAAGACTATGATTGGACTCACATGGGTTCATTTGCATATATTGCTCATAAAGTTGACAATCTATTCAAATGAACCCATGTGAGTCCAATCATCGTCTTTAATGTGTGCAGCGAGTCCAGTATATTCAGTTCTTCTAGTTCAGCCGTGTTTTTAGCTTAAGACCAGTTGACTCGGCTCAGCTACGTCATTTCCTCCTTACCAAGAAATGACAGCGATGATTGACTCACTGAAGAGAATTCCTGAGGCAGGGGTGAATGATTTCATCTTCAGCAACTCTCTCATACCTGAGGGCGGGTGGAATGATATTATTGACTCGTCTGAAGAGAAAGCATGCCCCTGGAAAAGCTGGAGGTTCGACTGAGCTGGAGTCAACTTTATGAACGGACTGTGGAACTTTGCAGGCATGGCAAAGAACAATATAGGGATAGTTGTACTGCAGTTTTAAAAGATATGTTTAGTTATTGTTGGTTAATTTAAGGTTCCCCTTAAAGGTTTTTCTCAGCGGTTGGGATCAGCTGTCCATAGTTCTCTTTGTTAAGTGTCCAACCCCACAAATTAAAGAAAAATCTTTCACCTCAACTGCTTCCTGATTCCAGCAAAGTTGGAGTTTTCTATCTATCTGCGACCGTTGCCCAGGCCCAGGACCACCCATCTGACAGTATAGAGTCTAATCAGCATAGCTTCAGATTGTAACATACTAAATAAGTGCTCTACTGTGAAGAAAAACTGTGTAACATTTTATTACGCAAACAATATCAATTACTTGCCGAAGGTATAAAACCGCATTCAAACTTTAACACCCCCAAAACGTAGGTTGAAAATCAGTTTTCATGTAAAATTTTGATTTCTGAATGTTGACTACAAGAAAAGGCCACATTTGGTGGAGTCCTCTGGTAACTTAAGAACCATAAGTCACAGCAGAGCACACAGAAAGGTTTTCTCCTCCAGTGTCACTTCACGTCTACACTTGGCAGCCCAAAAGTTAATCGCAAAAAAAACAAAGACAAATTGTTCGCATCTTGCAGGTAATAATAATTGATATGTTTAAGGCAGGTGCAGGAACCGATTCCTCAAAAAAAGGTTAAAACAATTAAGTAAGGAAATAAAACAATTTTCCATTTATCAATCAATTTGTTTTTAGTAACAACATGATTTTCCCGGGTTCGGGGATCAAGGAGCCGCGTGCATTTCAAATAGCGACAAACCCCTGGGGAGCGCGATCAATTGAGCAACACAGCTGCAGAGATGGTCTCCCCCCCCCGAGCCGTTCTTAAAGGAACAAGTGACATAATCTTAATGCACGCTCACAATTAACATATATTGCTGTTTAACTCATAACTTGCTGCAAACAGGCTTGGCCCAGCTGTAACCAATCCATATTGACATTGAAAAAAAAAAAAAATTTCTTATAGGATGTCACTACTATCCTGGAAACGGCTCAAACATGTGGCAGAGAAACAAACACGGAGCAAGAACAGCAGAAAATATTAAAGGGGTTGACCGGCAACAAAAATTTTACTAGTGGGTTTGTGGGGTTGAAAAAAAAATTAAATAAAATTATATACTTGCCCCCCTTGGCACTTTCGGTGTCCTGCACCGCCGTCCATCACTGCCGTGCCCCTATTTGGGGCAAGGCACCTTCCATCCCTATGTAAACTAACAGAGGTACAGAGGCGATAGGTGGCGGAGCGGGACACCGGGAGCACCGAGGTAGGCAACTATAGGTTAATTTTAGGCTTGGGGCCCCAAAAAGCCAACTCCACCCCTCTCTTTGCCATATGAGAACTGTGACTATGTTTAAAATATGGATACATGAATCCAAGATGTTCCAACGCTGGGATCCTGGTTGATTATCTGTTAATCCTCATTGTCCATAGCAAGTCACACCGATCAGAGAGGAGAGGTATAAAGAGGTTCATTCTGCCCACTGGCAGAATCTTTTTAATGCATCAATAAACCGTTAACAAAATTCATAAGCGCAGTTGACAATAATGAACGTTGTGATATCCTTTGTTACAGAAATCTGTTCCTGTGTCCTTCTTTTCCCTCTGCCTTTCTTCCACATTTAAGCAGTTTATCAGCTTTCTCTCCAGTAACCACTGACAGCTTAGAGATAAAGGAAGCGAATACAGAGGTAGAATTATCAAAAGAAATAGTATGGAAGGAGTTCATTTTTATCTGTCTTTCCCTCGCTCTGTGCCGTGTACTGGAGTTCAGATACACTGCTCGCTAGAGGAGAAAGAAGGAGCATAAAAAGACACAGAGATTTTTTAGAAGGTATTTTACAATTTACACCTGCTCTTTTCAATTTCTGCATAAAAAATAGCTTGAAAGGTTTTAAGCAGAAAACTGAAAGCCCCTTTAACACTATATTCAAAAATTCCTCTTTCGGGAATTGTAGGAGGTTAAATTGAGGTATGATTCATGCCATGACTTTTACATGAAGCACATCTGTCATACAGTCGGTGTAGGGAAGGTTCCAGATGCACCTCAGAGGTTACTGTACCCATATCAGAGTCAGGATTAGTGAGGATGATGGAGGTGGAGATATACTGCACTTTTACACCCCTTGTATCACGGTATTAAGTGTCTCATCATCTGAATTACAATACTGTTCTAAGCTTCAGTCTAGAGAGCTGCGACGACTCTCAGGATCCTCCAGATCCAACTCTTCTTATTAAATTAATCTTCGAGCTTCCAGAAATCACTTTAATCCATCCTGAGCTCGCTGCCACAAAGAGACTGCGCACAGGAGACAAGTGAAGGCTCCTGACAGAAATAAGGAGCGACATGTCCTCCCCCCCTCCCCCCGAGATGCCGGTCTGTAGCGGATGAGGTATGTGTGACTGTCAGGATGGGCACATCTGTGCAGACCATGTCATGACACATACACCCAAGAAAACCAACATCTGCACATCGTGGGGCAGCATTTTATAGCCACATATCAGCCTTAAAGGGGTTGTCCGACATTAATAAAAACTTTACTTGTGGGATGGAGAGGAAAATATAAACCTGTACTTACCTCCCTTGGGGCTCCCCGTGTCCCGTGCCACACCCATCGCTGCCATTTGTTTAAATGAAATCTAGCATCAAAATCAATCATGATAAACCAGGGACACTTGTTTATAGATCTGTGACTATGGTAATCGTCTTATATTTGTTATATTTGTACGAATATCATAGTTAAAAATTGTGCAACTGGGGTGTTACCACTGCCACTCTGAGCAGAAGCTTCACAGGCTTTTACAATGTGGAAGGAGAATTTCTGCCTCCCCCATGGTGCCGAAACTCCCTCTGTCTCATGTAATCGCACTACAGCAGATGGAGAAGTGCTGTGCAAAGCTGTGGCACGGAGGGACTCTGGTAACACCCCCAAGAGGGCTCATTAGCCTAATCATAAAAGTTGATTTTAGAAGGATGGAGACCATGAATAACTAACAGAAGATACCACAGTCCCGGTGCCTGGATCTATGCGTGATGTCCCTGGTTTATCAGGATGGATTTTAGTGGTAGTGAGTGAGATGCTATGACAGCTATATTAAATACATAGGATAAGGATAACATCCATAGAGAAATATCATTTGATAAAATTACTTTCACTAAAACGTCACCAAAAGTACAATAAAATGAGCTGGGAATAGACTTTCTTGTAGAGGCACAGGGTGTACCACATGACCCTAAAGAGTCAAAAAAGGATCATGTGATGCCGTTCTGAATGGCCTGTGATCTCTTTCAAAACTGCAGACTGGTTGCGTAGGATCACATGATCTAATATATAAAGCCGGATGTATGTGTGTGTGTGTCTACGCTAAAGGAATCTGCACCGTCACGTTTACAGTTACCAAATTTTGCATAGACTGGGTTTTGAGCCGAAATTCTCACCCCACGCTTTCCAAAAACAACATATTAGCACAAACTTGTGACCAAGCTTAATGGCCTGTGCTGCTGTAAAGATGGGAATGGTAGGGAGCGTCTAGCCAAAGCGTTTGAGTTCATGAACAGATATGAGTGGACCCAATGGTAGGGTTCGGCCTCCTGACCCGGACATATTGCTGGATTGGCTCCCAAATCCGACGCCTCTGGTAACTAGCAATGGCTTTGATTGGTCAGGAGATACCCTCTTATCCAATCATAAAAATGTTCTAGTTGCTAGGGGCATTCACCAATTCATCAATATGTCCGGATAACATCTCAATGATGACACCTTTATCACTTGACCATCTAACTAAAGGAAATTATCCACGGGACCGGTGAAGAATAAGAGCAGGTTAAGGATAGATCAATGGCACGCAAGAAATCTTCTGGAATTTTTGGTTTAGCACTTCCACAGCGGCTCCTTCTCGTCTAGTGCAGGATGAGAGTCTTCCCTTGTCACTATTCCTTGCACAGCATTTTATCACCCAGGTTATGATATCAATGCTGGAGGTGTGATTTATTTAAATCTCCTTTTATTGCTTCTCCTCCGGCCTTGACCTTCATTTCGGCGGCACGCGAGGAGCTCGAGTTTCAGTGATTATCTGCAGTGTAAGACGAGACTACAGAGGTGCCATCTCCAGCTTGCGATACGACTTGAAAGACACCCCAAGGGGGTTTAAATGGGTCACTGCAGCAGTACTCGACGCTAGTCTGGGACACAAACACATTTAAGAACAGCGTGAGAGGGATGCGGCACAGAGAGGGAGCGATAATAAGGAAACGCGGCCAAACGCACAGCGGCACGCCATCCCTCCGCCACCTCATTGATTTCATCCGGGAGGGAGAAGGGCCTTGGATTACTCTGGCTTAACCTACATTTTGGTTGTGAGACATTCCCCATTCTATATGGTGCAGCCAGATCTTGATGGGTTTTACAGCAAGTTGTAGAATAAAAATTATTTTATTTTTGTGGCCACTTAAAAGTCCTTTTTTCTCCCCTTTATTGTTGCGAATGCCACCGATCCAGCGACAATCTCACTGGCGGAGGAAGCACCTGCTCAAACTCTCCTCTCCGACCACAAACAGCGCCGGGTCTGTTATATATGCGCGCAGCTGAAAGATAGACGGATCGAGAACCTTCTCACGCTGAGCAGAAGAATCTGGAGCAGGCAGTATCCGAAGCCGGAGATTTTTATCACCGCTCAGTAAAAGAGCCATCTGCTTAAATGCACATTGAAGAAGCACTCACAGAAATATTTATGTATTTTGTTTTATTTTTTTTTATTATTTTCCTATATTAAGGAATCTTTTCCTTATTCAGCCGTTTCTTTCCATCTGAAAGTTCATGTTCTTCAGTTCATGTGATTCTGTGCTGAAGCATCATAGGGTTGATCAAAGGCAGATCAATCAAGTCGAGATGGTGTCTAATCATTGCAAAATCTGCATTGAATGCAAAAAAAAATTGTACTTCTATAAACTTTGTAGCCATTTTAGGTGGTCATGGCAACCAATTAGAGCTCAGTTTTCAATTTATAAACTGCTAAATTGTGGGCAATAGAAAGTTGAGCTCGGTTTACTTTCCATGAGGAAGTAGAACAGTTTTGATCACACTTTTGCTAAATTTCCCCCACTGTGTTTAGCTTTTACCTAAAAAAAATTTTGGGTATCAGTTCCTCACAATTTTTAAGATCTATGCTTTCTGTTAGAAAATAAATATTTTTAATTTAAGGCACTTGTTTGTCCATCAGATTGGCACAGGCGGTGCCAGCCCACCCGTAAAAACATAAGACCAGACATGTTGAAATCCAATATGGGTGATTGTTCTGTCCTGGAACAGCAGCCATGTCAAAAATTCTGAAATAATGTGTGGAATTTCACCATAGGCTATATATATATATATAATATATTATTATAAATAATATTTTATTGTAAAATCTCACAACCTATCCCACAAAAAACAAGGTCATTCACCTCTACCTAAAGAAAATTCTGATGCTGCTGTGAGGCGAAACGGGAAAAAAATGCTAAAATTCTTATGGCTCTGAACGGTTAAAGGAGTTTTTATTCGGTTTTTAGTCATTAGCCATTTGCCAGGCTGAAATACAGGAGTCATAGAAATCATTAAGATAACACATCAAGGCAGAGACAATATCTGTAGCGCTCCACGTTTCTGAAATCAGAAATAACTGGAGCGCGTTTATTGCTCTCGACAAGGCTCTTGTGAGTGACACTTGGGCACGACGTTAAGCCTCCCCATAGTTTGCTTGATATCGTCTCCTGCGTTTCGCACACAAGCCGGCGTGTATTTATTATAGGGCTTCTGATTATGTAACGTCCTCGTAGTTGAAGAAAAGTACAGAAGTGAAAAGAAAACGAGCCCCCGACAAACTCGTAAACTAACAGCTTTCTGCAGCAGAGACTTGGGGCTCTGCCAGGAACGTAATTGGCTAAATATTCCCGTTACCGGAGCGCTGCTTGCATAGCAGTGATTAGATCAACATCATCTTGGGCTCCATGCTGATTTTTATATTGATGGAGATATATATTTTATCTCAGCTCCTCGCCGACAACAGCTGCTTATGATACAGATTGATCTATCAAACATTCAGTGACAGCAGCGATGAAGGACGGCGCCGTGTCGGCCATTGATAAGAGCGTTTATGAAAACATGATGCAGTACATGAAGTACATAAGGGCAGACATCTTTCTACTGGCTGTGACTGATTCCTCCATTATACAGTTTGCAGATTGTTGGGACATGGGGGTGACATTGGTGGCCACAATACATGATGCAGTATATTCCATCAGTATAATAAACCTGCAATACAGACGTGAGGGAATGGAGGTCATGTTTCTCGCCAACAGAAAATGGATCCTTCAAAAGGAATAAGAAGTGAAGACAAATGGTATCCTCTGGCATAAAAAGGAGATCCCTAGATCACGACAGACCGCGAAGAGGTGGAGGGAGGAACAAAACCCAGAGGTAGGGAGCGGAGATCGACTAGGCGCTAAGCGTGTCTTCAAGGAACCAACAGGTAAAGTTCCAAAGATGATACTTCATTCATACGATATAAAATATAAATAAAATGCTAGACGCGTTTCGGCTCTGTACAAGAGCCTTTGTCAGGCATGAACGCTTGAATCTCTACAATCCCACACTCTGGATTGGGATTTTTGACTCCAGGAGACCACCGGCTGCAGCAACTATACATGCGTTACCACTCATGCAATAAAGTGAGCGGCGATACTGCCGACTTTTATTCCCCACGTGTGCCAAACATATTTCACGAGGTCAGCGCCTCCTGTTTCTCTTGGTTTTTACTTCCTTTCTATATCCGTTGGACCCATCGGATAACATCTGATAGCTCCAGTGAGCAAGCCACTCTCCAGAATCAAGTATACATGAAGAGATGGAGGAAGAACACGGGGAGAGAGGAAGTTATGCCAAAGAGAAATAAGAAGGTCAAAATACTGGAGGATCCCAGAAATTAGATCAGAACCCAAGACTTCAGGAAAGCTCAGAATCAGGTAGCACCTGAAGACCAGGTAGTCGCTGTAGACCTCAGAGACCCTCAGAATCAGGTAGTTACTGAAGACCTCAGAACTCTCAGAAACAGATGGTCACTGAAGACTCCAGAAACACTCAGAGCCAGGAACCCGTGAAGACCTCTGGAACACTCGGTATTAGGTAGTCAGCAAAGACCTCCGGATAGCTCAGAACCAAGTAGTCAGTGAAGACCTCAAGATAAATGAATGAAGACCCTGAACTAAACTTAAATAAGGAAAAACAAAGACTGGGGACCACGAATTGGAACAAGGCCGATAGGCAATCAATAAGAGATTTGGTAGTGCATTTAGGTGAATGGCATTAAGCGACAAACTGGCTACATGATGAATGAAAGTGACGCTATTATTCTACAAAGTGTAAGTGGTGGTCCCTGCAGTGCTGCTGCTCCGCCCTTTAAAAAAAAGCTGATCACTTGAAGAAAACCCATGGTGATCAGTGATCTGGTGGTGGCGAATGGAAGTTAGACTGCAAAGACAATCATAATTCAGGATTGCGCCATCCTAAGCGAGGAGCCTCCTAACACTACTAACGCTCTACGTTCTGCACAACTGGCTGCTCCACAGTTTCTCTCTACTTTGAGTGACTGCCATTGTATCCAACTAAAACTTTTAATTAAAGCAAAAAGTAGTCATTGTAGAGCAACTCAATACACAGTTCAAATGTACTTGGAGAAGTTAAAAACCTGGAATACTGTGTGTTTTTCACAGTCCTGCAGCTACTAACATACACATAGATACGATTACAAATCTTTAAAGGGACAATAGATAACACTGGCTGCATGGTCTGTGGAGGTCTTTAAAGGACCCTTCAAAAAATCATAATAACCAATATAGGTGCATACAAGATAGGTTCCATAGGTTTGTTCTTAAGTTGAATTTGTATCTAAGTCGGAACTGTATATTTTATAATTCTAACTCCAGACAATTTTTTTGGTCAAGTGACAATTGGATTATCAACATTTTTTGTTGTAATGGGACCAAGGATTATCAATAAAACTTCATTACAGACACCTTACAGCTGATCACTGCAGTCTAGGACTAAAGTAGAGGTCACAAGAGAGGTCACCAGAGGTCACAGTGGGCAGAGGGGTCGTCCATAAGTCGAGTGTCCTTAAGTAGGGGACTGCCTGTATATTAATTTCTGGAGCTATCATTCAACAAAATTCGACTTTTAAACCCTGTTTTCTTGATCAATATGAAGTGCACCATACCTATTGAGATGCGCGAGGGCGACCTCGATCAGATCCAATAACGTCTGTGTCCGCATTTTATAACAGAAGCAGCTGTCTTCTCCCATGTCAATAAATGACATCACACTTTTAATAAAGGAAATCAATGAATGCGTCGAAGAAACAGAATTATTACTTCAGCGACTTGATATTTATATTTCGGCTAAAAACAAGACAACCAGCTCTGGGTTATTCTTAAATCGATCTCCAGAAAGGTCTTCAGCTGCCACCGCGCAACGTCTGGATTCATGGAAGTGATTTATGAGACGAGAGAGCTCTACTAATCCATAAACCAAGTAGAACGGACAGGTGAGGAAATGTGGAGGAAGAGCCGGCGTAGGGCAGGACAAAGGGGGAGCCAGAAACCTGAAGAAAGTCTGAGACCTAGAGCTCACAACATCATTCACTAGTGTTAGATCATTATTATTTTAATTAAAGGGGTTCACCACTAATGGCAAGTTTACAATGGAAGTTCTAGAAAATCGGGACTCAATAGGTTGGGAGGAGCTTCCCAAGGGTGGATTTCCCTAAAATACATCCCACACAACTTTGGGTGGTGCCCAACACAGTGGTGGTATACAAGTACACCGGCCCGCCATCCTCCTTGTCCTCGGCTTGGTGCGACTCTGCATTGCCCAGACCTGGTATCACTCTCCTCTTCTAAGTGTAGTTTCTTCCCTTCTAAGTGCGGCTCTGAGCATTCGGCTGGAGGCACAAGCAGAGCTCCAATAACCAGAAACATCAATTTCCTGCATAAAAGCATAAGTGAAGGGAGTGTTTGTAATTTATGAGCAACGCTCAACCATTCGCATACCAAAAACCTCAGGATAGCTCAGAACCAGGTAGCCAGTGAAGACCAAAGGATGGGCTCAGAACCAGGTAGCCAGTGAAGACCAAAGGATGGGCTCAGAACCAGGTAGCCAGTGAAGACCAAAGGATGGGCTTAGAACCAGGTAGCCAGTGAAGACCAAAGGATGGGCTCAGAACCAGGTAGTCAGTGAAGACCAAAGGATGGGCTCAGAACCAGGTAGTCAGTGAAGACCAAAGGATGGGCTCAGAACCAGGTAGTCAGTGAAGACAAAAGGATGGGCTCAGAACCAGGTAGTCAGTGAAGACAAAAGGATGGGCTCAGAACCAGGTAGTCAGTGAAGACAAAAGGATGGGCTCAGAACCAGGTAGTCAGTGAAGACCAAAGGATGGGCTCAGAACCAGGTAGTCAGTGAAGACAAAAGGATGGGCTCAGAACCAGGTAGTCAGTGAAGACCAAAGGATGGGCTCAGAACCAGGTAGTCAGTGAAGACCAAAGGATGGGCTCAGAACCAGGTAGTCAGTGAAGACCAAAGGATGGGCTCAGAACCAGGTAGTCAGTGAAGACAAAAGGATGGGCTCAGAACCAGGTAGTCAGTGAAGACCAAAGGATGGGCTCAGAACCAGGTAGTCAGTGAAGACCAAAGGATGGGCTCAGAACCAGGTAGTCAGTGAAGACCTAAGGATGGCTCAGAACCAGGTAGTCAGTGAAGACCAAAGGATGGGCTCAGAACCAGGTAGTCAGTGAAGACCTAAGGATGGCTCAGAACCAGGTAGTCAGTCAAGACCAAAGGATGGGCTCAGAACCAGGTAGTCAGTGAAGACCTAAGGATGGCTCAGAACCAGGTAGTCAGTGAAGACAAAAGGATGGGCTCAGAACCAGGTAGTCAGTGAAGACCTAAGGATGGGCTCAGAACCAGGTAGTCAGTGAAGACCAAAGGATGGCTCAGAACCAGGTAGTCAGTGAAGACCTAAGGATGGCTCAGAACCAGGTGGTCTGTAAAAACGTCAGGATTGCTTAGAACCAGGTAGTCAGTGAAGACCTCAGGAATGATCAGCACCTTTAAAGACTTGGAAAGGTCTTTGGAGGGAATCAACAGGCTGTGTGTTGGGAGGTGGCTCCCAGGGGTGGATTTCCCCAATATTGCCCAGACTTGATATCAACCTCCACCTGTCAGTCTGGTTTCTTTCCTTCTGAGAGCTGCCCTGAGCATTTGTGTGGAGGCACAACCAGAGCTCCAATCACAAGATTCAAAACATCAACTTCCCGCACATCCATACAAGATAAAAGAGAAAGAAGTACAGCGCTCACATGTAGGGCACTTTATGTTCATGTGACTGATGTTAATGCCCACATCCAATATAGTGTGAATACGGTAATTTCAAAGGGGTTTTGTTTATTATTGGCCCCATGTGATGCAAAAATAAGACCAAACTTCTACTTACCCTGAACTTATCTTCTGATCCAGCACAGAACCGCTTCCCGCTACCAGCCTAGGTCACTATACAGAGGCGCAGTTGTGAGGTGGTGTCTACTGAACACAACTGCTCAATCGGCCATCTGCATTGGTTTATAGGGTGTCCCCGCTCCAAACAGGACGCCAACGCTGAGTCTCTTTATACCAACAAAGGCAATCAGTCAAGAGTCGTGAAGAGCCACAATGGACCGGAAGAAAGGATTGAGGTAATTTCTCTTATTTGTTATACCACTGACGGTCAGGCTCAGTTATCTGAACCAGACATACTCCCGGATTGGCGGCTGTAAAGCCAATCTGGCAAATTGCTATAGCAACTAGCTATGGCTAATATGGCTAGACCAGGGGGACTGTTTGGCTGCCAATATGGCAATATGTCTAGGTCAGACGGCCACACACAAACAGCAAACCCATCTATCGGGTCCATTCATCTCCGCTCTTAAGTACAGGCAGACCCCGGGTTACGTACAAGATAGGGTCGATAGGTTTGTTCTTAAAAAACTGTATATTTTAAAATTGTAGTTCTAACAATTGGAGTTTCCAAATTTTTTGCTCTAATGGGACCAAGGATTATCAATAAAGCTTCATTACAGATACTTTACAGCTGATCATTGCAGCCTGGGACTATAGTCACATCCAGAGAGGTTACCAGTGGGCAGAACGGTCGGTCTGTAACTAGTGGTCGTCTGTAAGTCGGGTGTCCTTAAGTAGGGGACCGTCTGTAAATGTTTATCTTTTAATCATTGGGGCCACATACAGTGTGGCTCAGTGCAGATGCACTACATATTACAGCGGGTTGGGAATGCTCATTGCTGAGATTAGCAGGGGTCTTAGACAGTCACTTACCCATCAATCAGATATTTATAGCATATCAAATGAATACACAATGCTAGACGTGGGAAAACCCCTTTAATTACTCTCAAGATTCGAGATTTTCGTTATTCATTTTCAAATCTCTCATCCATTAATTTTAGTTCTTGACAATTAAACGGCGTCTATCCGTCTTGCGGTACAAAATATATAACTCATAATAATTATACGTAATGATAATTATCAACTTCAAGAGAAGCTGCCAAAAAAAAAAAAAAGAAAACCCGAGCGTTTGCCAGAATTAGATTTCACTGTTCGCTTCCAACTCATATGCAAAAATTGTTTTCTTTATGCGACTCCATTGCTACACATGAATAAGCGATTCATTGGGCTAAAAAATAAAAATAAAAAAATTAATTACAATAAAATCTGGTCATTGTACCAGGTTATAGAAGTTAAAAATGATTGAATCTCTCAGCCCCATCTACAGTGGGGGAAAAAAAAAAGTATTTAGTCAGCCATCAACTGTACAAGTTCTCCCATGTAACAATATGAGAGGGGTCCGTAATTTTCATTGTAGATAGAACCTCAGAGACAAAAATCAGAGACAAAATCAGAAAACAAATCCGGAAAGTCAGATTGTCTGATTTTTAAAGAATTTAAAGTAAAATAAGTTTTCAGTTATTAACAAAAGTAGTCCCCGAGTTACATACAAGATAGGATCTGTAAGTTTGTTCTTAACTTGCATTTGTATGTAAGTCGGAACTGTATATTTTATCATTGTAACCCCAGTCAAATTATTTTTTGTCTCTGTGACAATTGGATTTTAAAAATGTTGGATTCTCATAAGAACCAGGATTGACATACTGTCACTAAGAAGTACTAATTTGTCATGCAGAAAATAACCCCACCTACAGCTCTTTACATGGAAAAATTAAAAAAGCTATAGATTTTTAAAGTGGGGAGCAAAAATGAACAAAAAAAAGTTGCAACCCATAGGATTAAAGGGGTATTCCAGGAACCAGCATAATTCATATACAAATGAGTCGGTAAAATTTAAGCTAAAATGTAATTACAGTATTTTTCGGACTATAAGGCGCACCATTAATAAATGCCTGCTAAACCGTCTAAGTTCATATATAAGGCGCACCTGATTATAAGGATGAATGACCAGCAGGTGGCAGACCTGTGCACAGTTCAAGGCAGCTGTTGTCTGTAAGTACGGTTCATATATGAGGCGCACTGGACGTTGATTTCTGAGAAAATCAAAGGATTTTTAGTGTGCCTTATAGTCTGAAAAATACGGTAGTTGTTATATAAAATTTTGCTCCCCTTAGCAAAAAATGTTGTGGACATAGACTGTAATGAAGAATAAAAATGCTACTGGCCCTTTAAACAGTCCGTTAATTTTCTCCGCAAGGAGCAGACACAAGACAGAAGATGCCACTGGTCACATGTCCACATCACATGTCCTGCAGCTGCCTGGGTAGGTCATGTGATCACTAGGTTTGATTGTAGTCGGTTGGCTGCAGTGCATCCAGTATGGCCACTGTTGTGGTGATGTGCTGTGATGGCAGTTACACATCATTACTATGGTAACAGAGCAGGACAGTCTGTTACATCATCACTGGGGGGGGGGGGGCAGAAAATAAGAGGGAAGAGTTACTGAGAACTAAAGGATCGTGGGACTCGTAGTTTCCAGAGGCGGCCATCTTGGTTATAACTTCACCTTCTTTAGAGAAGCCATAAAATTTTGTGATTCATAAAATCTAAGCTCCATTTTGTAACTAATGACATTGAGTTTTGTTATATACATTTATTTATAGCATCATGGGTTTTTGTATCAGACGTTCATATTGCCGGAATACCCCTTTAAGTAATACTGAACTTTATGCGATTCCCAGCAAAGGCACAAAATTCACATAATAAAAAATAATGGAACGCCCCTTTAAGAAAGACACATTTTACATACCCTATTAAAGACGGCGACTTCTCTGTACGGCCTTCATCTAGAAAATTCAAGTGTCTACAAAACAAGAGCTCACGTTCTGTAGGACCCTAAACATCCGTTCAGTGGACCATGTGTATTACAATGAAATAGAAACGATGTAATGCTCAATCCTGCCTGAGGAGGAGCTGCATGGGAACGGAACACTGCCAGGCTCCATCACTGATGACTAGAGGTGTTATGCGATTATCTCATGATAAAGCCCAGCTGATTGTGTGGCCACATGCATTCCCATCACCAGTCTCCGTGTCTAGAATCGCAATTTCATAAACTTATTAAAGTGGAAATGCAGAAAATCTCATCATTATTTTCCAGACTCATTTTCTCTATGTTTAATCTGGTGATTCTCTTTTGATTCTGTAAGAAGTGGGAGCTTCCCCCCCTCACTAATCTATTCTGAGTCCTGATCGTTAAAACAAGCAAAAACAAAGGCAGATAAGTAGAGGAGGCAGCGATTCTCACCTGCCGGTAAATAACTCCGCAGAGTGATATTTATGGTCATTAGTCGTGCCCCGGGATCTCTGATACATGTATTGATTAACCCTTAATTTATATGCAGGGAAAAGGTTTAATTTAAAGCAAATGACTGGCGCTTCAACACTGTATCTCTGCCGCTTAATGTATTCAGCTAGAGACTTGTGTGGCCGCGCCAATTACTGCAAAACTGGGGAGAAATATATATATATATATATATATAGTTATATGAAGAAAACGTGCAGCACTCCGTTTGTGGTCAAAAAAGTTTAAAGTGGTCCTTTTATTCCATCACATATAACAATAGCGACGTTTCGGCTCAAGAAAGCCTTTTTCAAGCTCTCTTGAGCCGAAACGTCGCTATTGTTATATGTGATGGAATAAAAGGACCACTTTAAACTTTTTTGACCACAAACGGAGTGCTGCACGTTTTCTTCATATCTCTATTTGGGGGACTTAAGGCCCAGTCCTGTGTTGCCTGCATCCACCTGCTTAAGACGTCTTGTGTGCTGCTTGTATTTTCCTATCGTATATAATATATATAATATATATATATATGAACCCAGAAATATAGACATTATTTGGAAATTGTTTGCAACATTTATTTATTTTTTTATTAAATTTAAATGTTGGGATACAAACTTTTTGGAGACCCGTCTTCATGAGTGTACATTAGGTCAAACATTATCAACAGGGGGGAGATTTTTCGTGCGTCTATGTATCACGCAGGCGGCTCCTCACTGGTGTCATTCTGCGCAAAATCTGTAAATTATGCACCAGTAATTCTGTTTCCTTGAACCACAACAGCACCCAACCAGAGAGAGGATCCACTCAGGCCAC
Organism: Engystomops pustulosus; assembly: GCF_040894005.1. Lineage (NCBI taxonomy): Eukaryota > Metazoa > Chordata > Amphibia > Anura > Leptodactylidae > Engystomops > Engystomops pustulosus. The sequence continues at coordinate 113,157,538 of NC_092418.1, read as the reverse complement.
TTTTGGATGAAAAGTTGGATCAGGGAATAGGGCTATTCCCCTATTCTGCGGACAGAAGTGATCGCCACCAAGAAAACCGCTTAATTATTTGATTTAACACTAAAGTAATATCCTAAAATTAATAACCCGACTACCCAGGGATGGGAGGCTAAGGATTTTCAAATAGGGAACTAAGGGCAGAAATCTGGACCCTTAGGTTTTGACTTTTGTCCAATCACTCTTGTAGGACGTCTAATATAATAGCTATTTTAGGGTGAACCTGGTCTGGCTCTGGATTCTGACAGTACCTATACAATGCTTTCCAAATCCTAAAATAGATCTTGGATGTCACCAATTTCCTGCTTTTTTGTATCATATTGATCACCTTTCCCGAGAGCCGCTTCCCTGTTAAAATCAGCCTCTCCAATTCCAGGTCATCAAGTGGAGTTTTTCCACTTGTGGATTGAATACTTTGCCCTGGGACAGAAGGTTGGGAGTCTCTGGAAGTATCAGGGGTCTGATATGGATAACCGTGTTTGTTTGGGCCAAAAGAGGGCTATGAATATCTCTATGTCCTGATCCAGACAAGTCTTCCTTAGAACCCTTGGAAGGATTGCTAACGGAGGAAAGGCATAAGATAGGCTGCAGTCCTATCTCACTGACAATTTGTCCACACCTCTTGGGTTCAGAGAACAGACCTGCCTGTTCTTCCGATTTGTGAACAAAACTGGAAGACGCCATCAGTTTGTTATCAAGTGAAAAACTTCTCTCCCCAAGCACCATTCTCCTGGGCTTAGAAGGCGACGACCCAGGAAATCGGCTTCTTTGTTTTCCTTCGCCCTAATGAAGATGGTCAAAAGGGAGGATTGGTTTGATTCTGCTAGAGGAAATATCTTGTTAGCCGGATTCCAAAGGTTACTAAGGCCTGGTGTTATATAACATGCCAACAATCATGTGCTCTAAAGAAAAGCCATGCAATTTATATATTCACGCCGGAAAGGAGGCAGGAACGTGGCATCCAGCCACCAACAAAGAGACACGGTTGGGCGCTGTCATATAAGGTCCCGCATCAGTGTGAGCCTGCACCAGGGACCACTTTCCAACACTGCAATCCGCCAGCACTCCCCCCCCCCCCCCAAGGCATCACCCGACTGAGGATAGCCTCTCCGGGGAAGGCTGCTACCTCACTGGAGTACATCAGGACAACAGCTCCCCCTCTACTATGACATGCACCAGTCTAAGAACCTCATTGAGGTTCTTCTGGGTCTCCCACCAGGGACAGGACACCACTGGAGGCGGAAGGAGGTACTGAGTTTTAAGTCCTGGTTTTCCTGTCTCTGGAGCCGGACCCTCTCTCTGGTTAGGTGTTGTTGAGGTTAGAGGGGGGAAAACCATCCAAATGTTGAAGTTGAACATATGCATGATCTTGGTCAGTGATTTTCAACCAGTGTGCCGCGACACATGGTCGGGTGTGCCGCGGGGAAAGTTCCCCAAGCTATGGTGCCCCCCTGTGTTTTGTTTCCTGGCAATGCGCTGTCACTTCTTACAATGTAGGAGACGTGTACAATAACACATGCGCAAGCTTTGAACCTTGTGCGACAAAATGACGTCACCGAGGCCGGCGCATCATCCTGAGAGCAGAGAGACTCTTGCATTTGCCCGCCAATAATGCTGACTATATGAGCTTTTGTCTGGGTATATGAACTGTCGGCAGAATACTCAGCATACGAGCTGGTACTTGTAGTACTCCAGCAGTATACTGCATATAACAATGGGAAATGTAAAATGAGAAGTACTATAGTCATGAGGCTGGAGTACTACAAGTACCAGCTCATATGCTAAGTATATGAGCTGGCACTTGTACCTCATGGCCTTAGTACTTCTCATTGAACCCCTTTATTTTGCAGTATATGAGCCACGTAATAATCAGCACCATATACTTAAAACAGGGAGAAACTGAGAACTGTTGAGGAAGAGCTTTGTGTGCGTCTTTCCACCATTCCTGCCAGGATATCCCTTTTGTGTTTATCGGAGCAGGCCCAGGTTTCACACCGAGTGAGTAAAGTACATTTAGAATCTATATTATTAACTATATGTATAAAAAGACTGTTTTAGTGTCATTTTGTGCTATTTTTGTTGGTGGTGTGCCCCAGGATTTTCTAAGTATAAAAAGTGTGCCGCGGCTCAAAAAAAGATTGAAAATCCCTGATCTAGGTAGTGCGCAGGTGCGGGGTAAGAACATCCCATGCCAGTCCATGCTGTCGCCCACCGGAAGGATTTGTAGCGTATATACCTACCTCTAGGGCAGTGGTTTGGATAAAAGAACCACATAGGGATTCTCTTTCTCTAGTGCCATTTGTGGATTCTCCTTTGGCTCTGCACGGGATATAAAGTATTATTTTTCCCAGTAGTGAATCTATGGTACTTTATAAAGCAGAAAAATATGAAGCTCCATTTCCCCCGGGAGGGAGAAGTGTCCTAAGTATATTTCTCTCTGCTGGATAGACAACAGCCTCCCTCCTGGCACCACATATTACCCCCTACTGAGAGAACTGATGTTATGTATATATGGTGTAAAAACACAGGTAAGGGGTCCTCCTCCTACCCAATCACCTAATATCACCGGTGTAACAATCATGCTGTTACAGTGCACAGGCTGCGGTAGATAATATATGTGCCATCAGCACGCTTTTAATCATTTTGTAGAAAGGTACAACCTATGGCTCGCATATGCACAATCCTAGCAGACACACAGGTAAATCTAAAGTTCACTAAAAAAAACAAGAAAAAAAAAATCAGGCTCTAAATAACACAATCTGTTTCTCTTCTGAATATCTGTGCCATTTCACTTCATTAACATTTATTAACACATACATACACTCACCGGCCACTTTATTAGGTACACCATGCTAGTAACGGGTTGGACCCCCTTTTGCCTTCAGAACTGCCTCAATTCTTCGTGGCATAGATACAACAAGGTGCTGGAAGCTCCTCAGAGATTTTGCTCCATAGTGACATGATGGCATCACACAGTTGCCGCAGATTTGTCGGCTGCACATCCATGATGCGAATCTCCCGTTCCACCACATCCCAAAGATGCTCTATTGGATTGAGATCTGGTGACTGTGGAGCCATTTGTGTCCAGTGACCTCATTGTCATGTTCAAGAAACCAGTCTGAGATACTTCCAGCTTTATGACATGGCGCATTATCCTGCTGAAAGTAGCCATCAGATGTTACAGGGGACATTGTGCTCATAAAGGGATGGACATGCTCAGCAACAATACTCAGGTAGGCTGTGGCGTTGTACCAAGGGGCCCAAAGACACCATGACACCACCACCACCAGCCTGACCCCCTGATACAAGGCAGGATGGATCCATGACACCACCACCACCAGCCTGAGCCGCTGATACAAGGCAGGATGGATCCATGACACCACCACCACCAGCCTGAGCCGCTGATACAAGGCAGGATGGATCCATGACACCACCACCACCAGCCTGACCCGCTGATACAAGGCAGGATGGATCCATGACACCACCACCACCAGCCTGAGCCGCTGATACAAGGCAGGATGGATCCATGACACCACCACCACCAGCCTGACCCGCTGATACAAGGCAGGATGGATCCATGACACCACCACCACCACCAGCCTGACCCGCTGATACAAGGCAGGATGGATCCATGACACCACCAGCACCAGCCTGACCCGCTGATACAAGGCAGGATGGATCCATGACACCACCACCACCAGCCTGACCCGCTGATACAAGGCAGGATGGATCCATGACACCACCACCACCAGCCTGACCCGCTGATACAAGGCAGGATGGATCCATGACACCACCACCACCAGCCTGAGCCGCTGATACAAGGCAGGATGGATCCATGACACCACCACCAGCCTGACCCGCTGATACAAGGCAGGATGGATCCATGACACCACCACCACCAGCCTGAGCCGCTGATACAAGGCAGGATGGATCCATGACACCACCACCACCAGCCTGACCCGCTGATACAAGACAGGATGGATCCATGACACCACCACCAGCCTGACCCGCTGATACAAGGCAGGATGGATCCATGACACCACCACCACCAGCCTGACCCGCTGATACAAGGCAGGATGGATCCATGGCACCACCACCACCAGCCTGAGCCGCTGATACAAGGCAGGATGGATCCATGACACCACCACCACCAGCCTGACCCGCTGATACAAGGCAGGATGGATCCATGACACCACCACCACCAGCCTGACCCGCTGATACAAGGCAGGATGGATCCATGACACCACCACCACCAGCCTGACCCGCTGATACAAGGCAGGATGGATCCATGACACCACCACCAGCCTGACCCGCTGATACAAGGCAGGATGGATCCATGACACCACCAGCACCAGCCTGACCCGCTGATACAAGGCAGGAGGGATCCATGACACCACCACCACCAGCCTGACCCACTGATACAAGGCAGGATGGATCCATGACACCACCACCACCAGCCTGAGCCGCTGATACAAGGCAGGATGGATCCATGCTTTCATGTTGTTGACGCCAAATTCTGACCCTACCATCCGAATGTCGCAGCAGAAATCGAGACTCATCAGACCAGGCAACGTTTTTCCAATCTTCTACTGTCCAATTTCGATGAGCTTGTGCAAATTGTAGCCTCAGTTTCCTGTTCTTAGCTGAAAGGAGTGGCACCCGGTGTGGTCTTCTGCTGCTGTAGCCCATCTGCCTCAAAGTTGGACGTGCTGTGGCGGGTGGCGATTTGAGTCACTGTTGCCTTTCTATCAGCTCAAACCAGTCTGCCCATTCTCCTCTGACCTCTGGCATCAACAAGGCATTTCCGCCCACAGAACTGCCGCTCACTGAATGTTTTTTCTTTTTCGGACCATTCTCTGTAAACCCTAGAGATGGTTGTGCGTGAAAATCCCAGTAGATCAGCAGTTTCTGAAATACTCAGACCCGCCCTTCTGGCACCAACAACCATGCCACGTTCAAAGGCACTCAAATCACCTTTCTTCCCCATACTGATGCTCGGTTTGAACTGCAGGAGATTGTCTTGGCCATGTCTACATGCCTAAATGCACTGAGTTGCCGCCATGTGATTGGCTGATTAGAAATTAAGTGTTAACGAGCAGTTGGACAGGTGTACCTAATAAAGTGGCCGGTGAGTGTACATATACACACACAAACAATCTTTCTTCATGCTGGCGCCAGGTCCGCAACGGGTCGTCGGAATGGTGGGTATTCAGTTGGTTTTTTTTAATATACCCAAGTATAAGCCGAGTGGGCAATTTTCTGCATACTACTTGGCTATATACTGGGGGGGGGGGGGGGTTATGTAACCAATGCATTTCCCACCGTCGACTTATACTCTAGTCAACAGGTTTTCCCAGTTTTTGGTGGTAAAATTAGGCGCCTTGGCTTATACTCGGGTAGGCTTATAGTTTTGCTACGATGATTTAAAAACATTTCAGAATTCTGAATCATTTCAGAAGTTTGTAAAAGTTTATTTTACATTATTTGTCCCCCTGCCAGCAGCATGTGGTGAGTCCAGGGGGTAAGGGGGCAGCTTCAGCCTGTGTGTGCCGGTGTCTCCTTTCCTCCCCAGTTCCTGTCATGTTCGCTGAGCAGCCGGGGAGAAATGTGAAATCATGTGAAGGAGAGGAAAAATGTATGAGGAGACTTAGACAAAGACACACACAGGTTGCAGCTGCCCCTCCCCAGAGACTCATCACATGCTGCTGGCAGGGAGCCAGGTAATGTAATAATTTAGAATGCTGACAAAAGCATTTTTAAAATCAGCCTAACATAGTCTATTGGAACTTGTCCCCAGCTAAAAATCACATTCCTGATGGCAGGTTCCCTGTCACCACATTTTCCCATACACAGCTAGTGACAAGCTCCCATAGAGCCCTATTAACTAACCTATAACTTTCTTTTAGGTAAAAATAGTTTCCCTTACATCCATATAAATCAACTTTAGCTAATATTCACTGGCATCAGAGGTGTCCTGCTCAGCCGGCCCTCCCATCTACACCTCCCAATGTCCATTGCCTTTTCTCAGCATGTCATGTGACCAGGGTGATGTCTTCTAAGGTCCTTTATCCAGTTACGTTTACAACATCTACCCCATGTATTTATCTGATCACACGGCAGTATCATGACATGATAACAGCATGGACTTTTAGCCCTCCCCTTCCTCCATATGTGATTTCATGTGATCAGATACATACAGTACATACAGGAAGTAGACTGTGCAAATGCAACAGGCCCTAAGATGACATCAACCTAGTCACATGACATGAAGTGGCCATTGATGTAACAGAGCTCTCTCTCTCTATGTTCCACGTTGTTGCACTTTCTGTAATAGTGGGACCTGCCAATCAGGAACAAGGAGGCAAGTAACCCCTGAATATGCAGGGCTCCAATCCACTAATGACATTGCACTAATGTCAGATGATTTACATGCAAGTTTACAAACTGATTTTTTAACTTTGCAGCCATGGAAAGGAACCATTTAGGGATAAGGGCAATGCTTTTTAATCATATATTTTCAATGACTTTGGGGGGGGGGGGGTTAATTTGCATTTGACAAATGCCAGGATTATGATATGATACAGGTGAGCTATTCTTAGGAAAGGCGATCCATATCAGATCACTGTTGATCTTACACCCATCACCTACATCAATAAACATTTTGAGAGATACTGCAATGATACAGTGTCAGCTCCATCTCAAGCTATAGCCATGTGTCATTCCAAGGTATTTGACCGAGCTGCAATACCAAGTACGACCACTATGCAATATACAGCGCTGTGCTTCTTATTCAATGGGGAAGCCAAAGTGCTCATCCAACCACTTCATAAGCAGCTGCAGTTTTACCAAAACTCTTTTGACGTTTTAAAATAATTTTTGATGAATTTTTATCGTTTATTAAGGGAAGCCGAGTAACCACATAACTTCTGCCACCATTCGGTCTTGTTTAACCCCTTAATGGCGAAGCCACTTTTCACCTTCCTGACACGGCCCATTTTGTTTAAAATCTGCCCTGTGTCACTATAAATGGTTATAACTTCGGAACGCTTTGACATATCCCAAGTGATTTTGAAATCGTTTTCTTGCGACACTTTGTACTTCATGTTAGTTGAAAAATTGAAATTCAAAATGTTCTACTTTTTCCACACATAGTCATAACAGCAAAAAAACTTTTTTTTGGCTAAATGAATGTGTTTTTCATAAAATGTACAAATTCTCAGTGGATAGAATACCAAAACGCTCCACAAAGTTTGATCCCCAATCCCTCCCGTGTATAATAATCCCCCATATGTGGTGGTGACCTGCTGTATGGGCACACGCCAGGGCATGGAGGGGAGAGCTGCGCCGTTCAGAGCAGATTATGCATTGTCGCTATTTATTGGATACACAATCTTTATTTTTTTGGCAATTTGGACATATAAGGGCTTATTTTTTGCGACACGAGATGCACTTTACAAGTACTTCATTTAAGTGGGTCATTAGCTTATTGATGAGATTTTATTAACTCTTGAATGTATGGAGGAACAGAAAATTGTCAATTTTGGTTTCATTTTTTTTGTATTTTTTGAGGACCGTACTCTAAAAATACTATATTATCTTTATCCTATAGATCAATACGATTAGGGTGATACCTCTTTTATATAGTTTTTCATTTATTTTTACAATTTTACTAGAAAAAAAAAAATATAAAGAAAAATTTTTCTCATTTGCTTTTGTTTCGCCATTTTTTCGGAGATATAACTTTAATATTTTTTGGGTTGACAGAGCTGGTTTAGGGCATTTTTTTTTCCGTGTTGAGTTTTCAGTGATACCATTTTGGCGCACATAACTCTTTTTGGAACAATTTTTGGTGAGTTTTTCGGGTTTTGTTTTTACAGCGCTCCAGGAGCGGGCCCAATAATGTTTCTGAGTTGTTGTACAGACGCAGCGATACCAAATATGTGGGGGGTTTTGGTGATTTTGTGGGTTTTTTTACTTTATTAGATGTGTATAGGGAATGTTTGTGTTTAAGGGACTTTAACTTTATTTAATTCTTTTTATTAAAAAGTGTTTTTATTACGGTATTTGTATTTAACTTTATTTCTTTACTTTCAAAGGTTGCACATGCTCAGTGTGTTGCAGCCGGGTCCTGCTTAGGAGGCTCCGGAAGAGGATTGCCCAGCCCCGGGGCACTGGTAGACCCCGGGGCAGCGATCGGAGAAGCGGACCCCGGAAAGGGGGCGAGGCGGGGGGCAATTGCCCTTTACACACCGTGGTTCCCTTTAAATTCTATTCAATGGAAAATATCAATAATACCAAAAATAATGTAATTATTAAACAATTATTGTAACAAAAACATTTTGAAATTACCAGCAAAGTCAAAGTAAAGATATTTCTTAAATTCAATACTTTTGCGAGTCATCGTCACACTAGGGAACACGTGCTGCACTCCAAGATTCACGAAAGCCGAAAAGCTTTCATCCAGCAGATGACAAATTTTGTAACTTTCTTAATTACAGGATTTGAAAAAAAAAATCTGTGTTCCAGCACAAGCTGTAAACAAAACAAAATGGGGAGGGGGACAAAAACTTTTTGTATGAGCGGAACTTTTACAGCACGACAAACACTCGACCTCCTGACTATATTAAACTACGGCTCCGGTGCCGTATGAAATATTTCACGGTTATTTGATTTTCACGGTTACCTTGTTCCTAGGCAACCAATGTACAGGTCAGTCAGTCCTCTTTACTGTATATTAATGTCACTGTTAGATTAATACACATCTATTTAACCAAGCGTTCCTGATGCGCTGCCAAGTACAAGAGGCACTTGATGAACTTTTTACATATCCGCGGGGGGGGGGGGGGGGGACATGATACTTCTCAGGTACATAATAAATAAATCAAAAATATCTGCCTAATCATTTCCAAGCCGGGGTCACGTCTGCGCTGAGTTTGATCCATCAGCTGCTCAAAAAAAAAAAAAGTCACAAATAAACTTTCATAAACTTTCAATTTGTTTCAACTTTCAAAGTAATAAAAAAAAAAAAAATGGGAACGCTCCCTTCTATTAGGAAACGCAGTTGCAGCGAAAAAAGGGATTTCTATTCCAGGACTATAGATTTTCCAAGGACGTTTCCTAACACTGCTGTGCTCTTAGCTCTCTACATCAAAATGCTCCACAGTTATTCCCCTACTGTGTGAATAAAATCTGTAGGGGGCTTCTGATGGAATACTACAGCAGTCACCCAGAGCGATGAAGGGAACGAGCGGTGCAGAAGTTCAGCAGAAAGAGCTAAGAGCACAGCAGTGTGAGGACCCACCCCCTGCAGCTATCATTCAAATCCATTATTGACAGTCTAGTGGTTACTAACAATGTACAAGGATATGATTACACATCGCTCCAAAATACCTAACTCTGGCTGCTGAGAACAAAGAGCACAGCAGTGTGAGGACCCACCCCCTGCAGCTATAACCAAAATGCATTATTGACAGTCTGCTGGTTACTAACAATGTACAAGGATATGATTACACATCTCTCCAGGGACAATGCCTAACTCTGACTGCTGAGAACAAAGAGCACAGCAGTGTGAGGAGGCGCACCCATTGCAAATGGAGAAACTGCAGAACACTGGCAAAATAGTTTCTGTTCGGGTTTTCATATGTGTTACTTCAAAGACTAAAGAAAAGGACTGCGATCTATATAAAGAAGATCTCTTTCATTGATTAATTAATGAAGCTATAAAAAATGTGATTCTTTGGTGGCGCAACCTATAAAGTTCAAAAAGGCGTTTATGAGGGGCACTGGTGCCTGGCGCACGGCTCTCGTGATAGCAGTTGCTTAGTAACAATGAAGCTCTCCACCGGCAGCGAGACTCGTCAAGATGGAAATAACCATCAGATCCTCAGTAATGACTTCTCAAACTTGCGGGTGATTAAAAATAAATTGTTGCTTATTGGGGTTTATTCACATTTTGCAGTCACGTCACATTTACAGCGTAATTATCCAGAAGCTGAGCTTGAGAGACCAGGATTTTGAAAGAGACGTCGAAAAAACACAGTAAAAATCCTAAATCAATCTTTAAAAGGACCTTTAAAACTTTAAAGAACTGTATAGAGACCGTGTCCTTCAATAATAACCAACTAATTCCATCTGCTTAAAGGAAACCTCCATAAACCTAAAAAACTACCTTATTCATGGATGTACATGTGTCCAATAGCGGTCTGAATGAATTTGGTTCGTGTAAAAGCTGCTGGAAAAAAAAAACCCTTTCCTTTCTTCTATGGTAGACGAGAAATCTAGTCGATTCCATGTCAGAGATTCCTTATCGACTTAATGCGCGTGCACATGTGTGTCGCCAGCCGGCTCCACAGAGGGCACCACGCAGATGGCTAGCTCCTACTCCCGGCCGTGCTGGGCTTACTATTGGCGCATGCGCAGTGCACCTGCCAGTACAGTGCCAGCCAGTGTGTCCCCAGCCGGCCCCACAGAGGGCACCACGCAGATGGCTAGCTCCTACTCCCGGCCGTGCTGGGCTTACTATTGGCGCATGCACAGTGCACCTGCCAGTACAGTGCCAGCCAGTGTGTCCCCAGCCGGCCCCACAGAGGGCACCACGCAGATGGCTAGCTCCTACTCCCGGCTGTGCTGGGCTTACTATTGGTGCATGCGCAGTGCACCTGCCAGTGTGTCCCCAGCCGGCTCCACGCAGATGGCTATCTCATACTCTCGGCCGTGCTAGGCATAGTATTGGCACATGCGCGGTGCACCTGCCAGTGCAGTGCTGGACCGTGTGTCCCCTGCCAACTTGCACAGAGGGCCCCACACAGGCGCCATTGCAAGCACAGACAGCTTTCTCATACTCCTGACAGTTCCGGGCATAGTAATGGCACATGCACAATGCACCTGCCAGTACAGTGCAACCCTGTGTGTCCCAAGCCGGCTCCACAGAGGGCACCGCACAGGTGCCATCACATGCACAGGTAGCTACCTCCTCCTCCCGGTGGTGCTGGGCATAATATTGTCAACTGCACGGTCCACCAATCAGTACAGTGTGCAGGTGCAAACACAGGCGGCTATCTCCTACTCCTAGCAGTGCGGGGCATAATATTGGTGCGCGTGGAGCAGGCTGGAGACACATAGAGCGGCACTGTACTGACAGGTGCACCGCGCATGTGCAGTAAATCACTAAGGATTCATTGACATGGAGCTGAGGAAGGATAGGAGGGGCAGTGGCCTGAAGCGAGGGTAAAGCTTGACTAGATAACCGAGCAACGTTTTTTTCCCGCAACGTTCACAAAACAGAATTCATTGAAACACCTACTGGACTTCGATTGTTCTGTTTGTATATACAGAGGCCGGTAGTGTCTGGTAGTGTCTCACATCCACAGCTTGGATTTAAACATCGCCATTTCTAATCAACTGAATTCTTACAAGAACATAAAAACATAAAAAAATTGTTGCAATTGTGTTTTCTGCTTTATGCCCAACACATTTTTATGGTTTTATTTTTTTCCCATTTGTTGCCGAAATTCACATCCATCGGGAAGCGAAGGCTTCGAGCTGAAACCTCTTGTACTTCACTGAAGAACGGACACACTTACAGAATAAGAGGATTTATTATAAATAAGCGCTGAGCCGTCACGTTACCCGTCTGCTCGTGGGAGAGGCGGATATTTACTGTATAAGGAACGAGGGAGCGGAGGCCAATATCATTGCCGCGAAACCAATCTACACTGTACAAATTACACAATTATAGCAACAATTACAACCCATTTCTTGTAGCAAAATGCCCCTTATAGTAAATTACAAGGCAATTATTCCCTTCAATTAGATGGAAAAGAATTTGTCGGATTGATGCCATCATCCTGCAGATGCCCAAATATGAGGAGATGATTCAGACGGCACGGGAAGGAGACGCGTGTCACCCGCCGCACAGGCTGATCATCTCCTGAAGTGTATTTATTGTGCATGAGTGCTGATTTACTGCCGCATTAAACTCGATACCGCCGCTTATTATTTCCATCTCAGCGTCTTCAGATTTTCATTAATGAACCCGAGAAAAAAAATTGCATCGCTAAAATATTTAAAAAAAAAAAAAAAAAAAACTACACAGAACACAGCTTAACCCCTGAAGTTCCCAGTCTAATTTCGGCAACATGAATATTAATTATAAAAAGTAGCCATAACTTCCTCCATTGAGGTTTTTATAGGGGGGGGGGGCTCGTTTATTACTGGAAGATAAATATTTTTCAACAGCATCATATTATTGCTTATATTGCACGTCTATTAACTAAAATAAAGTTTGCCAAAAAGTGACTGTGTCTTATAATCTGAAGGTCAGGAGGAGGCAGCACTGGCAGACACCCCTGACCACTGTTAAGGAGATCAAGAAAAAATCAGGTAAAGCGTCGGCAAAGCGTTTGACTCAATTTTGACCAAAGGTGAAGTCAAACCCATGAGATTGATCACTGCACAAAGATGTAAAAGCCAACCAGTCACCTAGAAATTTTTAGCTGGCGACAAGTTTCAATAGCCTACGTAATGCTGGTTTTAAAAATGCCTTTATTGTATTCTGAATAATTTCAGCACCTTATAGAAGTTTAATTCACATTACCTGGCTCCCTGTCAGCAGCATATGACGAGTCCCCATGTAGGGGCCAGCTGCAGCCTGTGTCTCAGTCTCCTCCATGCATTCATTCTCCACTGCACACCACCCCCATCCACCTCTCTCCCAGTGTGTGGTGGTCTCTTCTCCTGCACACTGACATGCAGCTCCCTCCCCTCCTCCGGGACTCACCACACACTGCTGACAGGGAGCCAGGTAATGTAAAATAAATAATATAAACGACTGCAATGATTTAGAATGCTGACAAAGGCAACATGGCATGCCAGAGGCTATTGGAACCTGTCAGCAGCTAAAAATGACATTACTGATGAAAGGTTTGCTTTAAACCCTTTCATGCTGCCAGAGAAGAGGTTATGAAGAGGAGGTGAATGTGTGTGTAGCAAAGCTTAGTGTGTTCATATAAGTGAATGGATGCTGCAGAGCTGTTACAGGAAAAGGCCATAGGAAAGATTACGTCTTAAAGGATGAGAAGTGGCTCTTAATTTTTTATTTTTTGGATGAGGGTATGAAGGATCGAACAAACTACTTTGCTATTAGGACGTCTTTGAATTTAATCCCACATCATGTCATTAGGCTTCTTGAAAGTCACCCTTGATGTTAGATGCCTTTCAATGTAGCAAAAAGAGACATTAATTTCCTTGTTACATCCTGGAAAACATATTTGCATAATTCCCAGAATCCCCAAGTGGCGCATCACTGGCTATAAGTCTCCAAACACCTACAAGACGGCCTTAATTGGCAAAGTCTCCGTAAGGAGAGCTCTTGCTTCTTGACCACCGTCTGCATCAGGCAGAAATGCTTTGTGCCCGTTTTGCCTCGATTTTTAATATCCGCTATCCATTTTTGTTTTAGAATGCTCCCTGGTAACATTATTTGGGCCTTGTTTAGCAAGAGATCCATAAACTAACGCACCAAACACAAATGTTCTGGCTTAAACAGGCAAATGTGTTCTATAAAAACAGTCCAGAAGGGGAAGTGCAGTGAGGTTTCTGCACTGCACTTAAGGGCGCCAGTGATTTGTATAGGCAATTGTGTGTCCACTGCAGAAAACTTAGCACAAGGATGAGGGACGTTCATGTGAATAAAGCCGGAGACAAAATATCAATCCTTCTTCCCGCTATTGAAAACCTGCTATCGCCAGAAGGCTGCTGCTACAATATAATGAATCTGTGAAGGTAGCAAGAATGCAAAACCCACGCATCAGCAAAATTGACATTATTCTAAATTAAGATCTAATTAAATTTATATAATATGTCAAAATGGAGAAGAAGAAAAAAAGACACAATAAAGTACTTAAAGGGGTATCTCCACAAAGACAGGATTCTTATATGTACTCGGGATAAAGTAACACATTCTCTAATTCACGGTTTTAAAGAATAATGCGGCATTTCACAGATATATTCCCAACCTGTCTCTATCAGACCTGCTGTATACAATTTCAGTTGCCCTTTGTTCCGACCGTAAATCTTCTTACTTTAAAATCGAGTAAGACAGTTAGTAGTGAAGCTCAATGAAAGTGTATATAAACCTTGTACCCTGATTATCTAAGCTCATTGTCAGCACCCAGCATCTCACAGCACAGAGGGATCATGCAGTATCTGCTTAGAAAGTCCCCGCTCAAACCATGGAATATTACACTGACCATAACTCAGTGATAGGAGCTAAAGCAGCAATAACACTGAGTAACATTGTAACTTGTTTTCATTTGCAAACCCCTTTAAAGGGGCAACGCTAATTTAATTCAGCAATTTCTTTATATTATATACCAGTGATGGCGAACCTTTTAGCAGCCGAGTGCCCAAACTGCAACCCAAAACCCTGCTTATTTATCGCGAGGTGCCAACCAAAAATTAAAGCAGTAACTTATTGCTCCCAGTTAAACAACTTTCAATCATATTGGCCTCCTGAGGACAGCAACACAGAAGAAAGATGGAAAATTTTTATCATTTTAGCTTCTTACCAGTTCCCTTCTGGGGCCAGTAGGAGGTCCTCCAAAAATAATTCGACCCTGTCTAATTCTCCCTCTTCCTACAGTCCCAAGTAGCAAAGTAATTATCAAAATATGACTGAAAGCAGCATCTTTTAAGTTGCTTGGAACTGCAGGAAGATTCTTTGAGTTCTGTCTGGTGTGCTGGAGTGATGGTCCGGGTGCCCACAGAAAGAGCTCTGAGTGCCGCCTCTGGCACCCGTGCCATAGGTTCGCCACCACTGTTATATACTATTCCAAAAAATTGAGTACATAAATACTTATCCTGAGTTACATCCTGTATTATACACCAGAGCTGCACTCACTATTCTGCTGCTGGTGCAGTCACTGTGTACATACATGACATTACTTATCCTGTACTGATCCTGAGTTACATCCTGTATTATGCTCCAGAGCTACACTCACTATTCTGCTGCTGGTGCAGTCACTGTGTACATACATGACATTACTTATCCTGTACTGATCCCGAGTTACATCCTGTATTATACTCCAGAGCTGCACTCACTATTCTGCTGGTGCAGTCACTGTGAACATACATGACATTACTTATCCTGTACTGATCCTGAGTTACATCCTGTATTATACTCCAGAGCTGCACTCACTATTCTGCTGCTGGTGCAGTCACTGTACATACATGACATTACTTATCCTGTACTGATCCTGAGTTATATCCTGTATTATACTCCAGAGCTGCACTCACTATTCTGCTGGTGCAGTCACGGTGTACATACATGGCATTACTTATCCTGTATTGATCCTGAGTTACATCCTGTATTATACTCAAGAGCTGCACTCACTATTCTGCTGCTGGTGCAGTCACTGTGTACATACATGACATTACTTATCCTGTACTGATCCTGAGTTACATCCTGTATTATACTCCAGAGCTGCACTCACTATTCTGCTGCTGGTGCAGTCACTGTGTACATACATGACATTACTTATCCTGTACTGATCCTGAGTTACATCCTGTATTATACCCCAGAGCTGCACTCACTATTCTGCTGCTGGTGCAGTCACTGTGTACATACATGACATTACTTATCCTGTACTGATCCTGAGTTACATCCTGTATTATACCCCAGAGCTGCACTCACTATTCTGCTGCTGGTGCAGTCACTGTGTACATACATGACATTACTGATCCTGTACTGATCCTGAGTTACATCCTGTATTATACCCCAGAGCTGCACTCACTATTCTGCTGCTGGTGCAGTCACTGTGTACATACATGACATTACTTATCCTGTACGGATCCTGAGTTACATCCTGTATTATACTCCAGAGCTGCACTCACTATTCTGCTGCTGGTGCAGTCACTGTACATACATGACATTACTTATCCTGTACTGATCCTGAGTTACATCCTGTATTATACTCCAGAGCTGCACTCACTATTCTGCTGGTGCAGTCACTGTGAACATACATGACATTACTTATCCTGTACTGATCCTGAGTTATATCCTGTATTATACTCCAGAGCTGCACTCACTATTCTGCTGGTGCAGTCACGGTGTACATACATGGCATTACTTATCCTGTATTGATCCTGAGTTACATCCTGTATTATACTCCAGAGCTGCACTCACTATTCTGCTGCTGGTGCAGTCACTGTGTACATACATGACATTACTTATCCTGTACTGATCCTGAGTTACATCCTGTATTATACTCCAGAGCTGCACTCACTATTCTGCTGCTGGTGCAGTCACTGTGTACATACATGACATTACTTATCCTGTACTGATCCTGAGTTACATCCTGTATTATACCCCAGAGCTGCACTCACTATTCTGCTGCTGGTGCAGTCACTGTGTACATACATGACATTACTTATCCTGTACTGATCCTGAGTTACATCCTGTATTATACCCCAGAGCTGCACTCACTATTCTGCTGCTGGTGCAGTCACTGTGTACATACATGACATTACTTATCCTGTACTGATCCTAAATTACATCCTGTATTATACCCCAGAGCTGCACTCACTATTCTGCTGCTGGTGCAGTCATTGTGTGCATACATGACATTACTTATCCTGTACTGATCCTGAGTTACATCCTGTATTATACCCCAGAGCTGCACTCACTATTCTGCTGCTGGTGCAATCACTGTGTACATACATGACATTACTTATCCTGTATTATACCCCAGAGCTGCACTCACTATTCTGCTGCTGGTGCAGTCACTGTGTACATACATGACATTACTTATATTGTACTGATCCTGAGTTACATCCTGTATTATACCCCAGAGCTGCACTCACTATTCTGCTGCTGGTGCAGTCACTGTGTACATACATGACATTACTTATCCTGTACTGATCCTGAGTTACATCCTGTATTATACACCAGAGCTGCACTCACTATTCTGCTGCTGGTGCAGTCACTGTGTACATACATGACATTACTTATCCTGTACTGATCCTGAGTTACATCCTGTATTATACTCCAGAGCTGCACTCACTATTCTGCTGCTGGGGCAGTCACTGTGTACATACATGACATTACTTATCCTGTACTGATCCTGAGTTACATCCTGTATTATACTCCAGAGCTGCACTCACTATTCTGCTGCTGGTGTAGTCACTGTGTACATACATGACATTACTTATCCTGTACTGATCCTGAGTTACATCCTGTATTATACTCCAGAGCTGCACTCACTATTCTGCTGCTGGTGTAGTCACTGTGCACATACATGACATTACTTATCCTGTACTGATCCTGAGTTACATCCTGTATTATACCCCAGAGCTGCACTCACTATTCTGCTGCTGGTGCAGTCACTGTGTTCATACATGACATTACTTATCCTGTACTGATCCTGAGTTACATCCTGTATTATACACCAGGGCTGCACTCACTATTCTGCTGCTGGTGCAGTCACTGTGTACATACATGACATTACTTATCCTGTACTGATCCTGAGTTACATCCTGTATTATACCCCAGAGCTGCACTCACTATTCTGCTGCTGGTGCAGTCACTGTGTACATACATGACATTACTTATCCTGTACTGATCCTGAGTTACATCCTGTATTATACCCCAGAGCTGCACTCACTATTCTGCTGCTGGTGCAGTCGCTGTGTACATACATGACATTACTTATCCTGTACTGATCCTGAGTTACATCCTGTATTATACCCCAGAGCTGCAGTCACTATTCTGCTGCTGGTGCAGTCACTGTGTACATACATGACATTACTTATCCTGTACTGATCCGTAGTTACATCCTGTATTATACCCCAGAGCTGCACTCACTATTCTGCTGCTGGTGCAGTCACTGTGTACATACATGACATTACTTATCCTGTACTGATCCTGAGTTACATCCTGTATTATACCCCAGAGCTGCAGTCACTATTCTGCTGCTGGTGCAGTCACTGTGTACATACATGACATTACTTATCCTGTACTGATCCTGAGTTACATCCTGTATTATACTCCAGAGCTGCACTCACTATTGTACTGCTGGTGCAGTCACTGACGGTATGACGCTATACTATGCCTTAACTGGATTAATTTATAATCATAACATATAAAAAGGATGGGACAAGAGACAAATTCAGACACAGGATCAGAGATAAGAAGGGATCCTATAGATCCAACTGCCCTGGACAGTGTCCCTCGTGATTGTTACCGAATGTGGTGCAGAACATAAAATACATCAGACTCCACAAAAGCAGGTAAAGAGAGAAAAATTAAAAAGAATAAAAAGAAAATAATTACAATAAAAAGATTTTTTTTTTTCAATTACAAGTTCAGGAACAAATGAAAGATCAGAGGGAGAAGCAGCAGCCCCTCATTAACATGCACAGAACTATTATACCGTCTCCAGTAACGAGGGAAGAAAGGAACGCAGAATTACTTGCCTCATCCGCAATCATACACCTACGGAGGGAGAGAGACAAAAATTATATGTTAATACAAACCACGCTCCGTCTTCTATTCCCACATGAAAAACAATATGTTAATTAGCAGATCTGCTCCAACACATGTTACGCGGTCGCAACGGCGCACAAAAAAAATCTATATATAAATAAAGCAAATGAGGTCTTCAGAGCAAAGCAATGAATCCAATTTGTGCAATTACTGGATCTGATTTCCGTTAATATAACTCGTTTAAAGAAGACGCGGAGAATGATGGGAAGAGTCTACAGCCGCCACGGGTTACGATGTGTCGCAACCTCGCGCTGCATTCAGATTTGTAACAACGTGTAAAGAAAACCTTCCATCAAAATGCAGCAAGACAAACCCAAGGGTCCCCTACAAACTTCTGAGAATGATGCGCTCAACTTACGTCACAATCGCAGCGTGCGCGACCCCAACACTGAGCCACCAGAACTGAACTCAGCGTGTCGGGTCCGTTCTGGTTGTCAGCATTTGGGCCGGATGTTCCAGCCAGCGCACGCTGGGAGTGTGACACAAGGTCGCCCCATGACACTGACAAGTGCGTAAATAGCCTTACTCATAGATCCAGGCACTTTGATTATAATAATCGTATATTCCTTCAAAAATCAACCCTTAAAATTATGGTAATAAGCCAGAAGAGCTCTGGGAGTGTTAACAGAGCCCCTCCATGCTGCAGCTTCACATGTCGTTACAGTGTGCATGAGCTGTTCCCCCCACCCACTGTGTGAGATTACAACAGGCAGAGGGAAGGGGTAAATGAAAGAGAGCAGAGGGGGAGACAGTGGAACAGCCCGTGAAGCTGCAGCACTGTGGGTAACAAGCCCTCATAATTTTAACAGTTGATTTTAGAAGGTAAGAGGCCATGAATAACCTAGAGGTAAGAGGCCATGGATGACCTAGAGGTAAGAGGCCATGGATAACCTAGAGGTAAGAGGCCATGAATAACCTAGAGGTAAGAGGCCATGGATGACCTAGAGGTAAGAGGCCATGGATAACCTAGAGGTAAGAGGCCATGGATAACCTAGAGGTAAGAGGCCATGAATAACCTAGAGGTAAGAGGCCATGGATAACCTAGAGGTAAGAGGCCATGGATAACCAGGACCACAGTCCCGGTGCCTGATCTATGAGTTACTGCCCTGCTTTATCCTGATGGATTCTGTGTACGGGTCTGGAGTAATCAGGGTTTGATACAGCTGCCCGGGACAGTGTCTGTCATGATTGTTAGTGAATGTGGTGCAGAACATAAAATACATCAGACTCCACAAAAGTAAATAAAAAAAGATAAATTCACATTAAAAATACAACACATTCATGTAAAAGTAGTCGGTCACCACGATCCCAGGGGAGAATCTTGGCGCATGCGCACTGTGCATATTGAAGTTCCCCGTGCGTAAACGGAAAATCAGATGTAGGCACAGAGAAACCTCAGCTTTAGTAATAGCGGTGTACATACACCGGGGGGGTCCGAAGTAACTCAAATCACCAGAATAATGCCCCACCGATTCCCTCCAGAAACTCGAAAGTGAACAAGACTGTGACCCTTAACCCCCGCCCCAAAAAATACAGCACTTTAACCCACAAACTCACAAAGTGGGGGGGGGGGATTGCTCCTGCACAGTGTAACAGTCTGTAAATCTGAGACACAGAGGGGTTCTGTAGGTTGTGTCCAGAGCACCACCAAAAATATGTATTCCATATAAGATCATAGAATAAAACATTATTTTATTATGTATACATATACACGGAATACGCTTATTCAGTGGTGCTCTAGACACAACCTTTACAGCTTTTCTTTAGAATTGTCTTGTGATATCCAAGAAACCCAGGAGCGCAAGTGCACAATCCTTTAGGCGGGTGGGGAATAGTGATGCAACTACAGTAACTTTTATTTCTATTAACAGAGGGGTTCTGGTACTGACCCAAAGCCCATTTGGCTAATTAGTATAATTTTAAAAGTTGATGTTAGAAGGAAGGAGGCCATGGATGACAAATATAAGAAGATCCCACGGTCCCGGTGCCTGGATCTATGAGTAATGTCCCTGGTTTATCAGGATGGATTGTGATGGGAGATTTCTTTTAAAGGGATTAGGATAGTTAATCAATATGAGACCCCAAACCCCTCCACTGATCATATGCCCTGAAAAGCTAATATACATAAGAGGGAACCGGACGGGGGCAGCTCCATTCTCTGTTTGGGGGCCAAGACAAGTAATTGCCACCCTTTAACCCTTACATTGTGCAGGCAAAGGCCCACGAGACAAAGTAGGGGATGGTTTGGCTGTCACTATACATAACATAACCCTCACCAAAGCGTCTGTAACAACACCCCATCTGCTCTAACAGAGTGAATAAACAGCAAAACAGCATTTCAGTTCATTGACAGCAAGCAGAGATCTTGAAAACCTGGCAGAACTGATAAAGAAAAGCGCCATCCATGGATCATATCCGGTATTGCAGTTAAGTTCCATTTAAAACAAACAGTAATAAGTTGCAATACCATGAACAACCTGATGACAAATGGGGCGCTATAACTGGCAAAAAACCATCCACAGCTTTCTTTTGTGTCTGGATATTTTTGCACTGCGGCACTAACGTCACGGCGTCATCGTCTGACGAGTCTGATTTCACGTGCAACCCTATCCCTGGGAATGAGTCCCACGTGCCTCCTGAAATACTTTGTGCTGCTCTATGCGAAATTCCTTCACAAATGCAGAAAAATGTCCAAAAACTCAGCAATGGCCGAAGCCGATAAAACTAACAGGAATGAGGTTGAGTCTATAAATAATGCATGGAATCCGTGAAAATCTTTAAGTGCTGCAATTGTCCTATTTGCATGAGTAAAGGCGCCGAGAGGATCCGCTACCATGACCCTTTCCCAGAAATAAAGCGTCCGGGAAGAATACGCCGCCCCCTCAGCTGCCGGAGGCAGTGACAGCCATTAGCATTAATAGTAGCGATGGAGAAATCCTGGAATACGCAGCGTACACATGGCCGCCACAAAACAGACACCCGAGAGGAGACGGGGACAGGGCCTGATCCCCAGTCACATTCCGTGATATAGGACACCGGTCTGGACGTCCACAGGAATCATTCCACAAATGACTGGACGTTACCAAATCCTATTTAAAGGAACATATGACACACAGTGACTACACGAATGATGGACAATACTGGGAAATAGCAGCACAGTGACCGCTACAAACCCATCAGGACGCTGAGAGTTATAGTCGTGCCAGCGCTGAGGAGATGCAGGTTGGACACAACTTCTATCATTGTATCCAGACAGGGGAAAAGATTTATATTCTATCTGTCCGGGGAAGATCTCGCACATTGTTGGCTCCTGCTGAGTAATGTACTTGGAAGGAGTCGCCAAGATGAGTGGCAACTGCACCGGAGCAATAGTCTGACTCACAGGAACGTCTGCCAGATCTCAGGCCACTTATCCAAAATAATGGATCTCACCTGAACTGTCACTTCACACTCAGAACATAGAATACTACAAAACTGCTACTATGTACATGAATGTATCCAATACTGCCCCCTATGTACAAGAATATTACTGCTATAATACTGCCCCCTATGTACAAGAATATTACTGCTATAATACTGCCCCCTATGAACAGGAATATAACTACTATAATACTGCCCCCTATGTACAAGAATATAACTACTATAATACTGCCCCATATGTACAGGAATATAACTACTATAATACTGCCCCCTATGTACAGGAATATAACTACTATAATACTGCCCTCTATGTACAAGAATATATCTACTATAATACTGCCCCCTATGTACAGGAATATAACTACTATAATACCGCCCCCTATGTACAAGAATATAACTACTATAATACTGCCCCCTATGTACAGGAATATAACTACTATAATACTGCCCCCTATGTACAGGAATATAACTACTATAATACAGCCCCCTTATGTACAGGAATATAACTACTATAATACAGCCCCCTATGTACAGGAATATAACTACTATAATACTGCCCCCTATGTACAGTAATATAACTAATATAATACTGCCCCCTATGTACAGGAATATAACTACTATAATACTGCCCCCTATGTACAGGAATATAACTGCTATAATACTGCCCCCTATGTACAAGAATATAACTACTATAATACTGCCCCCTATGTACAAGAATATAACTACTATAATAATGTCCCCTATGTACAGGAATATAACTACTATAATACTGCCCCCTATGTACAGGAATATAACTACTATAATACTGCCCCCTATGTACAAGAATATAACTACTATAATACTGCCCCCTATGTACAAGAATATAACTACTATAATACTGCCCCCTATGTACAGGAATATAACTACAATAATACTGCCCCCTATGTACAAGAATATATCTACTATAATACTGCCCCCTATGTACAAGAATATAACTACTATAATACTGCCCCCTATGTAAAAGAATATAACTACTATAATACTGTCCCCTATGTACAGGAATATAACTACTATAATACTGCCCCCTATGTACAAGACTATAACTACTATAATACTGCCCCCTATGTACAAGAATATAACTACTATAATACTGCCCCCTATGTACAGGAATATAACTACTATAATACTGCCCCCTAAGTACAAGAATATAACTACTATAATACTGCTCCCTATGTACAAGACTATAACTACTATAATACTGCCCCCTATGTACAAGAATATAACTACTATAATACTGCCCCCTATGTACAAGACTATAACTACTATAATACTGCCCCCTATGTACAAGAATATAACTACTATAATACTGCCCCCTATGTAAAAGACTATAACTACTATAATACTGCCCCCTATGTACAAGACTATAACTACTATAATACTGCCCCCTATGTACAAGAATATAACTACTATAATACTGCCCCCTATGTACAAGACTATAACTACTATAATACTGCCCCCTATGTACAAGACAATAACTACTATAATACTGCCCCCTATGTACAAGACTATAACTACTATAATACTGCCCCCTATGTACAAGAATATAACTGCTATAATACTGCCCCCTATGTACAAGAATATAACTGCTATAATACTGCCCCATATTTACAAGAATATAACTACTATAATACTGCCCCCTATGTACAAGAATATAACTGCTATAATACTGCCTCCTATGTACAAGAATATAACTGCTATAATACTGCCCCCTATGTACAAGAATATAACTACTATAATACTGCCCCTATGTACAGGAATATAGCTACTATATTATTGCCCCTTATGTACAAGAATATAACTACTATAATACTGCCCCCTATGTACAAGAATATAACTACTATAATACTGCCCCCTATGTACAAGAATATAACTACTATAATACTGCCCCCTATGTACAAGAATATAACTACTATAATACTGCCCTCTATGTAAGAGAATATAACTACTATAATACTGCCCCCTATGTGCAAGAATATAACTGCTATAATACTGCCCCCTATGTACAAGAATATAACTACTATAATACTGCCCCCTGTGTACAAGAATATAACTGCTATAATACTGCCCCCTATGTAAAAGAATATAACTACTATAATACTGTCCCCTATGTACAGGAATATAACTACTATAATACTGCCCCCTATGTACAAGACTATAACTACTATAATACTGCCCCCTATGTACAAGAATATAACTACTATAATACTGCCCCCTATGTACAGGAATATAACTACTATAATACTGCCCCCTAAGTACAAGAATATAACTACTATAATACTGCTCCCTATGTACAAGACTATAACTACTATAATACTGCCCCCTATGTACAAGAATATAACTACTATAATACTGCCCCCTATGTACAAGACTATAACTACTATAATACTGCCCCCTATGTACAAGAATATAACTACTATAATACTGCCCCCTATGTAAAAGACTATAACTACTATAATACTGCCCCCTATGTACAAGACTATAACTACTATAATACTGCCCCCTATGTACAAGAATATAACTACTATAATACTGCCCCCTATGTACAAGACTATAACTACTATAATACTGCCCCCTATGTACAAGACAATAACTACTATAATACTGCCCCCTATGTACAAGACTATAACTACTATAATACTGCCCCCTATGTACAAGAATATAACTGCTATAATACTGCCCCCTATGTACAAGAATATAACTGCTATAATACTGCCCCATATTTACAAGAATATAACTACTATAATACTGCCCCCTATGTACAAGAATATAACTGCTATAATACTGCCTCCTATGTACAAGAATATAACTGCTATAATACTGCCCCCTATGTACAAGAATATAACTACTATAATACTGCCCCTATGTACAGGAATATAGCTACTATATTATTGCCCCTTATGTACAAGAATATAACTACTATAATACTGCCCCCTATGTACAAGAATATAACTACTATAATACTGCCCCCTATGTACAAGAATATAACTACTATAATACTGCCCCCTATGTACAAGAATATAACTACTATAATACTGCCCTCTATGTAAGAGAATATAACTACTATAATACTGCCCCCTATGTGCAAGAATATAACTGCTATAATACTGCCCCCTATGTACAAGAATATAACTACTATAATACTGCCCCCTGTGTACAAGAATATAACTGCTATAATACTGCCCCCTATGTACAAGAATAGAACTACTATAATACTGCCCCCTATTTACAAGAATATAACTGCTATAATACTGCCCCTATGTACAAGAATATAACTACTATAATACTGCCCCCTATGTACAAGAATATAACTACTATAATACTGCCCCCTATGTACAGGAATATAACCACTATAATACTGCCCCTATGTACAAGAATATAACTACTATAATACTGCCCCCTATGTACAAGAATATAACTACTATAATACTGCCCCCTATGTACAGGAATATAACCACTATAATACTGCCCCTATGTACAAGAATATAACTACTATAATACTGCCCCCTATGTACAAGAATATAACTACTATAATACTGCCCCCTATGTACATGAATATAACTTCTATAATACTGCCCCCTATGTACAGGAATATAACTACTATAATACTGCCCCCTATGTACAGGAATATAACTACTATAATACTGCCCCCTATGTACAAGAATATAACTACTATAATACTGCCCCCTATGTACAAGAATATAACTACTATAATACTGCCCCATATGTACATGAATATAACTTCTATAATACTGCCCCCTATGTACAAGAATATAACTACTATAATACTGCCCCCTATGTACAAGAATATAACTACTATAATACTGCCCCCTATGTACAGGAATAGAACTACTATAATACTGCCCCCTATGTACAAGAATATAACTACTATAATACTGCCCCCTATGTACAGGAATATATCTACTATAATACTGCCCCCTATGTACAAGAATATAACTACTATAATACTGCCCCCTATGTACAAGAATATAACTACTATAATACTGCCCCCTATGTACAAGAATATAACTACTATAATACTGCCCCCTATGTACATATTCTATGTGATGAGCAATGATTTAGAGAAAGCATTTTATGGCACCATTGGTGTTAGAGGTCGCTGTCCCCAAGGTTCTTTGTGTGTGTGTAGTTGATCTGGAAGAACATTGCTCTATGTTCTACTATTTTCACGCTAAATATGATAAAAACCCCAGATGAAGTGGAGATGTGAGTATGGTCTGGGGCCACCGTTACCCTTCCCGCTTTTTCTGATGGTGTCTTAGAGATGATACAGTGGGTATCGCTATCGCTCTACGTTTGGGTTCTCTCTATCTAGAGACATCCGGCATCTCTGTCCTGAAGACGCTCCATCTTCTTCATGGGATCTCATTCCTATCACTCTGACAGTCGCCAGACGGCTTCTTCTGCTCAGGCGGATTCACAGTTCGGCCCCTTCTGGTGATGATGTGCAAATCCCCTTATGTCAGCTTATTTTTCCAAAGAAATTGGAAACAAAATGTCATGAATAAAAGAGCACAATAATTCCGTCGTTTTCAGCTGACATTAAATATTTTACCACGAATAATTAAGAGGGATATAATTAGAGGACGGGGCTGCATTTCAGGCAAGAAAAGGTTAACAGAGAAGGGCGGCTCCGTAATTAGGAGTCCAGTGGGAGGTCCAGTGACTGACAGTGCATCTCAATGTACATGCTCATACAGAGAAGACCGCCCACTGGACCCTTCACGTAGCATATTTGGATACGTTATTTTTACTATATGTATCTATAGGGAATAAAATAGTACAGTAGAAACCTGGGGACAATGTGAACAGAGCCTTAGGCTAGGAGGTATGCCACTGTATAGACATACAGGGGCACATTTACTAAGGGTCCGCCGACTGCATTTTCGTCGGGTTTCACAACTTTTTCCATTTAGCATTGCGTTTAAAAGGGATTTTTGGCGCACAAAATCGGATTTTGTCACCGACTTTCATGCACAAATCGGGGGCGTGGCCGTCGGACAACCCGACCGATTCGGACAAACCACACGATTTAACATTTAAATTGTGTTGCAAGACATGCACTTACATATACCGGGAAGAAGATGGTGAACTCTGGGGACCTCAGTGGAGAAGCAACAGATGCAGGATCTCAGGCGCACCATCTTAGTGAATCGCGCCGGACTTCATCTTCGTCGGGGAACGCACAGCACGGATCGCGTCAGGACCAGGTAAGTAAATGTGCCCCACAATGTTATACGTCAGCAACAAGCCACAATGTTACAGGGGTTTTACAGTCCTCTAGAAGTTCTTCATATTGATGACCCGTCCTAAAAATAGTTTATAATTTCGGGGCTGGTGGGGGTCCGAGTACAAAATCCTACACAAATTAGCTATTCTGTTACACAGATAAATAAGCAGAGCCGCAGTTTCCCAGGACGGCCACCGCACAGCGGATGGAGCCTTCTACTTCCCCTCCAGTGTAAAGGTTCTGGTGCCTAAAGCGCACCTCAGCCCCCACCAATCACTTACTGTGACTTATACAGCCAAATAATAAGTGAAGGGACCCCACAAGTGATGCAGATCATGGGATGGACTGTAAAATAGCAAAATTTTGACCCCCACGGCTCTGCTCCCATTACATTTATGCCGTGGACTCAAGAAATCTGAAGGAATATAGCCCAAATATATTTACAGGAGGGGTCACTGATATACAGGCGGACCCCTACTTAAGAACACTCCACTTACATACGACCCCTAGTTACAAACGGACCTCTGGATGTTGGTAATTTGCTGTACTTTAGTCCTAGGCTACAATAATCAGCTGTAACAGATATCACAGGCGTCTGTAATGAAGATTTATTGTTAATCCTGGTTCTTATGACAACCCAACATTTTTAAAATCCAATTGTCACAGAGACCAAAAAAGTTCTGGCTGGGATTACAATGATAAAATATACAGTTCTGACTTACATACAAATTCAACTTAAGAACAAACCTACAGACCCTATCTTGTATGTAACCCGGGGACTGCCTGTACAAGTAATGAGGGACCTGGTACCAATCAGCCTCTGGACCCAAAACGTATGAAGTGGTTAGAACCAGAAGGTCCGTTCCGGTTGTGGCAACAAAATATTTTGGGGGAAAAATTAAATCAGTATGGATTCTGTATACCCACTTCATAGTTATTAGAGATTAGTGGGCCCAAATTTAAGGTTCGGCAGCTCCGTCTAGGCGCACGTTATACAATTGGCTACTCTGCAGCCCATCGAGCAACATGTCCGGGTTAGGCAGCGCTGCCCAATGGAGGACACCGAACCTAAAGAACAGGACCGCTCATCTGTCACAGTGATTAGTCATCCTCAGTATGAAGACTTCACCGCGCCATGGAATCGGATATATTGGGGCAGAATCCATTGCCAGAATATCTTTTTCCCACCTCCTCCCCGCACAGTCTCGGCACAGCACAAAATAGATTTCTCACTTTTTATGATGGGAATACGACACTTGTCAAGTTTTGTGAGTTTGATGTTATTTTTTTTATTGCGTAAGAAGCATCCGGCCCATAAAAAGGACAGGTGTAAGATAAAGAGAGGCTACGAGGAAAGCAAATGGGGGGTCTCGGGGTCCGTGTATTCCACAGCAGCACTTATGTAATTATGCAGATACCGTGTAATTAGGCAGTGAATGAGCTGCTATATTTATGGAAAAAGAAAGCGAAGGGACAGAACAACAAAAAGTATATATGTAAATGTATATAATTCTAATCCTCCCCACCATGTGCTGCGAGCGGCACACACTATTGTCCGACACAATCTGGGTTCACACAGAGGCACTGAGCGCGGTACTGTACAGCATTTCTTGGAAAAGTGAAAAAATAAAGTTTCCCCAGAAAAGATTTGTATTAAGACATTTAAAGGGAACCCGTCATCAGTGCTAGATATAGGCCCTAGGGAGCTGTGTAATCATATCTTTGTATATAGTAAGTGAAAAGTGCATTTTTAATCCAAGTTTGCAGCTCCTGTAAGTGCTGTGGTTTCACAACCTGAAGAGCTTTCTGCTCTATGCAATAAACTGTTCCACGGCCAATCCCCTCCCCTGCAAGCTGAGTGACAGCTTTAAGTATCCAACCAAAATCAAGCTGCAGCTCCAAAGGGGAGGAGATGTGGAGCAACACTGTTGCAAAGTTTCTAGTGAGGTCACTCAACCTGAAGAGCCTTCCGCAGAGTTGCAGACCTGTAACAATGCTTCATTTACACAGCTCTGCTGCTACTAATAATATACACAATGGTATAGTTATACCTCTCTGCAGGGACAATACATAAAACTGGCTGTAGCTTTGTATACTCAAAATTACGCATTTAACAATTTTCTCTCTGGGGTATCTAGGATAAATATGGAAAGACGAAACATGCCGAGCTACAGTATAAAAAGGGGCCAAATTACAGACCAAGTAAGAGGACATAACATCACCTCCACCGACTCTGTCAAAGAATAATTTAATAGGTGCCGTTCCACTAATGCCAAGACCACCTTTCCCGAACAATTGCTACTGGAAGTTTGGCACCATGTCGGCCAAGTGTCATGTGGGTGGTACAAGGACAGGGTGTCTACATCAAACCAGGACAGCCCACCTGACGCTAGGGATGCTAATTATATCATGTGTCAAAAGTAAAAGGGAACTCGTGAATCAAGAGGGCTACTGAAAAAAAAAGAAGTGGAGCTGGCGAGGTAAGTAAGGCAAATCTCTATTAAAGGATCGTTAATAAAATTCTGGAGCCGGGCTGGGGACACCTCCTCCGTCACTTCCTGTGCTCGATAATAGTAGCACGGAAGCTCGAGTAAGTTCTGTTTCGGGCCGGCCACTCCCACCCCCACCCTATTCTCAGAGCTGTACCATGCGGAGCACCCGAGCCGCTGTATTAGGGGGGAAAAAAAAGGGCACGGACCAATGAAAAGGCAGCGAGGGACATCGGGAGAGATAGAGGAGGGGAGTACAGGTTTATCGGTCAACCCCTCTAAACGACAAAAAGTATGTTATGCAGCCAGTTGCCTGTGTGCTGGACATGTCTTTATAAAGCGAGACTGGTGCCTAGGTCCATGGGCCGCTACCAGTCGGGGGTGGGGTGGGGCACAGCAGTCAGGCAGGTGCAGGCCCTCAAGGTTGCATCTTTATCTCCTTGTAGCCACAGCAGGTTCTGGGTCCTGGCTTCTTGTCCTCTCTCTGGCCCTTCTCCCTCCGGGTACACGCAGCACCTATTAATAGATCCACTAACCGTGACTATAGTAAGTTTGTTATCCATGGACTCCTTCATAATGAGCATAAAAGGCCTCTTGCTGCAGCTTCACAGGCTGTTAGACGGTGCACTTCCCCATTCCACTGTGAGAGAGAGAGAGAGAGAGGGAAGTGCTGAGAAAGCAAGGGGAGAAAGCCTGTGAAGCTGCAGCATGGAGGGGCTCAGGTAACACCCCCAGGAGCCCTTTGACCTCATTAGCATAATTTTAAAAGTTGATTTTTAGAATATAAGTATATTACTAAAGTCACCATGCGTAGATCTATGAGTAAGTGCCCCTGGTTATCATGCTAGAGTTTAGATGAGTTTATGCGACTCCTCTGATCAAAGTGTATCAGAACCAAGGAGGTGGCAGCCATGAAGGGCAGTGTGCTCAGCAGGGGCGCATACGTACGGTGCTGCTTCAGCCTCTATCATAACCCTTGGTTCTGTATATTAACCGCAGAACCCTGTATAAAACAATGCCGTGATTTTTTCAATTTGCTGAAACACTTATTTTAATTCCACTTGGCCGCTCCTTGCAGATTCCTGCGCTCCGGCAGAAGCCGCTACCGACACCTCTCTCCCTCTGATGAGTCCATGACAGATCACTGAAGGCCAATTCCTCCTGGAATTAATTATACACAGCCGAGTATAATGAAAGAGGTAAGACGCTGCAACCTCACTGCTATTTTAAGACATGACAGCGCGGTGGATTTCTGACTGCAGCCGCTGTAAGCTACTGGATAATGACTGTTAAATAGCAGCGACAGATGTATTATATATAAAATGCGCATGCGGACGTGTGCCATAGATCCCCGGTCGCCATTGCAGGAGGCCACGGGTCACCGGCTTCTAGAAGGGAGAAGATTATGTCTCTTATCATACAGATGTTAATTGGACGTAGAGGCGATGGCCGCTCAGGTGTCGTTCACATTCCTCCAATGTGAAATGTGCTGGGATTTGTTCCATTCCGTCTTTCAAACCCCATCCCCTCAGATGTCAAGCAGCGCAGAGTAATGGTTATAATCCGCAGTCACATTTTCTGCAAAAATGTACATTATGTAGATCTAGTATTCACTGCACAACTCATTTTGCACAGGGGTCAGCATGGGCCCTCTGATCCCTCTGTGACTACACCCCCCATACACAGCGAGCTGCCATGTCCTGTGTCCTGACACCTTTCTATCATAGCCAGCAGTGGTCAGGGGTCAGCATGGGTGCTCTGACCTCTCTGTGACTACACCCCCATACACAGCGAGCTGCCATGTCCTGTGTGTCCTGACACCTTTCTATCATAGCCAGCAGTGGTCAGGGGTCAGCATGGGCGCTCTGACCCCTCTGTGACTACACCCCCCATACACAGCGAGCTGCCATGATCTGTGTGTCCTGACACCTTTCTATCATAGCCAGCAGTGGTCAGGGGTCAGCATGGGCGCTCTGAGCCCTCTGTGACTACACCCCCATACACAGTGAGCTGCCATGTCCTGTGTGTCCTGACACCTTTCTATCATAGCCAGCAGTGGTCAGGGGTCAGCATGGGTGCTCTGACCCCTCTGTGACTACACCCCCCATACACAGCGAGCTGCCATGTCCTGTGTGTCCTGGCACCTTTCTATCATAGCCAGCAGTGGTCAGGGGTCAGCATGGGTGCTCTGACCCCTCTGTGACTACACCCCCATACACAGGGAGCTGCCATGTCCTGTGTGTCCTGACACCTTTCTATCATAGCCAGCAGTGGTCAGGGGTCAGCATGGGCGCTCTGACCCCTCTGTGACTACACCCCCCATACACAGCGAGCTGCCATGTCCTGTGTGTCCTGACACCTTTCTATCATAGCCAGCAGTGGTCAGGGGTCAGCATGGGCGCTCTGACCCCTCTGTGACTACACCCCCCATACACAGCGAGCTGCCATGTCCTGTGTGTCCTGACACCTTTCTATCATAGCCAGCAGTGGTCAGGGGTCAGCATGGGCGCTCTGACCCCTCTGTGACTACACCCCCCATACACAGCGAGCTGCCATGTCCTGTGTGTCCTGACACCTTTCTATCATAGCCAGCAGTGGTCAGGGGTCAGCATGGGCGCTCTGACCCCTCTGTGACTACACCCCCATACACAGGGAGCTGCCATGTCCTGTGTGTCCTGACACCTTTCTATCATAGCCAGCAGTGGTCAGGGGTCAGCATGGGCCCTCTGACCCCTCTGTGACTACACCCACCATACACAGCGAGCTGCCATGTCCTGTGTGTCCTGACACCTTTCTATCATAGCCAGCAGTGGTCAGGGTTCAGCATGGGTGCTCTGACCCCTCTGTGACTACACCCCCCATACACAGCAAGTTGCCATGTCCTGTGTCCTGACACCTTTCTATCATAGCCAGCAGTGGTCAGGGGTCAGCATGGGTGCTGACCCCTCTGTGACTACACCCCCCATACACAGCGAGCTGCCATGTCCTGTGTGTCCTGACACCTTTCTATCATAGCCAGCAGTGGTCAGGGGTCAGCATGGGTGCTCTGACCCCTCTGTGACTACACCCCCCATACACAGCGAGCTGCCATGTCCTGTGTGTCCTGACACCTTTCTATCATAGCCAGCAGTGGTCAGGGGTCAGCATGGGTGCTCTGACCCCTCTGTGACTACACCCCCCATACACAGCGAGCTGCCATGTCCTGTGTGTCCTGACACCTTTCTATCATAGCCAGCAGTGGTCAGGGGTCAGCATGGGCGCTCTGACCCCTCTGTGACTACACCCCCCATACACAGCGAGCTGCCATGTCCTGTGTGTCCTGACACCTTTCTATCATAGCCAGCAGTGGTCAGGGGTCAGCATGGGCGCTCTGATCCCTCTGTGACTACACCCCCCATACACAGCGAGCTGCCATGTCCTGTGTGTCCTGACACCTTTCTATCATAGCCAGCAGTGGTCAGGGGTCAGCATGGGCCCTCTGACCCCTCTGTGACTATACCCCCCATACACAGCGAGCTGCCATGTCCTGTGTGTCCTGACACCTTTCTATCATAGCCAGCAGTGGTCAGGGGTCAGCATGGGCGCTCTGACCCCTCTGTGACTATACCCCCCATACACAGCAAGCTGCCATGTCCTGTGTGTCCTGACACCTTTCTATCATAGCCAGCAGTGGTCAGGGGTCAGCATGGGCGCTCTGACCCCTCTGTGACTACACCCCCCATACACAGCGAGCTGCCATGTCCTGTGTGTCCTGACACCTTTCTATCATAGCCAGCAGTGGTCAGGGGTCACGGCTGTAAACACAGGAAAAGACAGAGCATGCGCCATGTTTTTCCCATGCACAGTACGGTAAGGTGGCAAATTGCGGCCGGATATACATCCCCACCACGTCAGCGTGAATGGGGCCTTAGGTAGTAGAATAACAGACATTGGTCGGCTCCTGCATCTATAATGGGTCTGCATGACTCCTTTTGCAGTTTTTATGCATTATTTTTGGGAAAATGCTGGCGTTCTCATGTGACAGTCTCATGATTAATGTCCTCCCTGTCATTCCGCCTGTTAATTATTGGAATGGGATGTAGCCACTTTGGCTACAAACCTCATCCAGCCTTGGCTCCATTACAGCGAGGGGCTTCTGTACATTAATCATCTCCTTATATGCGCTCGCCGGCTGATTTGCAGCTTTTGTTGTGTGAATTGTTCGCTTTTTTTGAAGCAATTGTGTGTCGGACAATATTTCTCTATGTGAAAAGTCTTCAGGCAGCTCCAACGAACGCGATACGCCGAGTTGAGGAAATTAGCGCTGTCACAGCCCATTACTAGACTGCTAGGTGAGTGTTTCACGGTGGTGGCGGAGGGCCGGCGCTGGCAAGGGGGACATTGGGTTAAGGAAGAATTCTTCTCCCTGTTCAGACAGATTTGGATCATGATTACTTCTTGGAGAAACTTTGTGAATGTACATGCTGAGCCAGGTCTAAGCTTGCGACTACGACCTATTAACGAGCCGATACGGGTCAGAAGAAGAGGGCGACCATGGCCTAAGGAAATTACTTGCTTCAAATAACACAAAGTGCCATGTTACCTTGTAAATTAGTGAGCGAAAGAAGACGACTATTTGCATGGGCTCCCAGCGCCGGTCCTGAGAGACGCCTAATGAGACGTTATGAAAAATGTCCCCCGTGTCGGCACAACTGGGGCAGCCAAAACGAATGAGTGTGGGTTTTTTTTATGTTGACCCACCTGCTCTTACCCAGGCACATCCGTCAAGAGGGAGGTATAAGGCTGGGGGTCTGCACTAGATAAGTCACAAGGGGGCTCCCCTCTGACAAGAACTTGACAAAAATAACAGTGATGACCTGGAACCACACTAAGAGAGTCAACCTACTTTTCCAAACCATATATTTTCTAAGTAGGTTGACTCGAAGAGTAGCATAAAAATAAAAAAGTTGTTACAGCGGACATGTTTTTTTGAAAGGTTACATGGCACAAGTTTGTGATAGCTAGGTGGCTCTAGAGCAGTGATGGTGAACTGGTGTCACTCAGTCCCCTCTTTGTGGGCACCCAGGCTATCGCCCTCACTCCAAGTTCACCAAGCAGGGCCCCAGGCATACTCCTGCCAGTCAACATGGGGAGAGAAAGAACTGGAGCGCACATCCACACATCACACAATGATCTCCTGCCGCTCGGCTACATTATATAACGAACTCGAGGTTCTTAGTTGTATTTTGATCAAATTGTATAAGCCACTATCCACTTCACGGTCACCTCTTTATGGTGGGTCCCTACGTTATTATGTGCAGCATCACAAGGCGTCCACCACCGCTGCAGCACAGCGCCGGCAGGGACCAAGACCCGGTTGCCCCCCAGCACCCATACTGGCAGGCATAGCCCCCATGGCTCCGGGCTCCCACCAGCACCGCCCCACAGAAGCAGCGGACACCATGCAATACCGCACCATGTGAACAGGTGTTGAATACTCACTGTTAATACTCCTGCCAGTATGAAGAAGCTCAGGACGTGCCAAGTTCAGTCTTGTCTGGACTGCCTGAGACTACTGGAGGAGAAGGTGTGGGCAGCTGGATTACCATTGAAGCTTTTGCTCCGGGCCCCATGATTCTTGCTCTTCAGGGGACACAAATCGGGGGGGTGGCTGTCAGACAACCGACTGATTTGGATAAACCGTGGGATTTAAAATTCTAATTGTGTTGCAAGACAATGCACTTACCTGCACCGGGAAGAAGATGGTGAACTCCGGGGACCTGAGTGGGGAAGCTACACATGCAGGTTATCGGGCGCACCATCTTAGTGAATAGCGGCAGACTTCATCCTCGGCGGACAACGCACCTCAGGGATTGTGCAGGGACCGGGTAAGTAAATGTGCCCCTTTGAGTTTCATCCAGGCATAAAAAAACGTGACGATTCGATACTCAGTGAATCTTTATCAAGCATGCCTTTTTTATTCCTGGATGAAACTAAAAGCCTTTTGGCATTGAATCCTCTGGGTGCTGTGGCTTCCTCCATCGATAGTGCCTGGCCCTGGGTATGAGCACCTGAACCCTCAGCTGCGAGCACCACCTTTAAAAATTACCGTATAGGATCTGGATTGCTACTTCCTTTTTACAAAATTGTAAAACTGTGCAATAAATAAGTTGGTTTTGGTTGTCGTCAGGGCACTCACCATCTGTGCCCAAACTACAACCAAAACCCACTTATTTACCCTGATGTGCCAATGTGCCATTTTAAAGGACACCTGTCATCAGGTCTGTGTCACTTGTCCTGTCACTACTACCTGTTGGAGCAGCTCACAAGGATCCCATCCCAGCCTTTATCTAGTTATTTCATACATTATTCATTGTAAAATCATCTATTCTTTATCATGTAAATGAGGCGGGTCACATGGTCAGAGGCAGTGATGTCACCCCTGTTCCCCCTCCCCTCTCCTCCCCCTGCTCAGGTCTGTGTGTAATGTATAATAAAGCATTGCTGGTGTGTGTGCTGCATCTGCTGACATGCTGCATCCTCCTAATACACAGAGACACAGACATCAGCTACACAAGTACCTGACATGTTCTGCTATAACATGGCTGCAGCCTGGAGCTGTTCTATCTCTCCTAAACACACACACATGTACACACAGGCTGCAGGGGGCGTGGCCGCCAGCACCAGGAAGCACATCATTATACAGCCTCACATCATTATACAGGCTGTCAGTCATGCACTGGGGGTGTGGCTATGCCTCCCACTCATGAATAGAGCGGACAGCTTGAATATGCTAATGACTCATTGGACATTTCACAGGTCATTTGCATACAGCTTTAGGACCTCATTGCTTAGGTTTACAGGCATGTAGAGGGACAATGAAGGGATAGAGGCAATGCTCTCTAATGGCAGTTTATGAAAATATATTTAGTTTAGGGGGGTTATTTTGCATGATGGGTTCTCTTTAAGCAGTAACTTATTGCTGCCTGTTCTTCCACTTCTTTAATTGTATCGGCCGCCTGAGGCCGCCAATACAGTTGAAACAAGGTGGGCAAATTCAGACTATCATTGTAGGAGAATGGTGGGTGTAGCAGGATGACCTATAAAGATAATGCACTTCTTTCAGCAGCTTCTCACTTTTCAAGCAGTTCCAAACGGTCATTGAAGTGTTGCTGTCAAAAAGCGCTGAGAGCAGCATCTCATAAGTTGCCTGGGACTGCCGGAAGATTTAATGGATTTGTTCCTGTTTGGTGAACTCTGTCCTGGGCTGGTGGCCTGAGTGCCCAAAGAAAAGGCTCAGAGTGCCACCTCTGGCACCAGTGCCATAGGTTCGCCATCACTGCTCTAGAGGGTTAAGATGGACCATCTATTATAGCTTTAGCATCCAGTAGAAAAGTAAAAGAAATATAAAATAAGTAGCCATCAGAAATACATGAGGACATTTTTATAATTTTTGCTATAAATAATCAGCTGGTCACAGATCAACTGAATTTTCCTATTTTTGTTCTTTATTATTAACCCATTCACGACTGCCATATGGCTATATACCTCCTATTTGCACATGTCCTGTACAGAACGGACATTTATAAACATCATTACAGTGGCCAACTACAAACAGCTATATCCCCTGAGCCCTGGCACCTAGAAACACAATCTCTCCTTTAATATGTTATATAGATATATCCACCCTTAAGGTTTTTATGCACAGCTTCTACCCCATGTATGTATCTGATCACATGAAATCACAGAAGCCTACATGGAGGATGGGGAGGAGTAGAAGCAAAAGGAGGCTGCTGTGTTTTTATATGTTCAGATACATGGGGTTGATGTTGCATATCTTACTGGGTAAAGGACCTTGGCTGATATCAACCTGGTCACATGACATGCTGAGAAGAGGCATTGATGGGTGGTAAAGCATGTAAAGCCGACTAAAGCAAAATGTCCGATTTATATAAAAAATGTAATACAAAAGTGGTCAAAAGGTGGTACTGTCCTCAAAATGGAAGCAATGAAAAAAGTCAGCTTCTCCAGCAAAAAATTAATGTCTTACGCAGCTCCATACACCGAAGTAGGAAAAGGTTATTAGCATCAAAGAGGAAGAAACAAAAAACCGTGTTGTCCGGCGTGCACGCCCCCGATTTCTGTTGTGTGCAAGCCAACGCCGATGCCCCAAAAATCCGATCGCGTGCACCAAAAAACCCGGGGCAATTTGGCGCAAAACTGAAATATTCGGGAAACCAGACGAAAGTGCAGCGTTCGGACCCTTAGTAAATGAGCCCCAATGTTTTCATTTTTTTAAATATATTAAAACACCATAAAACCTACATAAATTTATCACCGCGATCGTAACGAGCCAAAGGATTAAGTAGCATTTGGAGCACACAATAAAAGTCGTAAAAACCAAGCCCACAAGAAAGTTTTTCTGACAATTTCACCACATTTGGAATTTTTTTCCAGCTCCCCAGTACACGGCATGGAATAATAAAAACGTCACAGAGAAGTAGAATTTGTTACGTAGAAAATGAGCCTCCCCCCCCACACACACGGCTCTTTACATAGAAAAATCTAATGATTTTTGAAGGTGCCGAGCGAAAAATTGAACCAAAATAGGCTGTGCCGCAAAGGGGTTAAACTTTACAGATATTTATTTGGGGAAACCACAATCTATAATTTCATTTTATTTTGTAAATATGTAACTAAAGCGTCAATTTAATTAATTCTGAAATAATAAATGTCCCTTAGTTTTAAGTCTTAAAAGTAAAAAATAATAATAATAAAATAAAATATACAAATAAAGAAACAAAAAAAAAAAAAAAAAAAATACAATGTAGCTGGAAATTGTGCTCTTCAACTCTATGTTATTAATTATAACAAGGAACCGTCTCCGTAATTAATTATCCAAATCATTAGGAAGATATTCTGTAGCGACACAATAACATTTGCATAATAAAGCGAAGAGGAGAATACAGGAGGCAGAACGGAGGCGACGCAGAACCCAAAGATAAAAAGGAAAAAAAAAAAAAAACTGGCAAAAAAAATAAATAAAATCTAGGAAATGTCAAAGGCAAATCTCCTTGTACAAAAAGTCTACAAATGATACGGGGCTGGTTACGGGAGCAGAGATACGCGTGTTATTTACCAGGAGGGGAAACAGATCCACAATGGGCTGTTCTTAGAAAGCCGAGGGAATGAATAAAGATGAAGAGCAGCCGAGGGGAACCAGAATCTCTTCTAGAATCACTGTGTCAGCTCCACGGGCAAGATTCTGAGACAAGTCTCTCTCCTATATAACAATCGGGGGAAGAACTGAGGCGGATAGCACAGAAGTACAAAACCCAACCATTAAAAAAAAAAAAAGCAGAATGGGGGGGGGGGGGGGGAGAGGATAAAACTTTTTTATTTTTTTCATGGTTTTGTGTGTTGCCATGGCTACGTCCATATGTATGCAGGTTGTTACAGTTAAAGGAAATCTAACATCAAACATGATAAACCAGGGACATTACTCAAAGATCCAGGCACCGGCACTGTGGTATCTTGTTATATTTCTTCTCCATGGCCTCCTCCATTCTAAAATCAACTTATAAAATTGGGCTAATAAGCATAAGGGGTAATCATAGTGACACTTGTACAAGCGTTAATGCGACCTCTATTCCCCACTGCTCCCATCAATATCTCCAGTGATGATGTGGAAGGGCTACATAGTGTAGAGGGGAAGTGAGGGAATTGGAACCATTTTCTTTGATAGGATTATTTGAATATTTTGGGGTACTCAGGGAGTGATCTTCGTGTTATACCAATTTCTGCTGCTGATGTTCCAGCAGATGTTCCAGTCCGAAATCCAGATGGGAAATGATAACACTGGGTTCCCACATCCAACGGTGGAGCTTCATTCTGGAAATGGCTCCTTAAAGGAAACCTACCACTTGAAGTGCACACGGCTACATAGGAAGTGAAGGAGCGCATGGTGCGCCGAGCGTGTACCTCCCTGCGCTGAAGCAGCTTCGGCCATAAAGTTTAAAAAGTGTTTTAAACCGCGATACTGCGGTTTAAAACACTAACAAAAATAAGCTCCAGCACCGGCTCACCCTGATCTCACCCTGAGCTGGTGCTCGGTAGTTCCCTCTTATACCCGCCACTTCAAGTGGTAGGTTTCCTTTAAAGGGGTGATCCCATCTAGGAATTTACGTTAAATTAAATTTATTTGCCATATTTAAACATTTCTTCAATTGGATGTTATGAAAAAATGTTCCTGTGTGAAGATAATTTCTCATAAATGTTGCCATGTCGTCCCTTAGAAACGAGATGGCTTTCTCGGATACGACCACCCCACACTCTGGCAGCGGTGGCCAGACATGCGCTATTGAGTCTGAGCACCTGGATACAACGTTCATTAACACAGGACGGCCGTGCGATATGTAGTAACTCCCGGATATTTCATATATAAAAACATTTTGTTTCTTTGTGCAATCCCTCCAGCGGAGGTGGTCATATCCAAGGACACAGTCTTGTTTCTAAGGACCATATGACTACATTTATGGGAAATTATCTTCATACAAGTAATATTTTTTATTAGTATTTTTAATAACATCTAATTGGAGAAATGTTTATATATGGCAGAATAATCAAACTGAATGTGACTGCCCAGACGAGAGGAGAATAACCCTACAACTATCTCTATCAGAGGCCCAAGATACTCAAATGTACTGTTGGTTCATCAAGATTCTGCACATAATGTGGCATATGCTGACCTTATGCATATTTTTTGGGGATGCATTAAACTGGGTCTTAATTAGAAGGTATTAGCACCTTACGGCCTTCTCCTATTGCTTGTTTGTTTGGATTTCTTGGGGACCCGTGTGATGAAGTTCCAATGTTGATCATTGTTGTGCACATTCCGTATCGAGCAAGTTTATAGCATGACATTGGATCTGACCGACTATCCCCACCATTACCAAATTATAGACTCAATTAAGTAACAATATATACGACTGGACCGGGCGCTTTATAAAAAACATTGAAAAGTTTGATTCTATCTGGGGGAGTCGGATGTCCAATCCTTGGCTGCTGCCTGGAGCCCTTCTAAGGGACACAATGGGGGTCATTTACTAAGGGCCCGATTCGCGTTTTCCCGACGTGTTACCCGAATATTTCCAATTTGCGCCGATTTTCCCTGAATTGCCCTGGGTTTTTGGCGCACGCGATCGGATTGTGTCGCATCGGCGCCGGCATGCACGCAACGGAAACCGGGGGGCCTGGCCAAACGAAAACCCGATGGATTCGGAAAAACCACCGCATTTAAAAAAATAATAATAATAATGTGTCGCGAAAATTGCACTTACCTTCACTCAGCCCGGCTCGGTGTATTCCAGTGCGTTCCGATGCTCTTCAGTGCAGCAGCGACACCTGGTGGACGGCGGAGGATCTGCCTTAATAAATCCCGGCCAGACCCGAATCCAGCGCAGAGAACGCGCCG
This sequence comes from Engystomops pustulosus, assembly GCF_040894005.1. NCBI lineage: Eukaryota > Metazoa > Chordata > Amphibia > Anura > Leptodactylidae > Engystomops > Engystomops pustulosus. The sequence goes on along the minus strand of NC_092418.1, from coordinate 113,116,313 downwards.
CTGGATTGCGAATGGACTAGGTAAGTAAATCTGCCCCAATATCACGAGTCTATAAGAATCTAAGAGTCTACATTGCAGTGTCTGTAATTGGGCCTAGGGTTACCTTTTAGTATGAATCTCACTAGGCCTGGATATTCTAGCAAACTACAATAGTTTGGATATCTGAATGGTTTGGGTGAATTATGTGACAAAATGCTGCTTTTCTTAGCTCGGGGTGGAGGATCAGGAGTTATATTTCTGTATTATGTTGCATTGTGATTGTATTTTCGTTTTTTAGTCTATTTTTATTTTACATAATTTTTTTTTCCTTTTTTTAAGTGTATTGTTTTCTGTTGGAAAACGGAAAAAGGTTTGGCGCTTAATGAAAAACTGTTAAATAAGTACGGACATATATATCTACTTCTAGTATAACAAAGAATATAGTCAGATGTTATAGCTCGATCACCGCAAGTCTAATCACTCTGGTGCACCAGTAGTACCAGCAAGAGGCGATGTGGTGAGTGAGCATTCACAGAGAGAAGGACAAAAGAAATTTTGCATATACAGCTAAATTTTCTATCTTGCATATACAGCTTTTTTGAAGACCAATATGTCACCATGGCTACAGACAACAAATGAACCCTATGTAGTCTTATACTCCCATCCCTTTAATCTGCTTTCAATTTTTTTTGCAGATGGTAAACATTGGCACAAAAGTGTAGGAGAATGAACATGCAAAACTTTACAGCAAATCGACATAAAAAGCTAAAAAAAAAAAACGCACAAAAACGTTAAGAGATGTGTAAAGCTGCATCACTTTTGTATCATCCTTCAAGAGCGCTGGAACATTTTGTAGACACAAAGATGTTAAAATTTCAAAACGCCAAGTCAAAGACCACAAAGAAACCCAGATTACATTATCTCCCATCCTAAAACAAAAAAGCTTTAGGTTGGTTAAAAAGAAAAAAAAAAATTACCAAAATTTTTCCAGTACCAAAACTACAGGGTAGATCTCTGACTGCTGTCAATGAAAGGAAACATCATCTATACCAAGAGGTTGAAAAACTGCACATTGATCGGACACCAGAGCAGTGATAAGCCGTATTCCCGCGCAGCTACAGCAGGACGGGCGCACGTCAGCCGCGATGCAGAGGAGGAGGGGTGACCCCTCCCCTCTCCATAGCGATCCATAGCGTATTCCGCAATTCTATCTTTTCCCCGTGAGCGGCACCGTGTTGCTCCGTGTGGCCATTGCGGTCTATGGGGAACTTATGTAAAGTGCAAGCTACGGTCTTGTGAATGTAGGTAACGTGATGGGATCTCACTACATAACATAGCACAGCACTGTTTGCTGTATTTGATCACTTCTCTGAGGCTCCTAATGTAAAGGCAACCCAATCATCCCAATGCCAGGAGACTACGGCTACCAGGAGAGTACGGCTGTGACATCCCAAACATCACATAAATCCAGGGTATGAATCTGGTCTTACCTTCCCTGCCTCTGCAGTGCAAACAGGACTCCTTCCCTCTGAAAAGGCAGGAGTCTCTCTCGTAGTTTTTCGGGAAGACACGATAATTTATCAGCGACATCCTGCGCCGTTTCCTTCTCTTTTGCTCTGGACTTTGCCATTATTCACCTGATATCAAAGAGAAAGGAACAAAAGAGAGTCTTAAATTATTTCATTTTCACATAGTAAAAAAACATTTGGTAGGTATTAGGAAAAAAAAAAAAAAAATCAGCTTTGTTCCCGAAAATAGCACCACCACAGGTTGTGTATGGAATTGCAGCTGACACCATTCTCTCTACAGGATAGTCCAAGGATTCTAGAAATCACATTGTTGGGGGTCAGACTCATGCGACACCCCCCCCCCCCCCCCCCCTATGATCGTGAACCCATTTCCCATAAAAAATGATGCAATGGGTTGAAGCTTATGGATAGGGGAGAACATTGGGAGAATTTATTAAGATTAGTACATTGTGCATACATTGGATTTACAGGTTATGGCATTTTAGTAATTTTAGTGAAGGACTCTGGCACATGAATGAATTCTATGCTGGGTCCAGTAAGGCATATGTGCCCTCTGTGCCCCGCTCCCTCCACGGCCGCTCCGTGCCCCGCTCCCACCGCGGCCGCTCCGTGCCCCGCTCCCTCCATCCCCGCTCCGTACCCCGCTCCCACCACGGCCGCTCCGTGCCCCGCTCCCTCCATCCCCGCTCCGTACCCCGCTCCCACCACGGCCGCTCCGTGCCCCGCTAACACCACGGCCGCTCCGTGCCCCGCTAACACCACGGCCGCTCCGTGCCCCGCTCCCTCCATCCCCGCTCCGTACCCCGCTCCCACCACGGCCGCTCCGTGCCCCGCTCCCTCCATCCCCGCTCCGTACCCCGCTCCCACCACGGCCGCTCCGTGCCCCGCTAACACCACGGCCGCTCCGTGCCCCGCTAACACCACGGCCGCTCCGTGCCCCGCTCCCTCCATCCCAGCTCCGTACCCCGCTCCCACCACGGCCGCTCCGTGCCCCGCTCCCTCCATCCCCGCTCCGTGCCCCGCTGCCTGCATGTGCAGATCTCAGAAGTCCTCTGCAATACAGGACTTTCTGTCCACTTGTTCAGCTGTATGTTCAAGTTTCAGGGAGTCAGATCCCTGCAATCAGACAATTAGCGCCTCCGTTTTCTATTAGGGCATAAATCTGTTTAAAAGGCTTCTACCGAATTTCCACTGATCACAAGAACAGGGATGCCGTTCTCACTAAGGAGTAGATCAGTAAAGTGAGGATGTGTCCTGCCGCTCCATTCAATATTTTGTGAGTGTCAGAATTTGGCACAACGTTTTAATTCTGGTTCGGCTCGCGAGACCGGGCATATCGGCAGCTAAACAGACAATCCGCCAACTGACCCCCTTGCCGTGGCTAGTTGCATAATTTACCAAATTGGCCGCTCGGTAGCAAACATTGTCATATCTCTAATCTCCAGTACCCCCAGCCTCGGTCTCTGTGTGTACCAGACACAGCTGGACACCATGCTCTTAAATTTCAGATGCTCTCATAGTTAACGGATCAGATCTTTAACAATTGATAAAAATCTAACTTGGTAGAACCCCATTAAATGGATCGGAGCTACAATACTAGACACAACCTATGGACAGCCGAGGTCACTAAAATACAGCCATGTTTTCCTGATCCTGTTAATCACCCTATTATGAAATTCTGCAAATTTTCCACCCCTGCAAGATCTGTGCTTGCTGACAGTGAAAGGAAACCCTAGTGCAGGCAGTATGTACAAAATAGGTTCCGTAGGATTGTTCTTAAGTTGAATGTGTATGTAAGTCGGAACTGTATATTTTATAACTGTAAGCACAGCCAGAATTTTTTTGGTCTCTGTGACAATTGGATTTTAAAAAAATGTTGTCGTAAGAACCAGGAATAACAATAAAGCTTCATTACAGACTCCTCGGAGAACTGTTATAACGGTTTATTGTAGTCTAAAGAACAGTAAATTACCAATTACCAGAGGTCCGTTTGCATCTAGGGGTCATCTGTAAGTCGGGTGTTCTTAAGTAGGGGACCACCTGTACTAGGAATAGCTTCATACTTTGCTGCAATATGAAGTCTTATTCTTATTATCATCATATATAGAGTGATAATCTCCCCCCCCCCCCCCCCCCCAAGTCCTGACTCATCATAAGGCGGCTCATTGCCCGTTTCTTTGGATCAGATCACTTAGAAATCAATGTCTAAGTGGAAATAACACCGCCATCTACATAAAACAACAAAAACACAGCGAACAGCTGCTCTGACTAATACACATGAACGCCGATAGTCCTCAATATCCCAAAATAATCCCATGACGCACCCCAGGAGACAGAACCTTACATCTAAGCGCAGCTTCATCCAAAAAGGGAAGACGAAAAAAACTAAGAAAGTAAAATCCCAAACACATCACCTTTTACTTTACTATATTTTTAACCTAAAAAAACCTATTTATACATTGGGTAATGATAGGAGAAGGTCGTCCAAGGCAAAATGGGAAGTTCTATTACAATGGCTGCAAAACACCCCAAACCCTAAGATCAGGAGCAAAAAGAAAAAGAACCCCCTTAACTTTTGAAGAATGCAGTCCTATGTATTTTACACATTGATATTATTTTTCCATTTACAGAGACGTCTAAGAACTTGTCTGCCATCAAAACCAAACATGGTAAACCAGGGACATTACTCAATGATCCAGGCACCGGGACTTTAGTAATCTTATTATTTTTGTTATCCATGGCCTCCTTACTTCCAAAATCAGCCCTTCCCTGTTGTAGTTTTACAGGCTGTTATACAGTGCAGGACCACTGCCTGCTGTAATGTCACACAGTGGGAGGGGGGAGGTGCTGAAAGAGAAGGAGGGGGGCAACATGTGAAACCTGATAACCAAAGGGGCTCTGGTAACGCCCCGCAAAGCTCTTCAGACTAATTAGCATAATTATAAAAGTTGATTTTAGAAGAAAGGAGGCCATGGAAAACACATGTAAGAAGATACCACAGTCCCGGTGCCCGGATCTATGAGTAATGTCCCTGATTTACCAAGATGGATTTGGATGATAAATTTCCTTTAAAAGGGAACCTGTCACCTACAACCCCCACTGGCATCATTACACAATTACTGGCACTTGTAAGGTACTGAACTTAGACGTAACTGTAAATGTGTAATGATGCCAGTGTGGCTCTAATGCTTTTCTTGCCCTTCCTTTTCTTCCTAGATCCAGTCCAGTAGAGCTGTAGGATGCAGTCAGGCTCCCCGTCTCCTCACGGTCGCTCTGACAGGTAATATCCACTCTCTGCACACCCCTTGTCACAGCCCCACATCACTACAACCGGTTCTGCACATGTGCAGTGTGCCAAGCATTTCGGCACAATTATATTCCTGCGCATTCTACGGAAAGGCAAGCGATTAGAATTTTTTGTTTACATTTTTGTTGATGCTTCTGTGCGAAAAATAGAAACAGACACAAACTAATGCCGCATTCACACGAACGTAGGGGGGACGTATATACGGCTGCAAGTTTGAGGCCGTACATACGCTCCCCCCATAGACCGGCAATGGCTGCATGGAGCGATACGGTACCGCACTGCTCCGCACACAGGAAAAAGAGAGGACACGTTCTATCTTTCACCGTGTTTCAGGCCGTGCACCATGGGTCACCCCTCCTCCTCTCCATGGTGCCAGACGTATTCCCACCCGGCGGTAGCTGTGCAGGCATACGTCAGTGTCAATGTGACCTTAGACTTCTAAAGATAATTGCAGATTTTCTACTCTATAACCCCAAGTATTTTGCTCACATAAGTGCAAGTCAAAGTTTCTCTATAATGCCCTGTTGGATCCTACTCCTGCTTCAAAAAACACACGTATAGGTAGAAGCCCAAAAATGGTTACAGAGCAGATTCTACTCTACATTCTGTCATTCTGTGTGCAGTGTATGGGAGACATCATAGCAGCTCGTCTCCGGCCACCAGCTCAGAGACAACTGGGATTTATAGATGGAACCTGCAGAGAAGAAACATTGTATGTACTGAAAAGATACAGGGTTTCTCCCCAACTGATACATTTACTAAAAACTTAGTTACACTTTAAAGAACTCTGCTCATTTCTCCATAAGAACAGCGCGCACGTCACGTAGAAGCCAAACAACAAGTGACAGGGCAGAGCGGCCCGCGCGACAACAGGTGGGGGCCGATGGGACGACTTTGACATTAGGCAATTTCAATTGGTTTTCTCTCCTGTGTAAATCCATTCAAAAATAGCTCTGCCAAATCGCAGCGTTCACACTACTTTCTATTCACAACTTTTCACGTGAATATATTTCCGCTCGAGAAAAATAAATTGGCCTCTTGAGGGATTGTTTTGTGAAAGATGAATCTATCTTTCACCCCCCCCCCCCCCCCCTCAATTCTCTCCCCAAACGAAAGTCAAGGAGGAATTGGAAGATGAATTCTAAAATGGACATTATAATCAGCCGCTGCTCATTATCATAAGTAGAAAGACACATTTAATAGCTCCTAACCCCCGCTGGAGTGTAATGGGGACCCGTCCTCCCGCATCGAGCGCTAAAAATACTTCATTAAACCTCCCCATCCAACCTGAGTGGATCTATTCCATTTACATCTCGCTGAAAGATGATGATGACGGCTAGAAAATGACATTTAAGTTAGTGATTGCTTTAACCCGTGCGGTGCCGGAGTGACCAGTGCGTGGGCAGGACTGGTGTTAATATCTAAGGTCCGGCAGAGCCTCCTCTGTCTTGGTTCTGTCAGTGCCTACATGTAGAAATCAGTCCATGGTCATGAAATCCTGACAGTAAGAACGTTACTCAACAGATCTGTAAAGGAGACGCTGGAGCCGGATTAGCGCTCACCAGGCTGCGCTTGATTTAGAAATAAATATGACACTAAAAATGTATCGAATAGATTGGAAAATGTCAACGAAGTGACGCTGTCACTTAAGCTTTTAGTTCAGAAATTGCTGTGCATCAGGGATGTTTATAGCTCTGCCCAGTCTATCCAGCGATCAGCGGGGGCCTGGACTAACAGCTCCGCACCAATGTACCCCCTGTCAGATCAGAGGAGAAAATGGAAGAGCACATTAACAGCTACATCAAGCTCTCAGCTACAAGAAAAACTCTACTTATCCTCCCTGTACTGACCCCGAGTTACATCCTCTATTATACTCGAGCTGCACTCACTATTCTGCTGCTGGTGCAGTCACTGTGTACATACATGACATTACTTATCCTGTACTGATCCTGAGTTACATCCTGTATTATACCCCAGAGCTGCACTCACTATTCTGCTGCTGGTGCAGTCACTGTGTACATACATGACATTACTTATCCTGTACTGATCCTGAGTTACATCCTGTATTATACCCCAGAGCTGCACTCACTATTCTGCTGCTGGTGTAGTCACTGTGTACATACATGACATTACTTATCCTGTACTGATCCTGAGTTACATCCTGTATTATACCCCAGAGCTGCACTCACTATTCTGCTGCTGGTGCAGTCACTGTGTACATACATGACATTACTTATCCTGTACTGATCCTGAGTTACATCCTGTATTATACCCCAGAGCTGCACTAAATATTCTGCTGCTGGTGCAGTCACTGTGTACATACATGACATTACTTATCCTGTACTGATCCTGAGTTACATCCTGTATTATTCCCCAGAGCTGCACTCACTATTCTGCTGCTGGTGCAGTCACTGTGTACATACATGACATTACTTATCCTGTACTGATCCTGAGTTACATCCTGTATTATACCCCAGAGCTGCACTCACTATTCTGCTGCTGGTGCAGTCACTGTGTACATACATGACATTACTTATCCTGTACTGATCCTGAGTTACATCCTGTATTATACCCCAGAGCTGCACTCACTATTCTGCTGCTGGTGCAGTCACTGTGTACATACATGACATTACTTATCCTGTACTGATCCTGAGTTACATCCTGTATTATACCCCAGAGCTGCGCTCACTATTCTGCTGCTGGTGCAGTCACTGTGTACATACATGACATTACTTATCCTGTACTGATCCTGAGTTACATCCTGTATTATACCCCAGAGCTGCACTCACTATTCTGTTGGTGCAGTCACTGTGTACATACATGACATTACTTATCCTGTACTGATCCGGAGTTACATCCTGTATTATACCCCAGAGCTGCGCTCACTATTCTGCTGCTGGTGCAGTCACTGTGTACATACATGACATTACTTATCCTGTACTGATCCTGAGTTACATCCTGTATTATACCCCAGAGCTGCACTCACTATTCTGTTGGTGCAGTCACTGTGTACATACATGACATTACTTATCCTGTACTGATCCTGAGTTACATCCTGTATTATACCCCAGAGCTGCGCTCACTATTCTGCTGCTGGTGCAGTCACTGTGTACATACATGACATTACTTATCCTGTACTGATCCTGAGTTACATCCTGTATTATACCCCAGAGCAGCGCTCACTATTCTGCTGCTGGTGCAGTCACTGTGTACATACATGACATTACTTATCCTGTACTGATCCTGAGTTACATCCTGTATTATACCCCAGATCTGCACTCACTATTCTGCTGCTGGTGAGGTCACTGTACATACATGACATTACTTATCCTGTACTGATCCTGAGTTACATCCTGTATTATACCCCAGAGCTGCACTCACTATTCTGCTGCTGGTGCAGTCACTGTGTACATACATGACATTACTTATCCTGTACTGATCCTGAGTTACATCCTGTATTATACTCCAGAGCTGCACTCACTATTCTGCTGCTGGTGCAGTCACTGTGTACATACATGACATTACTTATCCTGTACTAATCCTGAGTTACATCCTGTATTATACTCCAGAGCCGCACTCACTATTCTGCTGCTGGTGCAGTCACTGTGTACATACATGACATTACTTATCCTGTACTGACCCCGAGTTACATCCTGTATTATACCCCAGAGCTGCGCTCACTATTCTGCTGGTGCAGTCACTGTACATACATGACAGTATTTGTACATTGTTGTTTAATATTATTTGCTGCAGTTCATGTATAACATGCATGTCTTGCTGCTGGGATAGAAGACTTCTTGTCCTCCGTGTAGATTGCTCTTTTCCACTTCCCCTGTGGTTTTGAGTTTTTAATGACAAATATCATGATGGCATCCACAGGATATGGAGGAGACAATATACTGAAACTGGAAACCTGCCACTTCAGATAGATCCGCGCTCCCGCCTACTGCTGTCAGATAGCGGAGGATGAGCCAAGTGTGAAGGTAACGTGTACAGACGGTGATCAGATGATGAAGAACAGCACAAGGCATACAATGTGACAACACAATCTGTTACAGAACACCAGCCCTCCCCCACACACAGGTCAAAGGTTACGATGGGTACAAATTATCAGGAACATAAAAATCAATGAATGGAGAAGATGGTAAAAAAAATTCCATTCACTGACAGCAAGTAGACACCAAAACACCTGCTGTATACAAGTGACCCTAGAGCTGGTGTACGAGAGACGAGCCCAAATGTATACAAATAGATAACAAAAACCAACGTGACAACTCCCAACAGGAAGAAAGGTTCAAAACATGTTTTTCCCACCTGAGATCTGCGCAGGTCTACGACAAGCAGAACTTGCATTGCACTTTAACCCATTGTATTCAATAGGTTTTGTCAGACTTGCATTTTTTCCCCATTAATTTCGTTTTTTTCATTATACCTTCTGCCCCCTTAAAGGACGTCTACCACCAGGATGAAAGATCGTACACCAAGCACAGTGACATACTGGAGTGTGCCCCCTCTGGCAGGATCTGCTCTTCTTTTTTTTTTTTTTTTTTTTAACGGCATTAATTGAGATATTTTAAATTTTATAAGAGAACAAGGCTCCAACATGGGGTCAGCAAGACAAACATTGGAGTGAGGGCTATGGAAGGGGTGGTAGGTGTTCCCTTTCCTTGTGACAATCTCACTGTCCTGACCCCCCAGTCCACATACCTTCCACTTCCTGACACCATCCACTTAGGCCCCCACCTCCAGACCCCCCCCCCCCAGTCCACTTACGACCCACCTCCTGACCCCCCCCCCCAGTCCACTTACGACCCACCTCCTGACCCCCCCCGTCCACTTACGACCCACCTCCTGACCCCCCCCAGTCCACTTACGCCCCCACCTCCTGACCCCCCCCAGTCCACTTACGCCCCCACCTCCTGACCCCCCAGTCCACTTACGACCCCACCTCCTGACCCCCCCAGTCCACTTACGACCCACCTCCTGACCCCCCCCCAGTCCACTTACGCCCCCACCTCCTGACCCCCCCCAGTCCACTTACGACCCACCTCCTGACCCCCCCCCCAGTCCACTTACGCCCCCACCTCCTGACCCCCCCCAGTCCACTTACGACCCACCTCCTGACCCCCCCAGTCCACTTACGACCCACCTCCTGACCCCCCCCCAGTCCACTTACGACCCACCTCCTGACCCCCCCCCAGTCCACTTACGCCCCCACCTCCTGACCCCCCCCAGTCCACTTACGCCCCCACCTCCTGACCCCCCCCCCCCAGTCCACTTACGACCCACCACCTGACCCCCCCCCCAGTCCACTTACGACCCACCTCCTGACCCCCCCCCAGTCCACTTACGCCCCCACCTCCTGACCCCCCCCAGTCCACTTACGCCCCCACCTCCTGACCCCCCCCCCCCAGTCCACTTACGCCCCACCTCCTGACCCCCCCCCCCCAGTCCACTTACGCCCCCACCTCCTGACCCCCCCCCCCAGTCCACTTACGACCCACCACCTGACCCCCCCCCCAGTCCACTTACGCCCCACCTCCTGACCCCCCCCCCCAGTCCACTTACGCCCCCACCTCCTGACCCCCCCCCCCAGTCCACTTACGCCCCCACCTCCTGACACCCCCCCCCCAGTCCACTTACGCCCCCACCTCCTGACACCCCCCCCCCAGTCCACTTACGCCCCCACCTCCTGACCCCCCCCAGTCCACTTACGCCCCCACCTCCTGAACCCCCCCCAGTCCACTTACGCCCCCACCTCCTGACCCCCCCCCCAGTCCACTTACGCCCCCACCTCCTGACCCCCCCCCCCAGTCCACTTACGACCCACCTCCTGACACCCCCCCCCCAGTCCACTTACGACCCACCTCCTGACACCCCCCCCCCAGTCCACTTACGACCCACCTCCTGACACCCCCCCCCAGTCCACTTACGCCCCACCTCCTGACACCCCCCCCCCAGTCCACTTACAACCCACCTCCTGACACCCCCCCCCCAGTCCACTTACGACCCACCTCCTGACACCCCCCCCCCAGTCCACTTACGACCCACCTCCTGACACCCCCCCCCAGTCCACTTACGCCCCACCTCCTGACACCCCCCCCCCAGTCCACTTACGCCCCCACCTCCTGACACCCCCCCCCAGTCCACTTACGCCCCCACCTCCTGACCCCCCCAGTCCACTTACGCCCCCACCTCCTGAACCCCCCCCAGTCCACTTACGCCCCCACCTCCTGAACCCCCCCCAGTCCACTTACGCCCCCACCTCCTGACCCCCCCCCCAGTCCACTTACGCCCTCACCTCCTGACCCCTCCCCAGTCCACTTACGCCCCACCTCCTGACCCCCCCCCCAGTCCACTTACGCCCCCACCTCCTGACCCCCCCCCCCAGTCCACTTACGCCCCCACCTCCTGACACCCCCCCCCCAGTTCACTTACGCCCCCACCTCCTGACCCCTCCCCACTCACTGCATATGAACCCCTTATGCACCTCTCTGCAACCTGTCACTCTCCAGCGTCTACACAACTACAACTCCCAGCATGGACGGAGCTATTCCCTCCCCTCCGGTCATCTCTGGTCTCCCCTCACACATGGCGCCCTGCTGCCCGTTTTCAGCGCCTAATTACATCATCATTAGCATCACTGCAGTGACGTCACCCTATCACCGCCTGTTATTTCCAGTGACAGGATTCCACTCACCAGCGGCGACGTCAGAGTATCAGTCAAGTGACGTCATTCAAACTTCGCGCGCCTCAGGGGGAAGTGACGTATGACAGAGGGCGGAGCCTAAAGTATAGAGCCCTCACGCTGCGTGAAAACTACAGCTCCCAGCATGCCACGGGCGAGGTTCGGCTGTGGCGAGGCATCACTGCATTCTGGGAATTGTAGTTCATCGAAATGAAGGGCTTTGCTTTAGACTAGATAGAAAGGAAATAGTTAATTAGAAATACATAGATGCGTGATATAGATATACAAGACAGATAATGGAGCACCCCTGCAGAGAATTCAGCCTAGTCAGTCTCCAGCATCCCAGACACCTTATTTCAGGCACCTTCCTACTATGTACAGGTGCCTGAGCCAAAAGGCCCCCAGTAGAGATGAGCGGACCCATAGATTTAGTTCATGTTCAGCCGCACAATCCAGACATAATGGTGTTCAAAAAGCAAATTGATGCCCCTTCTAGCCAAGGCCATGATTGGACACCCCCTCGCCAATTATAGCCACGACAAGAGGCGTCAATGTGCCGCATTAGCTATTCAGCCGTCAATATGTCCCGGTCGCACGGCTGAACCCCAACTAAAACTACAGGTCCGCTTATCTCTAGTTCCCAGTAATCATGTAAAGGTGTCCTACATGACTGCTCTTTTACCCATCCATGCCCCGTCTCTTCAGGCCTGTAACACACATGGCGTTTTGAACCCGTTTTTGGCCCGTTTTTTAAGAAGTCCGTCAAAAAAAGCATGCGTTTTTAACCAATTTTAATTAAGATAATTGGTAAAACCTGTCAAAAACGCATGCGTTTTTTAACAGACTGCTTAAAAACGGGCCAAAAACGGGTGCAAAACGCCACGTGTGCCACCACCCACCCAGATAATAATAGATCTTTAACCATATAGCACCATTATATTCTGCGGCACTGAACAATTCAAGGGGTACACACAAAATAAGACATTACAGAGTAACATGCTCACATAGGAGCAGAAACAATAGGACATATCAGACACTAAAATGAACCCACTTCTGAGTCAATGACCTAGTTAGCCCTAGTTAGGGGGTTAAAGATTACCATGACTGCAAATATAGATAGATAGATAGATATGAGATAGATAGGAGATAGATAGATATGAGATAGATAGATAGATAGATAGATAGATAGATAGATATGAGATAGAGTGATAGATTCTACCCATGGAATACAGAAGTATATTGTTGATTCTTGTTTTTCTGTGCCGGGTGTCCGGTACGGCTCAGATGCTGAATAAACATATGCATCTGCCTTATGAGCTGCAGCTTTTGCATTTTGTTTATTTCTGTAGAGTCCGGTTTCTGTGGGCTGTGCAAAATGAAAATCACTGAAAACAGCAGATCGTAAACTGGTCCTTAAAGGGGTATTCTTATTTCTGGGAAATGAATGTCATTGTTTACATGATGATGAAAAATGATACATTTTTTCAATAGACTTTTGTATCAATTCCTCTTGGTTTTTTTTAGATCTCTGCTTGTTGTCATTATATAGAAAGCTTCTATTTTTACTTCCAGCGACAGAAAGAAACCTGACTATGGTCACACAGGTGCACGGCTCTTTAGTATCAGAGAGTAATCAGAGCTGTGGGTGACGGTGAACCCCACGTTCAGTTTTTCAGATTTGGTTTTTGAAGCCAAAAGCGGGTGAGGGACTTCATTAAGAAGAGCTGCTCCGCCTCAATTTTCACTCCACTCCTGGTTTGGGCATCAAAAACTGCATCTGAAAAACTGAACGTGTGGTTGCACCCTTATAATGAGCCGTGCACCTGTGTGACCATGGTCAGATTTATGTCCACTGAAAATAAGCATAGACGCTTTCTATAGATTGACAGCAAGCAGAGATCTAGAAAACTGTGAGCAATTGATACAGAAGGTATTTTGGAAAAATATTCATTACACAAATGATAACATGAATTTAATCTATAAAGATGCTATAGTGTGAAATATTCCACAAAAACAAGAAAACTCTTTCAAAAGGAAACCTACCTACTATCAGAAGTAGAACTGATGCTAGATATCCCTGCCCTAATCTGTAATTTAATAATACTGGAATCTAACTTGTTAAAAACTTTAGTTTAGTAATATGTAAATTACCTGCAGAGGCTTCAGGGGCGTGGAGAAGCCTTAGCTCCCAATGCTCGGCCAGGCTCGGCCTCTGCAGCTCATTTACATATTACTAAAATATGTAAAGGTTCATTTACATATTATACAAAAATATGTAAAGGTTCATTTACATATTATACTAAAATATGGAAAGGTTCATTTACATATTATGTTTTTTAACAAGTTAGTTTAGCTTCCAGGATTACTAAATTACAGACTAGGGCAGACACAGGAGGAATCTACCACTAGATCCACTTCTGATTCCTCATGGCAAGGTTTCCTTGAAGGAGACCTGAAAAAAATATACAGAGAAATCAAACAGCAATCAGGGTGGCAAGAATAGTGGGTGCCGGGGGAGGCCCAACAACAAGAGTGTGAATTTTTAGGCAGCTTTAAGATAAGATTTGTGTTTAACTTTCATGTGCTTTGAAAGCATGAAGTTTATCCTTGCATTATGACACCACCATGTGTAATTCCTAATTGCCATATCATCACTGTGTGTATTATCCTTGTACTGTGACGTATCTGTGTATTATCCCTGTACTGACATCACTGTGTGTATTATCCCTGTACTGTGACATCACTGTGTGTATTATCTCTGTACTGTGACATCACTGTGTGTATTATCCCTGTACTGTGACATCACTGTGTGCATTATCCCTGTACTGTGACATCACTGTGTGTATTATCAGTGTACTGTGATATCACTGTGTGTATTATCCCTGTACTGTGATATCATTGTGTGTAATACCCCTGTACTGTGACATCACTGTGTGTATTATCTCTGTACGGTGACATCACTGTGTGTATTATCCTTGTACTAAGATATCACTCTGTGTATTATCCCTGTACTGTGACATATCTGTGTATTATCCCTGTACTGACATCACTGTGTGTATTATCCCTGTACTGTGACATCACTGTGTGTATTATCTCTGTACTGTGACATCACTGTGTGTATTATCCCTGTACTGTGACATCACTGTGTGCATTATCCCTGTACTGTGACATCACTGTGTGTATTATCCCTGTACTGTGATATCACTGTGTGTATTATCCCTGTACTGTGACATCACTGTGTGTATTATCTCTGTACTGTGACATCACTGTGTGTATTATCTCTGTACTGTGACATCACTGTGTGTATTATTCCTGTACTGTGATATCACTGTGTGTATTATCCCAGTACTGTGACATCACTCTGTGTATTATCCCTGAACTGTGACATATCTGTGTATTATCCCAGTACTGTGACATCACTGTGTGTATTATCCCTGTACTGTCAGATCACTATGTGTATTATCCCTGTACTGTGACATCACTGTGTGTATTATCCCTGTACTGTGACATCACTGTGTGTATTATCCCAGTACTGTGACATCACTCTGTGTATTATCCCTGAACTGTGACATATCTGTGTATTATCTCTGTACTGTGACATCACTGTGTATTATCCCTGTACTGTGACATCACTGTGTGTATTATCTCTGTACTGTGACATCACTGTGTGTATTATCCCTGTACTGTGACATCACTGTGTGCATTATCCCTGTACTGTGACATCACTGTGTGTATTATCAGTGTACTGTGATATCACTGTGTGTATTATCCCTGTACTGTGATATCATTGTGTGTAATACCCCTGTACTGTGACATCACTGTGTGTATTATCTCTGTACGGTGACATCACTGTGTGTATTATCCTTGTACTAAGATATCACTCTGTGTATTATCCCTGTACTGTGACATATCTGTGTATTATCCCTGTACTGACATCACTGTGTGTATTATCCCTGTACTGTGACATCACTGTGTGTATTATCTCTGTACTGTGACATCACTGTGTGTATTATCCCTGTACTGTGACATCACTGTGTGCATTATCCCTGTACTGTGACATCACTGTGTGTATTATCCCTGTACTGTGATATCACTGTGTGTATTATCCCTGTACTGTGACATCACTGTGTGTATTATCTCTGTACTGTGACATTACTGTGTGTATTATCTCTGTACTGTGACATCACTGTGTGTATTATTCCTGTACTGTGATATCACTGTGTGTATTATCCCAGTACTGTGACATCACTCTGTGTATTATCCCTGAACTGTGACATATCTGTGTATTATCCCAGTACTGTGACATCACTGTGTGTATTATCCCTGTACTGTCAGATCACTATGTGTATTATCCCTGTACTGTGACATCACTGTGTGTATTATCCCTGTACTGTGACATCACTGTGTGTATTATCCCAGTACTGTGACATCACTCTGTGTATTATCCCTGAACTGTGACATATCTGTGTATTATCTCTGTACTGTGACATCACTGTGTATTATCCCTGTACTGTGACATCACTGTGTGTATTATCTCTGTACTGTGACATCACTGTGTGTATTATCCCTGTACTGTGACATCACTGTGTGTATTATCCCTGTACTGTGACATCACTGTGTGTATTACCCCTGTACTGTGACATCATTGTGTGCATTATCCTTGTACTAAGATATCACTCTGTGTATTATCCCTGTACTGTGACATATCTGTGTATTATCCCTGTACTGTGACATCACTGTGTATTATCCCTGTACTGTGACATCACTGTGTTTATTATCCCTGCACTGTGACATCACTGTGTGTGTTATCCCTGTACTGTGACATCACTTTGTGAATTATCCCTGTACTGTGACATCACTCTGTGTATTATCCCTGTACTGTGACATATCTGTATATTATCCCTGTACTGTGACATCACTGTGTGTATTATCCCTGTACTGTGACATCACTGTGTGTATTATCCCTGTACTGTGACATCACTGTGTGTATTATCTCTGTACTGTGACATCACTGTGTGTATTATCCCTGTACTGTGACATCACTGTGTGTATTATCCTTGTACTGTGACATCACTGTGTGTATTATCCCTGTACTATGACATCACTGTGTGTATTATCCCTGTACTGTGACATCACTGTGTGTATTATTCCTGTACTGTGACATCACTGTGTGTATTATTCCTGTACTGTGACATCGCTGTGTGTATTATCTCTGCACTGTGACATCGCTGTGTGTATTATCCCTGTACTGTGACATCACTGTGTGTATTATCCCTGTACTGTGACATCACTGTGTGTATTATCCCTGTACTGTGACATCACTGTGTGTATTATCCCTGTACTGTGACATCACTGTGTGTATTATCCCTGTACTGTGACATCACTGTGTGTATTATCCCTGTTCTGTGACATCACTGTGTGTATTACCCCTGTACTGTGACTATTATCCCTGTACTGTGACATCACTGTGTGTATTATCCCTGTACTGTGACATCACTGTGTGTATTATCCCTGTACTGTGACATCACTGTGTGTATTATCCCTGTACTGTGACATCACTGTGTGTATTATCTCTGTACTGTGACATCACTGTGTGTATTATCCCTGTACTGTGACATCACTGTGTGTATTATCTCTGTACTGTGACATCACTGTGTATATTATCCCTGTACTGTGACATCACTGTGTGTATTATCTCTGTACTGTGACATCACTGTGTGTATTATCTCTGTACTGTGACATCACTGTGTATTATCCCTGTACTGTGACATCACTGTGTGTATTATCTCTGTACTGTGACATCACTGTGTGTATTATCCCTGTACTGTGACATCGCTGTGTGTATTATCCCTGTACTGTGACATCACTGTGTGTATTATCTCTGTACTGTGACACCACTGTGTGTATTATCTCTGTACTGTGACATCACTGTGTATTATCCCTGTACTGTGACATCACTGTGTGTATTATCTCTGTACTGTGACATCACTGTGTATTATCCCTGTACTGTGACATCACTGTGTGCATTATCTCTGTACTGTGACATATCTGTGTATTATCCCTTTACTGTGACATCACTGTGTATTATCCCTGTACTGTGACATTACTGTGTGTGTTATCCCTGTACTGTGACATCACTGTGTGTGTTATCCCTGTACTGTGACATCACTGTGTGTATTATCCCTGCACTGTGACATCACTGTGTGTGTTATCCCTGTACTGTGACATCACTGTGTGTGTTATCCCTGTACTGTGACATCATTGCGTGTATTATCCCTGTACTGTGACATCACTGTGTGTATTATATCTGTACTGTGACATCACTGTGTGTATTATCCCTGTACTGTGACATCACTGTGTTTATTATATCTGTACTGTGACATCACTGTGTGTATTATCTCTGTACTGTGACATCACTGTGTGTATTATCCCTGTACTGTGACATCACTGTGTGTATTATCCCTGTTCTGTGACATCACTGTGTGTATTACCCCTGTACTGTGACATCACTGTGTGTATTATCTCTGTACTGTGACATCTCTGTGTGTATTATCTCTGTACTGTGACATCACTGTGTATATTATCCCTGTACTGTGACATCACTGTGTGTATTATCTCTGTACTGTGACATCACTGTGTATATTATCCCTGTACTGTGACATCACTGTGTGTATTATCTCTGTACTGTGACATCGCTGTGTGTATTATCCCTGTACTGTGACATCACTGTGTGTATTATCTCTGTACTGTGACATCACTGTGTGTATTATCTCTGTACTGTGACATCACTGTGTATTATCCCTGTACTGTGACATCACTGTGTGTATTATCTCTGTACTGTGACATCACTGTTTGTATTATCCCTGTACTGTGACATCACTGTGTGTATTATCTCTGTACTGTGACATCACTGTGTATATTATCCCTGTACTGTGACATCACTGTGTGTATTATCTCTGTACTGTGACATCACTGTGTGTATTATCTCTGTACTGTGACATCACTGTGTATTATCCCTGTACTGTGACATCACTGTGTGTTATCCCTGTACTGTGACATCACTGTGTGTATTATCTCTGTACTGTGACATCACTGTGTGTTATCCCTGTACTGTGACATCACTGTGTGTATTATCTCTGTACTGTGACATCACTGTGTATTATCCCTGCACTGTGACATCACTGTGTGTATTATCCCTGTACTGTCAGATCACTATGTGTATTATCCCTGTACTGTGACATCACTGTGTGTATTATCCCTGTACTGTGACATCACTGTGTGTATTATCCCAGTACTGTGACATCACTCTGTGTATTATCCCTGAACTGTGACATATCTGTGTATTATCTCTGTACTGTGACATCACTGTGTATTATCCCTGTACTGTGACATCACTGTGTGTATTATCTCTGTACTGTGACATCACTGTGTGTATTATCCCTGTACTGTGACATCACTGTGTGTATTATCCCTGTACTGTGACATCACTGTGTGTATTACCCCTGTACTGTGACATCATTGTGTGCATTATCCTTGTACTAAGATATCACTCTGTGTATTATCCCTGTACTGTGACATATCTGTGTATTATCCCTGTACTGTGACATCACTGTGTATTATCCCTGTACTGTGACATCACTGTGTTTATTATCCCTGCACTGTGACATCACTGTGTGTGTTATCCCTGTACTGTGACATCACTTTGTGAATTATCCCTGTACTGTGACATCACTCTGTGTATTATCCCTGTACTGTGACATATCTGTATATTATCCCTGTACTGTGACATCACTGTGTGTATTATCCCTGTACTGTGACATCACTGTGTGTATTATCCCTGTACTGTGACATCACTGTGTGTATTATCTCTGTACTGTGACATCACTGTGTGTATTATCCCTGTACTGTGACATCACTGTGTGTATTATCCTTGTACTGTGACATCACTGTGTGTATTATCCCTGTACTATGACATCACTGTGTGTATTATCCCTGTACTGTGACATCACTGTGTGTATTATTCCTGTACTGTGACATCACTGTGTGTATTATTCCTGTACTGTGACATCGCTGTGTGTATTATCTCTGCACTGTGACATCGCTGTGTGTATTATCTCTGTACTGTGACATCACTGTGTGTATTATCCCTGTACTGTGACATCACTGTGTGTATTATCCCTGTACTGTGACATCACTGTGTGTATTATCCCTGTACTGTGACATCACTGTGTGTATTATCCCTGTACTGTGACATCACTGTGTGTATTATCCCTGTTCTGTGACATCACTGTGTGTATTACCCCTGTACTGTGACTATTATCCCTGTACTGTGACATCACTGTGTGTATTATCCCTGTACTGTGACATCACTGTGTGTATTATCTCTGTACTGTGACATCACTGTGTATATTATCCCTGTACTGTGACATCACTGTGTGTATTATCTCTGTACTGTGACATCACTGTGTGTATTATCTCTGTACTGTGACATCACTGTGTATTATCCCTGTACTGTGACATCACTGTGTGTATTATCTCTGTACTGTGACATCACTGTGTGTATTATCCCTGTACTGTGACATCGCTGTGTGTATTATCCCTGTACTGTGACATCACTGTGTGTATTATCTCTGTACTGTGACACCACTGTGTGTATTATCTCTGTACTGTGACATCACTGTGTATTATCCCTGTACTGTGACATCACTGTGTGTATTATCTCTGTACTGTGACATCACTGTGTATTATCCCTGTACTGTGACATCACTGTGTGCATTATCTCTGTACTGTGACATATCTGTGTATTATCCCTTTACTGTGACATCACTGTGTATTATCCCTGTACTGTGACATTACTGTGTGTGTTATCCCTGTACTGTGACATCACTGTGTGTGTTATCCCTGTACTGTGACATCACTGTGTGTATTATCCCTGCACTGTGACATCACTGTGTGTGTTATCCCTGTACTGTGACATCACTGTGTGTGTTATCCCTGTACTGTGACATCATTGCGTGTATTATCCCTGTACTGTGACATCACTGTGTGTATTATATCTGTACTGTGACATCACTGTGTGTATTATCCCTGTACTGTGACATCACTGTGTTTATTATATCTGTACTGTGACATCACTGTGTGTATTATCTCTGTACTGTGACATCACTGTGTGTATTATCCCTGTACTGTGACATCACTGTGTGTATTATCCCTGTACTGTGACATCACTGTGTGTATTACCCCTGTACTGTGACATCACTGTGTGTATTATCTCTGTACTGTGACATCTCTGTGTGTATTATCTCTGTACTGTGACATCACTGTGTATATTATCCCTGTACTGTGACATCATTGTGTGCATTATCCTTGTACTAAGATATCACTCTGTGTATTATCCCTGTACTGTGACATATCTGTGTATTATCCCTGTACTGTGACATCACTGTGTATTATCCCTGTACTGTGACATCACTGTGTTTATTATCCCTGCACTGTGACATCACTGTGTGTGTTATCCCTGTACTGTGACATCACTTTGTGAATTATCCCTGTACTGTGACATCACTCTGTGTATTATCCCTGTACTGTGACATATCTGTATATTATCCCTGTACTGTGACATCACTGTGTGTATTATCCCTGTACTGTGACATCACTGTGTGTATTATCCCTGTACTGTGACATCACTGTGTGTATTATCTCTGTACTGTGACATCACTGTGTGTATTATCCCTGTACTGTGACATCACTGTGTGTATTATCCTTGTACTGTGACATCACTGTGTGTATTATCCCTGTACTATGACATCACTGTGTGTATTATCCCTGTACTGTGACATCACTGTGTGTATTATTCCTGTACTGTGACATCACTGTGTGTATTATTCCTGTACTGTGACATCGCTGTGTGTATTATCTCTGCACTGTGACATCGCTGTGTGTATTATCCCTGTACTGTGACATCACTGTGTGTATTATCCCTGTACTGTGACATCACTGTGTGTATTATCCCTGTACTGTGACATCACTGTGTGTATTATCCCTGTACTGTGACATCACTGTGTGTATTATCCCTGTACTGTGACATCACTGTGTGTATTATCCCTGTTCTGTGACATCACTGTGTGTATTACCCCTGTACTGTGACTATTATCCCTGTACTGTGACATCACTGTGTGTATTATCCCTGTACTGTGACATCACTGTGTGTATTATCCCTGTACTATGACATCACTGTGTGTATTATCCCTGTACTGTGACATCACTGTGTGTATTATCTCTGTACTGTGACATCACTGTGTGTATTATCCCTGTACTGTGACATCACTGTGTGTATTATCTCTGTACTGTGACATCACTGTGTATATTATCCCTGTACTGTGACATCACTGTGTGTATTATCTCTGTACTGTGACATCACTGTGTGTATTATCTCTGTACTGTGACATCACTGTGTATTATCCCTGTACTGTGACATCACTGTGTGTATTATCTCTGTACTGTGACATCACTGTGTGTATTATCCCTGTACTGTGACATCGCTGTGTGTATTATCCCTGTACTGTGACATCACTGTGTGTATTATCTCTGTACTGTGACACCACTGTGTGTATTATCTCTGTACTGTGACATCACTGTGTATTATCCCTGTACTCTGACATCACTGTGTGTATTGTCCCTGTACTGTGACATTACTGTGTGTATTATCTCTGTACTGTGACATCACTGTGTATTATCCCTGTACTGTGACATCACTGTGTGCATTATCTCTGTACTGTGACATATCTGTGTATTATCCCTTTACTGTGACATCACTGTGTATTATCCCTGTACTGTGACATTACTGTGTGTGTTATCCCTGTACTGTGACATCACTGTGTGTGTTATCCCTGTACTGTGACATCACTGTGTGTATTATCCCTGCACTGTGACATCACTGTGTGTGTTATCCCTGTACTGTGACATCACTGTGTGTGTTATCCCTGTACTGTGACATCATTGCGTGTATTATCCCTGTACTGTGACATCACTGTGTGTATTATATCTGTACTGTGACATCACTGTGTGTATTATCCCTGTACTGTGACATCACTGTGTTTATTATATCTGTACTGTGACATCACTGTGTGTATTATCTCTGTACTGTGACATCACTGTGTGTATTATCCCTGTACTGTGACATCACTGTGTGTATTATCCCTGTTCTGTGACATCACTGTGTGTATTACCCCTGTACTGTGACATCACTGTGTGTATTATCTCTGTACTGTGACATCTCTGTGTGTATTATCTCTGTACTGTGACATCACTGTGTATATTATCCCTGTACTGTGACATCACTGTGTGTATTATCTCTGTACTGTGACATCACTGTGTATATTATCCCTGTACTGTGACATCACTGTGTGTATTATCTCTGTACTGTGACATCGCTGTGTGTATTATCCCTGTACTGTGACATCACTGTGTGTATTATCTCTGTACTGTGACATCACTGTTTGTATTATCCCTGTACTGTGACATCACTGTGTGTATTATCTCTGTACTGTGACATCACTGTGTATATTATCCCTGTACTGTGACATCACTGTGTGTATTATCTCTGTACTGTGACATCACTGTGTGTATTATCTCTGTACTGTGACATCACTGTGTATTATCCCTGTACTGTGACATCACTGTGTGTTATCCCTGTACTGTGACATCACTGTGTGTATTATCTCTGTACTGTGACATCACTGTGTGTTATCCCTGTACTGTGACATCACTGTGTGTATTATCTCTGTACTGTGACATCACTGTGTATTATCCCTGTACTGTGACATCACTGTGTGTATTATCCCTGTACTGTGACATCACTGTGTGTATTATCTCTGTACTGTGACATCGCTGTGTGTATTATCTCTGTACTGTGACATCACTGTGTGTATTATCTCTGTACTGTGACATCACTGTTTGTATTATCCCTGTACTGTGACATCACTGTGTGTATTATCTCTGTACTGTGACATCACTGTGTATATTATCCCTGTACTGTGACATCACTGTGTGTATTATCTCTGTACTGTGACATCGCTGTGTGTATTATCCCTGTACTGTGACATCACTGTGTGTATTATCTCTGTACTGTGACATCACTGTGTGTATTATCTCTGTACTGTGACATCACTGTGTATTATCCCTGTACTGTGACATCACTGTGTGTATTATCTCTGTACTGTGACATCACTGTGTGTATTATCCCTGTACTGTGACATCGCTGTGTGTATTATCCCTGTACTGTGACATCACTGTGTGTATTATCTCTGTACTGTGACACCACTGTGTGTATTATCTCTGTACTGTGACATCACTGTGTATTATCCCTGTACTGTGACATCACTGTGTGTATTATCTCTGTACTGTGACATCACTGTGTATTATCCCTGTACTGTGACATCACTGTGTGCATTATCTCTGTACTGTGACATATCTGTGTATTATCCCTTTACTGTGACATCACTGTGTATTATCCCTGTACTGTGACATTACTGTGTGTGTTATCCCTGTACTGTGACATCACTGTGTGTGTTATCCCTGTACTGTGACATCACTGTGTGTATTATCCCTGCACTGTGACATCACTGTGTGTGTTATCCCTGTACTGTGACATCACTGTGTGTGTTATCCCTGTACTGTGACATCACTGTGTGTATTATCCCTGTACTGTGACATCACTGTGTGTATTATATCTGTACTGTGACATCACTGTGTGTATTATCCCTGTACTGTGACATCACTGTGTTTATTATATCTGTACTGTGACATCACTGTGTGTATTATCTCTGTACTGTGACATCACTGTGTGTATTATCCCTGTACTGTGACATCACTGTGTGTATTATCCCTGTTCTGTGACATCACTGTGTGTATTACCCCTGTACTGTGACATCACTGTGTGTATTATCTCTGTACTGTGACATCTCTGTGTGTATTATCTCTGTACTGTGACATCACTGTGTATATTATCCCTGTACTGTGACATCACTGTGTGTATTATCTCTGTACTGTGACATCACTGTGTATATTATCCCTGTACTGTGACATCACTGTGTGTATTATCTCTGTACTGTGACATCGCTGTGTGTATTATCCCTGTACTGTGACATCACTGTGTGTATTATCTCTGTACTGTGACATCACTGTGTGTATTATCTCTGTACTGTGACATCACTGTGTATTATCCCTGTACTGTGACATCACTGTGTGTATTATCTCTGTACTGTGACATCACTGTTTGTATTATCCCTGTACTGTGACATCACTGTGTGTATTATCTCTGTACTGTGACATCACTGTGTATATTATCCCTGTACTGTGACATCACTGTGTGTATTATCTCTGTACTGTGACATCACTGTGTGTATTATCTCTGTACTGTGACATCACTGTGTATTATCCCTGTACTGTGACATCACTGTGTGTTATCCCTGTACTGTGACATCACTGTGTGTATTATCTCTGTACTGTGACATCACTGTGTGTTATCCCTGTACTGTGACATCACTGTGTGTATTATCTCTGTACTGTGACATCACTGTGTATTATCCCTGTACTGTGACATCACTGTGTGTATTATCCCTGTACTGTGACATCACTGTGTGTATTATCTCTGTACTGTGACATCGCTGTGTGTATTATCTCTGTACTGTGACATCACTGTGTGTATTATCTCTGTACTGTGACATCACTGTTTGTATTATCCCTGTACTGTGACATCACTGTGTGTATTATCTCTGTACTGTGACATCACTGTGTATATTATCCCTGTACTGTGACATCACTGTGTGTATTATCTCTGTACTGTGACATCGCTGTGTGTATTATCCCTGTACTGTGACATCACTGTGTGTATTATCTCTGTACTGTGACATCACTGTGTGTATTATCTCTGTACTGTGACATCACTGTGTATTATCCCTGTACTGTGACATCACTGTGTGTATTATCTCTGTACTGTGACATCACTGTTTGTATTATCCCTGTACTGTGACATCACTGTGTGTATTATCTCTGTACTGTGACATCACTGTGTATATTATCCCTGTACTGTGACATCACTGTGTGTATTATCTCTGTACTGTGACATCACTGTGTATTATCCCTGTACTGTGACATCACTGTGTGTATTATCTCTGTACTGTGACATCACTGTTTGTATTATCCCTGTACTGTGACATCACTGTGTGTATTATCTCTGTACTGTGACATCACTGTGTGTATTATCTCTGTACTGTGACATCACTGTGTGTATTATCTCTGTACTGTGACATCGCTGTGTGTATTATCCCTGTACTGTGACATCACTGTGTGTATTATCTCTGTACTGTGACATCACTGTGTGTTATCCCTGTACTGTGACATCACTGTGTGTATTATCTCTGTACTGTGACATCACTGTGTATTATCCCTGTACTGTGACATCACTGTGTGTATTATCCCTGTACTGTGACATCACTGTGTGTATTATCTCTGTACTGTGACATCACTGTGTGTATTATCCCCTGTACTGTGACATCACTGTGTGTATTATCCCTGTACTGTGACATCACTGTGTGTATTATCCCTGTACTGTGACATCACTGTGTGTATTATCTCTGTACTGTGACATCACTGTGTGTATTATCCCTGTACTGTGACATCACTGTGTGTATTATCTCTATACTGTGACATCACTGTGTGTATTATCCCTGTACTGTGACATCACTGTTTGTATTATCCCTGTACTGTGACATCACTGTGTGTATTATCCCTGTACTGTGACATCACTGTGTGTATTATCCCTGTACTGTGACATCACTGTGTGTATTATCTCTGTACTGTGACATCACTGTGTGTATTATCCCTGTACTGTGACATCACTGTGTGTATTATCTCTATACTGTGACATCACTGTGTGTATTATCCCTGTACTGTGACATCACTGTGTGTATTATCCCTGTACTGTGACATCACTGTGTGTATTATCCCTGTACTGTGATATCACTGTGTGTATTATCCCTGTACTGTGACATCACTGTGTGTATTATCCCTGTACTGTGACATCACTGTGTGTATTATCTCTATACTTTGACATGACTGTTACGGCTTAGCTTTGATTTTGCAGGGAAAAAAAACCTGCTGTAATAGACAAAAATGTTAAACCTTCATGGGACGTGCCTTTGTGTATGCTGCTTTGATGGAGGTTTCCTAGAAAAGACTTTGAGGACTTTACCTTTGATTATTCCGGGCTCTGAAAAAAAAGAGGACACAATGTGGAACCTTTGTGCTATTAGCTGCTATAACTATTCCCCAAAAATAATTAACCATGAAATCACCACATTTCACAAATAGTCATTGATCGAAATAGGTCACTTTTGCTGTCAATGATCAAGGTCCTGAGGCCGGCGGCACACGTGGCATTTTGAACCCGTTTTTGGGCCGTTTTTAAGCAGCCTGTTAAAAAGCGCATGCGGTTTTTGAAAGTGCATAACGTTTTGACCGGTTTTACCAATTATCTTAATTAAATCGGGTCAAAAACGCAACCATTTTTTAATGGACAGCTTAAAAACCGCCGGTTCAAAATACCACGTGTGCCACCGGCCTAAGGGGATACAGGCGGTCCCCTACTTAAGAACACCCAACTTACAGACAACCCCTAGTTAAAGACGAACCCCTCTGCCCGCTGTGACCTCTGGTGACTTCTCTGAATGCTTTACATTAGTTTTAGACTGCAATAATCAGCTGTACGGTGTCTGTAATGAAGCTTTATTAAAAAATCCTTGCTCGCATTACAGAAAAAAATTTTGAACCTCCAGTTGTCACTGGGGCAAAAAAAAACATTTGTCTGGAACTACAATTATAAAATATATAGTTCTGACTTACATACAACTTCAACTTAAGAACAAACCTATGTAACCTATCTTGTTGGTAACCCGGGGACTGCCTGTATATGGGTCAGTAATGCTTGGGACCACTTACGGTACATTTGTGCCTGCAGGAAATAGTTGTCACACAGATGCCCACCACTGGTGGTATTGCTATGTAGCACTTGGGGTCCCCCATTCTCATAAGCCCTGTGTAGGGGACCCCAGTGAATAGATATGTATGTACTGCCCTGTGGATGCCCAGTACAGTATAAAGCTCATAGTGAGGATGTTGGTCACTATCCCACTTTTCCCCAGTTCACAGAACCGGATGTTTTTTTAACAACCTGTTTGGGACAATCCGCTGCATCACACTCCTGCCACTCCTTCCCTGCGGGTGAATGGGTTGCATTCTGGATTGCTCCATCCCTAAGTGACATTCATCAAATCCATCATTGCAATCTTCAGGTCACACATCTAAAGTTTCTCTATAGTCCAGTGGAGGTTACACCATTTCTGAAACCTACAGGGGTAGTAGACATATCAGGTGTTATGGGGCCCACAGTGTCAGGGGGCCCCAGCATCTGAGGAGTTGGGTGTGTATATGTAGCATGATTATTATAAAGATTATTCCTATGTCTATATGGTATTGTATGTGTGTGTGCATTTGTGATGTGTATAGGCTGATGTGTCTGTGTATATGATGCATGGGTGTATATGGTACTGTATGTATGTATATATGGGGGCTTATTTACTTACACGGTCCCGTTGCGATCCCGCAATGCGTTGTCCGACGTGGATTCGGGTCTACCGCGATTCACTAAGATCGTGCGTCCGAGTTGCTGCATCCATCACTTCTACGCCGAGGTCCGCCGGTGTTCACCTGCTTCTCCCCGGTGCATGTGAGTGCCTGCAGTTTGTTCGAATCCGTCGGATTGTCCAACGGCCACGCCCCCCATTTCTGTCTCATGCGAGCCAACGACGATGCGCCACAATCCGATCGCATGCACCAAAAACCCGAGGCAATCCGGCGCACATCGGAAATATTCATGAATCCCGACAGAATCGCGGTCCCGTGGACCCTTAGTAAATGAGCCCCATTGCGTAGCTAACATGGTCTTATAGATTATTGAACACAAGGATCTGTGATTTGGGATAACAAAAGACCCTTATAGTGTTTTTTTTTTTCACAAAGGTTCTCTACCTTCTGTGCCTCTGTAGCCGCCAGAACTAATCTGACGCCCGGTGTTGTCCTGGATCCTCCATTTGTAAAACAATCCACTTCCACTAATAGCAGATGGCAGAGGTATAACATGGAAGCTCCAGGGTTACAATGCAAAATCTGCACCAGAACCCTGATGTGCCACTTGCCTTTTATGACACTGCTGTGTTCTGGTGTGACAGAGGGGCCCCCCTTAGGCACCAGGGTCCGTCTGCTACCTCTGCACCCCCTATAGCTACGCTGCTGGCAGATGACTTAAAAGCCTTTGCACACGGAGCCATATTTTTTGTTCTTACCATCCAGTACACAATCCTTCAGCAATCATAGCGGGTGAAGCTGAAGTGTCTAAGTAGCAGCAAATGTGCAAAGCTGACAAGTTGCAATTTAAATATAGATGCCGAGAAAGAGCGTTCAGTGGAAGGTGATAACAAGCTCCTCATAATGTTCAACAAGAAAATGCCAAAGACAATCCTCAGATAACAGCAATTTGTTTCCTCCTTTGCTTGTCAGAGCCTCAAAAAACACAACCGTATATTTCACATCGACAAGTAATATCCTCACCCGGTATCCGAATGGCATCCAGATGCTCAATTATATTGGAAGGAATACACTGGAGGACAATTTGCTGCCTTTCTTGTGAAATCCTTAAAGGAGAAGTGGGGAAGACCATCTTGAGAGTATTCCTATTACCTTGAAAAAGTTCCTTGTCTAAAAATATAGAACATAGGACTGATTCTAGACTGCTCTAAGGGACAGGTGTGGATGGAGGATATACAAGGACAGTAAGCCCTAAAGCTAAACTGCTTCCTAGCTGTCCCTACCTAATTGCCATGCCTACCCTGAACGGCAGGTGACAAATGGTCGACATTCCCTTCCTTCAGACACAGGGACAAAGATTGGATGATAAAAATATAGAAGAGTAATCAACAAATACAGATCCGAACCAAGAAGACAATGCAGTACAGAATCAATAGGCAAAGGGGCAAGGAATCCAAGATACAGAAATAGCCCCAAAGAAGACTAGAATGATTACAATATCCCGGTCCAGAAGATGATTAGACCAGATCCCTCATATTACAGACAAGACAGAACAGCATGGGAGAAATGTGAGTGGAGTAGAATTCTGTCCATCTCAGCTAACTTAACTGTTTTTAACCAAAAACAAAATCCACAGGAGACAGATGGATGTGATGGAAATCAATTAAGAATAAACCAGTGTTCAGACACTTTTCTTAATTTTTTTACGTTAGAACTTTACTATACATATTCCCTGAATAATACCCTCCTTGTCATGGGTGAATATGTCATGGGTGCTCCCACGACCCATGTCTCGGGTCCTGTGCTCTTCTCTGTGCCCAAGCGCCCCGCAGTTCCTACTCACCTGTACTCGCTCCTGTTCCCTAGTGGACGTGCGTGTGCGTCCCTCTCTCCTAGGGTGCGTGTGCACCGGCTTCAGAAGATTTAAAGGGTCACTGCAGCGTAGATTGGCTCTGGCCATTCCCAGAATTTTTTATAATCCAGCTTCTCCCTGCACACCCCGCCGGATCTTTGTGCTTATTCCCTGATGCCTTGTGTTTCCTCTGTGATTTCCTGTTGTGACCCCAGTTCAGTTATTAACTCTGATCCCGTGCTGCCTGTCCTGACCTCCTGCATGTCCCGAACCGCGATTCTCCCCAACGTCTCTGTACCTCGCCTTGTCTGCCACCGTGGACAAAGTCGCTCCTGTGGAACGAACTGGTGGTGCCACGCCGCAGCAAGTCCAACCGCTTTGCGGCGGGCTCTGGTGAAAGCCGGGTTAGAAAAACACTTAGATTCCAGTCCCAGGCTTAGGTCATCGTCCGCAGTGGTCCAGTTGGTCCACTACCCCTGGAGCCTGACAGTATAATTTAAAGTTACATTCCCCAACTATCTCAGAATTGTCCAAAAGAAGAGTGAGCAAATCATCCAAATCAATGCTTCTAGCTTATATCTGACACATGCAATTTACGTAGCTGTCATCCCAATAAAGAAGAGTGATTCTAGATTGGTGTGTTAGATGCCCACAGCACAGAAATCTCAAAAGAGTATTAAAACAAAAACCCTTCGTTCTAGAATGGTTCTCATCCAGTTTTCCCAGACTCCGGAGTGGCCACCCCCATGTTGGAATGAAATAAAGTCACCTCGCGGATTGGCCCCTTTATATCTAATTGGAGCTTTTTGTCTAATTGGAGCTTAAAGCTATAATGTATATTATTTGTCTTGTTTGTAAAAGGTGAATGCAATCTATTACTCCCTGTTATCAGCCATTTCAGGCTGGGGAGTTGGATGACTGTAATTTTCATCCATGGGGATGACTTACAGAAAGGACAGAATAATCTCTACCCTGGTAATGGCTACTTTATCTCATGTGCTGAGGTAAGTGGCTCCAGCAGCTCCGATTCTAACACTGCTGTACTTATATATCAGCTGTCAAGCTAAGGTTCAGACTTTAGAAGATGGTTTTAGTGTCTTCATTTTTTAAAGCCATACTAAAGAGATATATCAAACACAGAAAGGTTAAACCGAATGGATCATTCATTTTCTACAGCCGCAATGAAATTCTCAGAGAGCGAAGCTCTGATAATCCAGCACTTATGCCGGATTAGTGGATTTATAGTCACTCCATTTAAAGGGATTGTCCTTGGAGAGATGTGTAATCATACCTTTGTCTCGTCTTTGTTGGAAGCAGCAGGACTTTGAAATACAGATTTATAATCCAGGATTGGAGATTTTCCAATGCACTGGGGGGGGGGGGGGGTCGTCACACTGCTGTGCTCTGTGCTCTCTGCAGCTGGTGGTAGCTATTGTCTGTGGAGAGGCATGTAGTAGTTAATAATAATCTTTATTTATGTAGCGCCATCATATTCTGTAGCCAACAGATCAGAGGGGACATATATAACTAAAATAAAACATGACAGAGCACAAATATACATATGGAACAACACGAGTGAGGGCCCTGCTCACAAGAGCTTACAGTCTATGAGGATGAGGGTCCGGCACAAGAGGTAAAAAGCTTATATAATGGTCCAGCCATTCTTCATAAGGGAAAAGAACAAAATATAATATAATAAATATATATGAATTAGGCCAGTGGTGATGTTACGTGCCGAGGTATATAGTTGGGTATCATCAGCAGAGAGATGAGCCTGGTTTGTCCGGTGGGGAGGGCAAAGAGAAGAGGACCCAGGACTGAGCCCTGAGGAACCCGGACACTGAGATCAAGATGAGAAGAGAAAGATCCAGAAAAGGAGACACTAAACATATCATCAGAGAGATAGGAAGAAAAACAAGAGAGTGCAGGGTCCTTCAGGCCAATGGAGCTGGTGGTCCACAGTATCAAACGCTGCCGAGGGATCCAGAAGAATATGGAGAGAATAGTCACCTTTGGATTCAGCAGAGAGGAGATCATCAGAGACTTAGAGCAGTTTCAGTGGAGCGCAAAGAGCGGAAACCAGATTGTAGAGGATTGTAGGAAGTTAGCTGAGAGAAAACGGGAAAGTCGAAAATAGTCCAATGCTTTGTTCTTAATTCTCTGCATCAAAATACTCCACAGCCGCTCATCTCTGCTCTGAGTAAAAGCTACAGCTAGCATCTGGCTGAATTCAACAGCAGTGACTCAGGGCAAAGGGGAGGGGCTGCACAGCAGCTTACTTTAAAGAGTGCTCTTGGTGAAGCTACAATCATGGAATATAAATCCATATTTCACAGTCCTACTGCTACTAACAACATACACAGTGGGGCTCATTTACTAAGGGTTGCGATAGCACTTTTGTCGGACTGTTTGTCATTTATGGGGATTGCACGGCTTTGACAAGTATTTAAAGGGCACCTACCACCACAAATCTACTTATAAAGGTAGATCGGGTGGTAGGTGAATCAATGGGACGTGAGGAGAGCCCTTTTAAGGGCTAATCCTCACGTCCCCGCACTGTTTCGTAAACTTTTATTACCCTAATATGTTAATTTACTTATGCGGCTACTGGGGCGTGGAGTAGCCGCATCTGAGGTTACACGAGGCGGCTACTCCACGCCCCGGTAGCCACTTTTCCCCTCCTACTCACCATGTTCGGCGCGCAGCTGCTCGTAGCTGCGCGCCCTCGTCTGCCGATCCTGCCGTCTGCGCATGCGCAGAACAGCAGGCCCGCGTCTGCGCAGCCCCGGCTTCGGAGCAGTGACCGCGCAGGCGCGGGCCTGCTGTTCTGCGCATGCGCAGACGGCAGGATCGGCGGACGAGGGCGCGCAGCTACGAGCAGCTGCGCGCCGAACATGGTGAGTAGGAGGGGAAAAGTGGCTACCGGGGCGTGGAGTAGCCGCCTCGTGTAACCTCAGATGCGGCTACTCCACGCCCCAGTAGCCGCATAAGTAAATTAACATATTAGGGTAATAAAAGTTTACGAAACAGTGCGGGGACGTGAGGATTAGCCCTTAAAAGGGCTCTCCTCACGTCCCATTGATTCACCTACCACCCGTTCAACCTTTATAGGTAGATTTGTGGTGGTAGGTTTCCTTTAACAGGTGTCTGCACTGGGATTGTGTAGCATTTGATGTTTTTTTTGCCGCAGATGTGCTGCTTCCATGCAACACAAGTTGGGGGGCGGGCTGTCGGACGATCCAACTGATTCGGACTGAGCACAGGATTCAAATTTCAAATTGTGTCATAAGACAATGCACTTACATGCACCAGGAAGAAGAAGGTGAACTCCGGGGACCTGAGTGGGGAAGCGACACATGCAGGATATCGGGCGCACGATCTTAGTGACTCCCTGCACAGCGCATTATACACAGACAATGCACTTACATGCACCAGGAAGAAGAAGGTGAACTCCAGGGACCCGAGTGGGGAAGTGACACATGCAGGATATCGTATGCACGATCTTAGTGACTCCCTGCACAGCGCATTATACACGGACAATGCACTTACATGCACCAGGAAGAAGAAGGTGAACTCCAGGGACCCGAGTGGGGAAGTGACACAT
Source organism: Engystomops pustulosus (assembly GCF_040894005.1). NCBI lineage: Eukaryota > Metazoa > Chordata > Amphibia > Anura > Leptodactylidae > Engystomops > Engystomops pustulosus. The sequence goes on along the minus strand of NC_092418.1, from coordinate 113,082,710 downwards.
GCAGGATATCGGGTGCACGATCTTAGTAACTCCTCGCACAGCGCATTATACACGGACAATGCACTTACATGCACCAGGAAGAAGAAGGTGAACTCCGGGGACCTGAGCAGGGAAGCGACACATGCAGGATATCAGGTGCAGGATCTTAGTGATTCCCCGCACAGCGCATTATACACGGACAATGCACTTACATGCACCAGGAAGAAGAAGGTGAACTCTGGGGACCTGAGCGGGGAAGCCACACATGCAGGATATCAGGCGCAGGATCTTAGTGACTCCCCGCACAGCGCATTATACACGGACAATGCACTTACATGCACCAGGAAGAAGAAGGTGAACTCTGGGGACCTGAGCGGGGAAGCGACACATGCAGGATATCGGGGGCACGATCTTAGTGACTCCCCGCACAGCGCATTATACACGGACAATGCACTTACATGCACAGGGGAGAAGAAGGGGAACTCCAGGGACCTGAGTGGGGAAGCGACACATGCAGGATATCGGACGCACGATCTTAGTGACTCCCCGCACAGCACATTATACACAGACAATGCACTTACATGCACCAGGAAGAAGAAGGTGAACTCCAGGGACCCGAGTGGGGAAGCGACACATGCAGGATATCAGGTGCAGGATCTTAGTGACTCCCCGCACAGAGCATTATACACGGACAATGCACTTACATGCACCAGGAAGAAGAAGGTGAACTCCGGGGACCTGAGCGGAGAAGCGACACATGCAGGATATCGGGTGCAGGATCTTAGTGACTCCCCGCACAGCGCATTATACACGGACAATGCACTTACATGCACAGGGGAGAAGAAGGGGAACTCCAGGGACCTGAGTGGGGAAGCGACACATGCAGGATATCGGACGCACGATCTTAGTGACTCCCCGCACAGCACATTATACACAGACAATGCACTTACATGCACCAGGAAGAAGAAGGTGAACTCCAGGGACCCGAGTGGGGAAGCGACACATGCAGGATATCAGGTGCAGGATCTTAGTGATTCCCCGCATAGCACATTATACACGGACAATGCACTTACATGCACAGGGGAGAAGAAGGGGAACTCCAGGGACCTGAGCGGGGAAGCGACACATGCAGGATATCGGACGCAGGATCTTAGTGACTCCCCACACAGCCCATTATACACGGACAATGCACTTACATGCACCAGGAAGAAGAAGGTGAACTCCAGGGAGCTGAGCGGGGAAGCGACACATGCAGGATATCGGGGGCACGATCTTAGTGACTCCCCACACAGCGCATTATACAAGGACAATGCCCTTACATGCACCAGGAAGAAGAAGGTGAACTCCGGGGACCTGAGCGGGGAAGCGACACATGCAGGATATCGGGCGCACAATCTTAGTGAATCGCGGCACAGCGCATTATACACGGACAATGCACTTACATGCACCAGGAGAAGAAGGTGAACTCCGGGGACCTGAGCGGGGAAGCGACACATGCAGGATATCGGGCGCACAATCTTAGTGAATCGCGGCACAGCGCATTATCATCGGACAATGCACCTTCGGTGAACTCGGATTCGGATGGGTAAGTGAATGTCCCCTATAGATATGATTACAAATCTCTCCAGGGACAATAATTGGCTGCAGTCTACATGGTCAAAATTGGCTTATAATTGCCCAGGACCGATACAGAGAAGGATGAGCAAGCAATGACTTTTGCATTACAACAACCACATCATCTTGAGATGTGCAAGACCCTCACTGACACTTTCAGCAAGCCCAGTATATTTCTTTAAGTACCGATGCCAAGTATCCACTGTCACGTTGTCTCAATATGTTGCAGCACAGAGAAGGTCCCGGCTTGGACTGACCTCGGTGGCTGAACAGCAGATGCCCCTGATCTGGTATCATTGTAATTATTTTGACCGCTTGTCAATCATCAAGGGGCGGCTAAATAAAACATGACTGGTCAGAAATCTCCTGGGATGTAAAGACGTCAATCATTCCTCTGATTCATAAAGTTGCTTGATATCATGTATAATCCCAGTTGTTCATTGCAGCTAATGCATGACTGTTATATAGGATCAAAAGAGCCATTCTATAACCGGTCTTTTAATAATTTGCAAACTGTACCATTCACTACAGCTAAAAGATTACAGTACAAAAATATAATACATCAGTAAGACCATACACAGTACAGTTATACAATACATCAGTGATAAAGTGCTGTATAGAAATCCTGTATGATATAATACTATACACCAGTAATACTGTTATACTGTACAAGATAATACTATACATCAATAATACTGCAATAGTGTACATTATAATACTATACATCAATGATAAAGTGATCTATAGAGATCCCGTACAATATAATATTATACACAAATAATTCTGCTACACTATACAATATAATACTATATTGTATATCAATAATGCAACAATAATAAAATACAACACAGCAATGCAGTATAATATAATACTATATATCAGTAATACAACAATAATGAAATACAACACAATGCTGTATAATATAATACTATACATCCAATACAGTACGTCAATAATACACTACAGATCTAATAAAATACTATGCAGCACACAAACACAATAATACAATAGTAAAATACATTTTAATACGATAATACATTTAAATGCAACAATGTGATTTCAGGGGGTGTGGTTCAGATTTTTAACAACAGGCTCCCTATTTGGGGACTGAGAAGTCCATTGTGTAACGTGGCGTGTGATAAATTGAGATCCGCTCTAATATCATTCATCATGATAAATTTACTTATAGATCCAGGTGCCTTTACTGTGGTAATTTTTTATACAGGCAGTCCCTGGGTTACGTACAAGATAGGTTCCGTAGGTTTGTTCTTAAGTTGAATTTGTATGTAAGTCAAAATATATATAAATGTATATTTTATAATTGTAGATATAGACAATTTTTTTTTTTGCCCAAGTGACAATTGGATTTTCAAAATTTTTTGATGTAATTGGACCAAAGATTATCAATAAAGCTTCATTACAGACACCTCACAGCTGATCATTGCAGTCTGGGACTATAGTAACATCCAGAGAGGTCACCAGAGGTCACAGTGGGCAGAGGGGTCCATCTGTTACTAGAGGTTGTCTGTAAGTCGGGTGTCCTTAAGTAGGGGACCGCCTGTAATTGTAATCCATGGCCTCCTTCCTTTTAAAATCAACTTTTATAATTATGCTAATGAGTCAGAAAGAATCTGCTATACAGACTCTTACAATGAGCAGAGCAGGTCTCACCTCCCTCTGCTCTTCCTGCTGCTTATAGATTACACAGGCAGGGAGGAGGGAGAGAGCCCTTGAAGCTACAGCACGGAGAGGCTCTAGAAACACCCCCCTTTTGGCTGGCTAGCATAATTTTAAAAGTTGATTTGAAAAGGAAGGGGAACACGGATAAAAAATAGTGCCTCAAAAGTGGCCAATATAGTAACACTGCCCCCCAACTGTAGCGAATATGGTCAGAGTACCCACTTAATACAGTCACGGTAATAATAATAATAATAATAATATTGCTCCCACAGTAGCCAAAAAAGTAACAGTGCCACCACAGTAGCCAATATAATAACAACACCTATCTAAAACTTCATCCAATATAGTAACAGTGCCCACCTAATGTAGACAATATAGTAAAGGTGCCCCCACTTTAGTCTATATAGTAACACTGTCCCCACATTAGCTAATATAACAACAGTTCCCCCACAGTAGCCAATTAGTAACATTGCACCTAAAGTAGTAAATATAGTTACAATGCCTTCACACAGTAGCCAACCTTCACAGTGCCTCCACAATATAGTCAATAATCACAGTGCCCCCAACAGGGGCGTAACTACAATGGTAGCAGCTTTAGCAGCCGCTATGGGGCCCACAGTGTCAGGGCGCCCCATCATCCAACCTGACACTAAAAAATGAAGGATGTGCACCATTGTACAGCCTAAAATACATATATAACATATATGCAATGTGTATATGCTGTACATGTTTATGCTCCATCTTTTGTACGTTTGTGTGTATAAGTGTATAAATGTATATACATTTGTGTGTGTATATATATACCGTATATACTCGAGTATAAGCCGACCCGAGTATAAGCCGAGGCCCCTAATTTTACCACAAAATACTGGGAAAACCTATTGACTCGAGTATAAACCGAGGGTGGGAAATGCATTGGTCACAGCCTCCCCAGTATATAGCCTGCCGGACCCTGCCCCAGTGTATATAGCCTTTCAGACCCTGCCCCAGTGTATGTAGCCTGCCAGACCCTGCCCCAGTGTATATAGCCTGTTAGACCCTGCCCCAGTGTATATAGCCTGCCAGACCCTGCCCCAGTGTATATAGCCTGCCAGACCCTGCCCCAGTGTATATAGCCTGCCAGACCCTGCCCCAGTGTATATAGCCTGCCAGACCCTGCCCCAGTGTATATAGCCTGCCAGACCCTGCCCCAGTGTATATAGCCTGCCAGACCCTGTCCCAGTGTATATAGCCTGCCAGACCCTGCCCGAGTGTATATAGCCTGCCAGCCCCTGCCCCAGTGTATATAGCCTGCCAGCCCCTGCCCCAGTGTATATAGCCTGCCAGCCCCTGCCCCAGTGTATATAGCCTGCCAGCCCCTGCCCCAGTGTATATAGCCAGCCAGCCCCTGCCCCAGTGTATATAGCCAGCCAGCCCCTGCCACAGTGTATATAGCTTGCCAGACCCTGCCCCAGTGTATATAGCCTGCCAGCCCCTGCCCCAGTGTATATAGCCTGCCAGCCCCTGCCCCAGTGTATATAGCCTGCCAGCCCCTGCCCCAGTGTATATAGCCAGCCAGCCCCTGCCCCAGTGTACATAGCCAGCCAGCCCCTGCCCCAGTGTATATAGCTTGCCAGACCCTGCCCCAGTGTATATAGCCTGCCAGACCCTGCCCCTGTGTATATAGCCTGCCAGACCCTGCCCCAGTGTACATAGCCTGCCAGACCCTGCCCCAGTGTATATAGCCTGCCAGACCCTGCCCCAGTGTATATAGCATGCCGCCGCTGCCGGACAGATCGCACAGAAGATATACAGAGGTCACCGGAAAGGTGAGTTTAGGGTTTTTCAGCACATTTTTTGTGCTGAAAAACTAGGCTTATACTCGAGTATATAAGGTATATATATATATATATATATATATATATATATATATATATACGGTATATGTATGAGTGTAATATGCATATTTTAAAGGGGGAAGGGGGCCCCCATTCAGAAGTCTGCTATGGGGTCCTGTCTCTCCTGGTTACGCCCCTGGCCCCCACACAGTCTACAACAATGATAGTGCTGGATGTAGGACCATCAATTACAGTGAAGGGGCTTTCTGAGGAAAAAAGAGCTGGACTTCAGTGTCAAAATCTCCGCCTCCTTGACTTTATACAACCAATTTACATCTCACTTCAAAGTTGATTTTCTAAACGACACCAACATACTGAGCCATGAAAGAAACAAGATCTGGAAGGTGTTCAGCTTCTTAGCAGCATACTGGTGGTGTTTTATTAGGTCCATTTCTGCTGACAGGTTCCCCTAAAGTCTCGCAGTTATGTCTCCAACCTTGGTATAAATACATGTATATATATTATTTGGTATTTATTTTTCTCTCTCTTGTATGTAACAACAATATGTAATCGAAGGAATTAAATGTTTCCAATAATATTTACATGAATTAAATGATGAGCAGTTCACACCTGACTGTAATGAGATGCATCTCGTGGCTCAGCTGTGATCCAGGCGTCATCTGCATTTCAAGTATCTCATGGAGGAATCATATTGTAGCTGCTGAAACAAGATGCAGTGCTTCCCATTATAATACTATAGCTATGTAATCCATAGGGGCTTATTTACTAAGGGTCGCGTGCTGCTGTGATTTGCACAGCATTGACAGGTATTTAACAGGGGTTTGCGCTGGGATCGTGTCGCACGCAATCGGATTTTGGCGCAGCTGTGGCTTTCATGTCACAGAAATCGGGGGCGTGCCTTCGGATGATCCGACTGATTCGGACTGAGCGAGGGATTTAATTTAGTGAATCGCTGTACAGGGCATTATACACTGACAATGCACTTTTGGTGAATTCCGGGGACCAAGTGAGTAAATGAGCCCCATAGTGCAATACTCAGTGCTTCCCATTATAACACTATAGCTATGTAATACATAGGGGCTCATTTACTAATGGTCGCGCTCTGCACTTTCATCGGAATTTTCCCTTTTTTTTCCAGATTTCGCGGCTTTGACAGGTATTTAACAGGTGCCTGCGCTGGAATTGTGATGCACACGATCGTTTTTTGGCACAGCTGCGCTGCTTCTATGCAACACAAATTGGGGGCCGTGCCGTCCAACTGTTTCGGACTGAGCGCAGGATTTAACTTTTAAATTGTGTCGCAAGACAATGCACTTACATGCACCAGGAAGAAGTAGGTGAACTCCGGGGACCTGAGCGGGGAAGCAACAAATGCAGGATATCAGGTGCACAATCTTAGTGACTCCCCGCACAGCGCATTATACACGGACAATGCACTTACATGCACCAGGAAGAAGAAGGTGAACTCCGGGGACCTGAGCGGGGAAGCGTCACATGCAGGATATCAGGGCAGGATCTTAGTGACTCCCCGCACAGCGCATTATACAAGGACAATGCACTTACATGCACCAGGAAGAAGAAGGTGAACTTGCAGGATATCGGGGGAAGTGACACATGTAGGATATCGGGCGCAGGATCTTAGGGACTCCCCGCACAGCGCATTATACACGGACAATGCACTTACATGCACCAGGAAAAAGAAGGTGAACTCCGGGGACCTGAGCAGGGAAGAGACACATGCAGGGTATCGGGCGCATGATCTTAGTGACTCCCCGCACAGCGCATTATACACAGACAATGCACTTACATGCATTGTCCGGGAAGAAGAAAGTGAACTCTGGGGACCTGAGTGGGGAAGTGACACATGCAGGATATCGGGCGCAGGATCTTAGTGACTCCCCGCACAGCACATTATACACGGACAATGTACTTACATGCACCAGGAAGTAGAAGGTGAACTCCAGCGACCTGAGCGGGGAAGTGACATGCAGGATATCGGGTGCACGATCTTAGTGACTCCCTGCACAGCGCATTATACACGGACAATGCACTTACATGCACCAGGAAGAAGAAGGTGAACTCCAGGGACCTGAGCGGGGAAGTGACACATGCAGGATATCGGGCGCAGGGTCTTAGTGACTCCCCGCACAGTGCATTATACACGGACAATGGACTTTCATGCACCAGGAAGAAGAAGGTGAACTCCGGGGACCGGAGCAGGGAAGCGACACATGCAGGATATCGGGCGCACTACCTTAGTGACTCCCTGCACAGCGCATTATACACGGACAATGCACTTACATGCACCAGGAAGAAGGTGAACTCCAGGGACCCGAGCGGGGAAGCGACACATGCAGGATATCGGGCGCACTACCTTAGTGACTCCCTGCACAGCGCATTATACACAGACAATGCACTTACATGCACCAGGAAGAAGGAGGTGAACTCCGGGGACCCGAGCGGGGAAGCGACACATGCAGGATATCGGGCGCACTACCTTAGTGACTCCCTGCACAGCGCATTATACACAGACAATGCACTAACATGCACCAGGAAGAAGAAGGTGAACTCCGGGGACCTGAGCGGGGAAGCGACACATGCAGGATATCGGGCGCACGATCTTAGTGACTCCCCGCACAGCGGATTATACATGGACAATGCACTTACATGCACCAGGAAGAAGAAGGTGAACTCCGGGGACCTGAGCGGGGAAGCAACACATGCAGGATATCGGGCGCACTACCTTAGTGACTCCCTGCACAGCGCATTATACACGGACAATGCACTTACATGCACCAGGAAGAAGAAGGTGAACTCCAGGGACCTGAGCGGGGAAGCGACACATGCAGGATATCGGGTGCAGGATCTTAGTGACTCCCCGCACAGCGCATTATACACGGACAATGCACTTACATGCACCAGGAAGAAGTAGGTGAACTCCGGGGACCTGAGCGGGGAAGCAACAAATGCAGGATATCAGGTGCACAATCTTAGTGACTCCCCGCACAGCGCATTATACACGGACAATGCACTTACATGCACCAGGAAGAAGAAGGTGAACTCCGGGGACCTGAGCGGGGAAGCGTCACATGCAGGATATCAGGGCAGGATCTTAGTGACTCCCCGCACAGCGCATTATACAAGGACAATGCACTTACATGCACCAGGAAGAAGAAGGTGAACTTGCAGGATATCGGGGGAAGTGACACATGTAGGATATCGGGCGCAGGATCTTAGGGACTCCCCGCACAGCGCATTATACACGGACAATGCACTTACATGCACCAGGAAAAAGAAGGTGAACTCCGGGGACCTGAGCAGGGAAGAGACACATGCAGGGTATCGGGCGCATGATCTTAGTGACTCCCCGCACAGCGCATTATACACAGACAATGCACTTACATGCATTGTCCGGGAAGAAGAAAGTGAACTCTGGGGACCTGAGTGGGGAAGTGACACATGCAGGATATCGGGCGCAGGATCTTAGTGACTCCCCGCACAGCACATTATACACGGACAATGTACTTACATGCACCAGGAAGTAGAAGGTGAACTCCAGCGACCTGAGCGGGGAAGTGACATGCAGGATATCGGGTGCACGATCTTAGTGACTCCCTGCACAGCGCATTATACACGGACAATGCACTTACATGCACCAGGAAGAAGAAGGTGAACTCCAGGGACCTGAGCGGGGAAGTGACACATGCAGGATATCGGGCGCAGGGTCTTAGTGACTCCCCGCACAGTGCATTATACACGGACAATGGACTTTCATGCACCAGGAAGAAGAAGGTGAACTCCGGGGACCTGAGCGGGGAAGCGACACATGCAGGATATCGGGCGCACGATCTTAGTGACTCCCCGCACAGCGCATTATACACGGACAGTGCACTTACATGCACCAGGAAGTAGAACGTGAACTCCGGGGACCTGAGCGGGGAAGCGACACATGCAGGATATCGGGCGCAGGGTCTTAGTGACTCCCCGCACAGTGCATTATACACGGACAATGGACTTTCATGCACCAGGAAGAAGAAGGTGAACTCCGGGGACCGGAGCGGGGAAGCGACACATGCAGGATATCGGGCGCACTACCTTAGTGACTCCCTGCACAGCGCATTATACACGGACAATGCACTTACATGCACCAGGAAGAAGGTGAACTCCAGGGACCCGAGCGGGGAAGCGACACATGCAGGATATCGGGCGCACTACCTTAGTGACTCCCTGCACAGCGCATTATACACAGACAATGCACTTACATGCACCAGGAAGAAGGAGGTGAACTCCGGGGACCCGAGCGGGGAAGCGACACATGCAGGATATCGGGCGCACTACCTTAGTGACTCCCTGCACAGCGCATTATACACAGACAATGCACTAACATGCACCAGGAAGAAGAAGGTGAACTCCGGGGACCTGAGCGGGGAAGCGACACATGCAGGATATCGGGCGCACGATCTTAGTGACTCCCCGCACAGCGGATTATACATGGACAATGCACTTACATGCACCAGGAAGAAGAAGGTGAACTCCGGGGACCTGAGCGGGGAAGCAACACATGCAGGATATCGGGCGCACTACCTTAGTGACTCCCTGCACAGCGCATTATACACGGACAATGCACTTACATGCACCAGGAAGAAGAAGGTGAACTCCAGGGACCTGAGCGGGGAAGCGACACATGCAGGATATCGGGCGCACTACCTTAGTGACTCCCTGCACAGCGCATTATACACAGACAATGCACTTACATGCACCAGGAAGAAGAAGGTGAACTCCGGGGACCTGAGCGGGGAAGCAACACATGCAGGATATCAGGCGCAGGATCTTAGTGACTCCCTGCACAGCGCATTATACACAGACAATGCACTTACATGCACCAGGAAGAAGAAGGTGAACTCCGGGGACCTGAGCAGTGAAGCGACACATGCAGGATATCGGGCGCACGATCTTAGTGGCGCATTACACACGGACAATGCACTTTCGGTGAACTCCAGCAGATGGGTAAGTAAATGTGCCCCAATGTGTAATACTAAGTGCTTCCCATTATAATGATGTAGCTATGTTATACAAAGATATCTACCCAGGACTGTAATGGTCCCCAATACAATACAAAGATCTCTTACCAGGTCCTGGTCCCCAATACAAAGTCTGTCTACCATATGATGGTTATAATAGAGGTGTCCTCTTATGATCCAGATGGACCTTTAAAGGTGACTTCAAGCTCTGCGCTCCAATTACTCTGCTAATTCACCTACTAGTTATCAGTCTTTCTTTGCACGGACGTGACACAACTAAATTTTAGTCAACAAAATACAGGTCAGAACCAAGAGGACAATGCAGTAAAGTATTGATGGGTGGTCGTAACACAAGAAAAAGGTCCCCCCCCCCCCCCCCCCACACACACACACCCGTCCCTATGGACCGGTGATTTAGTGTCCCAAATTACCATTTACCAAGTCCCTCTGTGGGTGCGATAAAAAAAAAATTACTTACCTAGCGATGATTCCGATGAGGCACAACGGACTCATCTCTTTTGCTCCCCGCACCATCGAAGTTCTTCAGTGAAGCAGGTGCGCGGTGTAATATGGCGGCTTCACTGTCCACCTGCGCAGGTGCACAGAGAACTGGGCCAAGGTAAGTATAAAGTTTTCTATTTTAATAGTGACCACGGAAGGACTTAATAAAGGAACATTTGGGACAATAAACCACTGTTCCTTAAGGATCTGTAAGTGGTTTAGTTTACCAAATCGCCCAGAAAGGTCGTCATTAACTGTTTGCAACTCAAAACAAAATCCACAGGAGACAGGCGGGTGTGGTGGAAATCAATTAAGACAGCCGGTAAGGAATAAAGCAGTGTTCAGACTAATGAGGACAGAATGACATTTAAGAACCAAATAAAACTTATCAGCACATCCTCAGTTGTACGTTATGGGCGGAGGACGGTGCTGAAGTCCAGACAGATGTTACGTTACATGTTACATCCAGTCTATGGATTGTATTTGTAGCCTGGAAAATGTTCTATTTTTTGCCATTTTTGGTGCACCGTCTCTACATAGAAGTCTATGGGACTGAGAAAAATGTTGGCACTCTGTTGTCCACACGGCATGTGGCCCAGTGGGTTCCCCGGACACCTGGGTCATGTGCGGGAGGCTGAATCTGTATGGGTTTGCAGCAGTTTTTACAGAAATCAAAAAAAAATAGAAGATTTTATTTTTTGTGGCCCTCACCCAAAATACCATCCTAGCAAATGTCATCTTCCCGTCTGCAGGGCATAATTTTTAATTACCTACTTATAACATATATACAGCTCGATCCTCATAAATGTCCTGCATCGCTCTGCTCTAAATGAGTGGGGCCATAAGGTTTATGTCATCCATTATGACGAATTGTAATATCTGGATTGTTGATTAGGTTTATGCCTCCTGCTCCAGCTAACAGACGGCCAGCATGATAATGAATCCTGACAAGCACCAGAGACTTGTTACCATTTACTGCTTCAGAAATACGACTCACAAAGATGAAGAATATCACAGAGAATACAACAGAAGATACTTAACTGGTTTACAGGTGTAAAATTCCATGTAATCTATGTACAAGAATATAACAACTATAATGAAACAAACAATGGCAAAAAGCAAAGGAAGGGAATCCAGCATTAAACATCCGATAGATCCAAAGGAAAAAGACTCGCTGTTAAAACATGTTCAAAAATTTATTCTTCATATCCTTTAAAAAACTGAGGAAGAATTCCAATAGTAGAACAACATGGAAGTGACATGAATGGTAATCACACAGGACCGACCAAAAAATACAGCGGTTACGCGTTTCGGACTATAGTATGTTAGTCCTTAGTCATACCTAAGTTGCTGTGTCTCGCTCCAGACTTAAATGAGAGTGGATGCAGTATGCACAAGCGGACTTCCGGCGTGGGAGTGCCACACCCTGTAGGAGGTGTGCCCTTAACTCGTTAGTGTGGATGATAACAGGTGATGTTTACAAAAATGTTAACAGGTAATGTTAACGATTACATGCAAGTGTTTGTGCATTAGAAATGATTATTTCAATATATATATAACAAATCCTGTTTATGATTTAATCCCTTGGGAAAGCGAGTGTCCAGATTTAGAATCCAGAAAGCTTCTCGCATTAATAGTAATTTTTTCTAGTTGCCTCCTCTATTTGGGCGTGTGACATGCTCAATGGCCGTCACTATCATTCCACTCATGACCCCGGCGTGTTTATCCTTATAATCCTTATAATGCACAAACACTTGAATGTAATCGTTAACATTACCTGTTAACATTTTTGTAAACATCACCTGTTATCATCCACACTAACGAGTTAAGGGCACACCTCCTACAGGGTGTGGCACTCCCACGCCGGAAGTCCGCTTGTGCATACTGCATCCACTCTCATTTAAGTCTGGAGCGAGACACAGCAACTTAGGTATGACTAAGGACTAACATACTATAGTCCGAAACGCGTAACCGCTGTATTTTTTGGTCGGTCCTGTGCGATTACCATTCATGTTACTTCCATGTTGTTCTACTATTGGAATTTTTCCTCTGTTTTTTAAAGGATATGAAGAATAAATTTTTGAACATGTTTTAACAGCGAGTCTTTTTCCTTTGGATCTATCGGATGTTGAATGCTGGATTCCCTTCCTTTGCTTTTTGCCATTGTTTGTTTCTATATACCTGACCCTGGATTACCGGACCAGCGTCACAGGGATTCCCTCTGCACCCGGCCGGATTACTCCACTTGCAAGATTGAAACCAACTGTGGGTGAGCCGTTACCGTAAACTTTTTTTCTTTGATTTATTATAACAACTATAATACTGCCCCCTATGTACAGGAATATAACTACTATAATACTGCCCCCTATGTACAGGAATATAACTACTATAATACTGCCCCCTATGTACAGGAATATAACTACTATAATACGGCCCCCTATGTACAGGGATATAATTACTATAATACTGCCCCTATGTACAAGAATATAACTACTATAATACTGCCCCTTATGTACAGGAATATAACTACTATAATACTGCCCCCTATGTACAGGAATATAACTACTATAATACTGCCCCCTATGTACAGGAATATAACTACTATAATACTGCCCCCTATGTACAAGAATACAGTATAACTACTATAATACTGCCCCCTATGTACAAGAATATAACTACTATAATACTGCCCCCCTATGTGCAAGACTATAACTACTATAATACTGCCCCCTATGTAAATGAATATAACTACTATAATACTGCCTCCTATGTACAAGAATATAACTACTATAATACTGCCCCCTATGTAAATGAATATAACTACTATAATACTGCCCCCCTATGTGCAAGACTATAACTACTATAATACTGCCCCCTATGTAAATGAATATAACTACTATAATACTGCCCCCTATGTACAGGAATATAACTACTATAATACTGCTCCCTATGTACAAGAATATAACTACTATAATACTGCCCTCTATGTACAAGGATATAACTACTATAATACTGTCCCCTATGTACAGGAATATAACTACTATAATACTGCCCCCTATGTACAGGAATATAACTACTATAATACTGCCCCCTATGTACAGGAATATAACTACTATAATACTGCCCCCTATGTACAAGAATATAACTACTATAATACTGCCCCTATGTACAAGAATATAACTACTATAATACTGCCTCCTATGTACAAGAATATAACTACTATAATACTGCCCCCTATGTACAGGAATATAACTACTATAATACTGCCCCTATGTACAAGAATATAACTACTATAATACTGCCCCCTATGTACAAGAATATAACTACTATAATACTGCCTCCTATGTACAAGAATATAACTACTATAATACTGCCTCCTATGTACAAGAATATAACTACTATAATACTGCCTCCTATGTACAAGAATATAACTACTATAATACTGCCCCCTATGTACAGGAATATAACTACTATAATACTGCCTCCTATGTACAAGAATATAACTACTATAATACTGCCCCCTATGTACAGGAATATAACTACTATAATACTGCCCCCTACGTACAAGAATATAACTACTATAATACTGCCCCCTATGTACAAGAATATAACTACTATAATACTGCCCCTATGTACAGGAATATAACTACTATAATACTGCCCCCTATGTACAGGAATATAACTGCTATAATACTGGCCCCTATGTACAAGAATATAACTACTATAATACTGCCCCCTATGTACAGAAATAAAACTACTATAATACTGCCCCCTATGTACAAGAATATAACTACTATAATACTGCCCCCTATGTACAGGAATATAACTACTATAATACTGCCCCCTATGTACAAGAATATAACTACTATAATACTGCCCCTATGTACAGGAATATAACTACTATAATACTGCCCCCTATGTACAGGAATATAACTACTATAATACTGCCCCCTATGTACAGGAATATAACTACTATAATACTGCCCCCTATGTACAGGAATATAACTACTATAATACTACCCCCTATGTACAGGAATATAACTACTATAATACTGCCCCCTATGTACAAGAATATAACTACTATAATACTGCCCCCTATGTACAGGAATATAACTACTATAATACTGCCCCCTATGTACAGGAATATAACTACTATAATACTGCCCCCTATGTACAGGAATATAACTACTATAATACTGCCCCCTATGTACAGGAATATAACTACTATAATACTGCCTCCTATGTACAAGAATATAACTACTATAATACTGCCTCCTATGTACAAGAATATAACTACTACAATACTGCCCCCTATGTACAAGAATATAACTACTATAATACTGCCCCCTATGTACAGGAATATAACTACTATAATACTGCCCCCTATGTACAGGAATATAACTACTATAATACTGAAGTAGCGGTTCTACAGTTGCCATAGACAGGGGGCATCCTATACACCTAGAGGAGAGGAGGTTCTACCATCACCATAGACGGGGGGCATCCTATACACCAAGAGGAGAGGAGGTTCTACCATCACCATAGACAGGGGGGATCCTCTACACCTAGAGGAGAGGAGGTTCTACCATCACCATAGACGGGGGACATCCTCTACACCTAGAGGAGAGGAGGTTCTATCATCACCATAGACAGGGGGCATCCTCTACCCCTAGAGGAGAGGAGGTGCTACCATCACCATAGACAGGGGGCATCCTCTACACCTAGAAGAGAGGAGGTTCTACCATCACCATAGACAGGGGGCATCCTCTACACCTAGAGGAGAGGAGGTGCTACCATCACCATAGACAGGGGGCATCCTCTACACCTAGAGGAGAGGAGGTGCTACCATCACCATAGACAGGGGGCATCCTCTACACCTAGAAGAGAGGAGGTTCTACCATCACCATAGACAGGGGGCATCCTCTACACCTAGAGGAGAGGAGGTTCTACCATCATCATAGACTTGGGGCATCCTCTACACCTAGAGGAGAGGAGGTTCTACCATCACCATAGACAGGGGGCATCCTCTACACCTACAGGAGAGGAGGTTTTACCATCACCATAGACAGAAGACATCCTCTACACCTAGAGGAGAGGAGGTTCTACCATCACCCTAGACAGGGGACATCCTCTACACCTACAGGAGAGGAGGTTTTACCATCACCATAGACAGAAGACATCCTCTACACCTAGAGGAGAGGAGGTTCTACCATCACCACAGACAGGGGACATCCTCTCCTCTACACCTAGAGGAGAGGAGGTTCTGCCATCACCATAGACAGGGGGGATCCTCTACACCTAGAGAAGAGGAGGTTCTACCATCACCATAGACAGGGGACATCCTCCACACCTAGAGGAGAGGAGGTTCTACCATCACCATAGACAGGGGACATCCTCCACACCTAGAGGAGAGGAGGTTCTACCATCACCATAGATAGGGGACATCCTCTACACCTAGAAGAGAGGAGGTTCTACCATCACCACAGACACGGGACATCCTCTACACCTAGAGAAGAGGTGGTTCTACCATCATTATAGACAGGGGACATTCTCTACACCTAGAGGAGAGGAAATTCTACCATCACCATAGACAGGGGGCATCCTCTACACCTAGAGGAGAGGAGGTTCTACCATCACCATAGACAGGGGGCATCCTCTACACCTAGAGGAGCGGAGGTTATACCATCACCATAGACAGGGGGCATCCTCTACACCTAGAGGAGAGGAGGTTCTACCTTCACCATAGACGGGGTATCCTCTACACCTAGAGGAGAGGAGGTTCTACCATCACCATAGACAGGGGGCATCCTCTACACCTAGAGGAGAGGAGGTTCTACCATCACCATAGACAGGGGGCATCCTCTACACCTAGAGGAGAGGAGGTTCTACCATCACCATAGACAGGGGGAATCCTCTACACCTAGAGGAGAAGAGGTTCTACCATCACCATAGACAAGGGACATTCTCTACGCCTACAGGAGAGGAGGTTCTACCATCACCATAAACAGGGGGCATCCTCTACACCTAGACGAGAGGAGGTTCTACCATCACTATAGACAGGGGGCATCCTCTACACCTAGAGGAGAGGAGGTTCTACCATCACCATAGACAGGGGGCATCCTCTACACCTAGAGGAGAGGAGGTTCTACCATCACCATACACAGGGGGCAACCTCTACACCTAGAGCAGAGGAGGTTCTACCATCACCATAGGCAGGGGACATCCTCTACACCTAGAGGAGAGGAGGTTCTACCATCACCATAGACAGGGGGCATCCTCTACACCTAGATGAGAGGAGCTTCTACCGTCACCATAGACAGGGGGCATCCTCTACACCTAGAGGAGAGGAGGTTCTACCATCACCATAGACAGGGGGCATCCTCTACATCTAGAGAAGAGGAGGTTCTACCATCACCATAGACAGGGGACATCCTCTACACCTAGAGGAGAGGAGGTTCTATCATCACCATAGACAGGGGGCATCCTCTACACCTAGAGGAGAGGAGGTTCTACCATCACCATAGGCAGGGGACATCCTCTACACCTAGAGGAGAGGAGGTTCTACCATCACCATAGACAGGGGGCATCCTCTACACCTAGAGGAGAGGAGGTTCTACCATCACCATAGACAGGGGACATCCTCTACACCTAGAGGAGAGGAGAGGGGTTCACCCTTCACCATAGACATGGGCCAATCTTTTCACCTTAAGGGGAGGAAGTTCTTCTATCAGCAATCGGCAGGGTCCATCCTCTACACCTAAAGGAGAAATGGTTCTACCATTGCTATAGACAGGGGATATTATCTGCACTTTAACCGGTTAAGGACCGGGCCCTTTCCTGTTTTTTCATGTCCATTTTTCACTCCCCACCTTCAAAAATCTATAACTTTTTTATTTTTACACGTAAAAAGCTATGTGATGGCTTGTTTTCTGCGTAACAAATTGCACTTCATAATGATGGTATTAAATATTCCATGCCATGTACTCGGAAGCGGGAAAAAAATTCCAAATGCAATGAAAATGGTGAAAAAACGCATTTGCGCCATTTTCTTGTGGGCTTGGATATTACGTCTTTCACTGAGCGCCCCAGATGACAGGTCTACTTTATTCTTTGGGTCGGTACGATTAAGGGGATACCAAATTTGTATAGGTTTTATAAGGTTTTCATACATTTACAAAAATGAAAACCTCCTGTACAAAAATAATTTTTTTGATTTTGCCAAATTCTGGCGCTAATAACTTTTTTATACTTTGGTGTACCGAGCTGTGGGTGGTGTCAT
Organism: Engystomops pustulosus; assembly: GCF_040894005.1. Classification (NCBI taxonomy): domain Eukaryota; kingdom Metazoa; phylum Chordata; class Amphibia; order Anura; family Leptodactylidae; genus Engystomops; species Engystomops pustulosus. The sequence continues at coordinate 113,064,798 of NC_092418.1, read as the reverse complement.
TTTTTGCGAAATTTGATAATATTTTCAATGATATAATTTTTAGGACTGTACAACCTTTTGATCACTTTTTATAGATTTTTTTAGATTTTTCAAAATGGCAAAAAAGTGCCATTTTCGACTTTGGGCGCTATTTTCCGTTACGGGGTTAAACGTATTGAAAAACCGTTATATTTTGATAGATCGGGCATTTTCGGACGCGTCGATACCTGATGTGTTTATGATTTTTACTGTTTATTTATATTTATGTCAGTTCTAGGGAAAGGGGGGTGATTTGAAATTTTAGGTTTTTTTATTATAATTTTTTTTTTTTTTACTTTTTTTTATTTTTATTTATACAATTTTTCAGACTCCCTAGGGTACTTTAACCCTAGGTTGTCTGATCGATCCTATCATATACTGCCATACTACAGTATGGCAGTATATGGGGATTTTCTTCCTCAAGGGGTTAAAACGAAATAGCCTCGGGTCTTCGGAAGACCCGAGGCTACCATGGAGACGAATCGCCGCCCCCCGATGACGTCACGGGGAGCGTCGATCCCAGGTAAGATGGCGGCGCCCATGCGCCGCTATCTGTTTGAAGCTGCCGGCAGCTTTGCCGGCAGCCCACGCTGTGAAAACACCCGCGATCGGTGCTAGCACCGATTGCGGGTGTTACCGGTAAGCCTTTGCTGCAATATGCAGCAAAGACTTACCGGCTATGGAGAGGGCTCAGCCCGTGAGCCCTCTCCATGCAGCGCGACGCGACCGCCGGCGTGAATACACGGCGGGCGGTCGCGAACCGGTTAAGGAGAGGAAGTTCTACCATATAGACATTGTATCCTCTTCAGCTACAGGAGAGAGGGTTGTACCATCATCATAGACAGGGATATTTTTGTTATCAAATTCATACATAACATCTACCAGCAGATTGACTGATGGTAGACTAGTCCTACTCCTATCACCCTGTCCCTGACATCATTGGCTTTGTGCAATCTCAATGGATAGAATTAGATAGGACCGGTTGATTGAGGGGCAGTGGATAAATAATAAGCCAGGGCCCTCAAAGGAGTTTGGTGATGTAAACTAAAGCACCTCAGATTAATTTGCATAATATTTAAAACTTTTTCCAGCGAATTTGCACTGTTATGGAGTAAAATAAAGCTCCTAGAAGGAGACATCCTAAAGACCACGTAAGTAGGACTGGTCTATCATCAGTCAATCAGATGGTAGATGTTCATTGGGCCACTTGAAGAGTTTTTTGGTTAGCAGGAAAACTCCATTGGGGTTTGGCAAGATTCCCCATAGGTTTGGTAAAAGTATAATGGATAAGATTAACATCCCTGGTAAAATAGGCAGTGACAGAGTCATAGTGGCCAAGGGTAGTGTTGATAATAGTAGGGATAGTGTTATTCTTTGACTGTGGACTTCTTAGACCCATGAATACTGCACCGGATCTTAGTGGTTTTGCCATTGACTCCCTAAGCAATCCGTAGGGATGACACCATCAGTATGGCACAAAGACAAGCCTAATCCATTGCAATTCCAGAACATGTCCCCATATGGAATCAGTAGTTTCAGTATTTTATCAGTTTGAGATTCTTATAGGCTCTAATGATGATCTGTACGTCTTGTTTCTTGTAATCTCACACAATAGGTTTCCCCATCAGACCGCAGCTATTTCCAGGCCTTAACACCCTTAGAGTGATTCTCCCAATCCATCATGTAGTCTCCAGATCTGTCAAAAGAGACAGAAATCTTCCAGCCTCACAGATTACAAATGATGTGGCTGCAGAATAACACAATATAGCGGGTCACATCTCTGCCTTTATTAGATAACAAAATAAATTACAAAAGCTTAACCTCTTTAGTGAAGCTGAGGATCTAAGAAGCGGTGCGGGCGGATGGCCAAACCACGTGCTGCACACTTGACATCCATTTATGCTGCGGCACAGAAGGGACGGCACGGGCGTTCATTTTAGACGGCAACGGATTTAACAAGGTAGAAAGGGAAATCCAAAAATTAGTGGAGATTTATCACCGGAAAACACCGGTTTTCTGGTGTACAAGCCCTTAAATGATCCCAATCCCTGGTGGTTATTTTTCCCATTTTGTAACCACTAAGCCAAGTGGGTGAGGCCAGGTGTAAAGGGGGTGTGGCCAGGGCGGGGCATCCCTGCCCAGTCTGTTCACCTGCTATAGTGTCCACTGTATTTCTGAGAAATTCCCATTTAAATCCGATTGCTGATGAGGCAGTTGGTGCACCAGAGCGTGTTCTCAGCACTCGGAGCACTGCTGTACCTACCTACTCCACTACTTCTCCATGAGATAAGGAGGAATTTGACTTGTGAGATGCAAGGGGCCAGACTAGAATGAGAGGGAAATGATTTTGGGGGGGAACACAACTTGGGTGCACCAACTGTCTCATAAGCATGCAGATTAAACTGGAGATATCTTCCAAATTCTGGTGATAAGGGACCTCCATTCATACTCTTATGAGTAAGGAGAAGTCTTCATGAGAGACACTTGTGTATACTCTGCAAAGTGATTGGCTGCTACACATGTAAGTATAACCACCCTATGAAAAATCTATTGCAATTTTTTTTTTTTTTCGGGAGAGTGTAGCATGTTCCTTATGGTAAAACCTACTGAATCATTAGAAATAACCACATACTAGCAAGGGAGACATCAGGCTGATTCTGCAGAAAAAACACATCTGCTTCTCTGCAATTTTAATTAATATTATAACAAAATTATGTAACTCCGGGTGTGTGCTGGACTGAAAAATTAAAGGGAATTAAAGGGAATCTGATGGGCCTTGGGAAGTCACACTTCTCCCATAATGGAAATATGCTGAGTAGGACATAAATCCACGCTAAAGAGTGTGAAAAATGTGGCCAAAATTGGCAAATTTAATAAACTCCTTTAACTGAACTAAAGGGAACCTGTCACCAGGGACCTCATTTGCATTACAATATATTTGTGTGTAATAACTTATCTTGCACCCTGACAGAATCCTATGTGTAGTCCCAGGTGTTGGGCTTTGCTTCGGATGCATTTTAAAAAACAACATGTGACTTGTGTGTGCGGCAGTCTCCTCAGCTCTCAGCCCCCACCTTTGTTCTCCCGTACAGCTCCACCCTCCTGCTCCTTCACAGAGGTCACAGCCAGGTGAACTTACATCAGTGGGGGACGGAGGAGCTGTACAGGAGCACAAAGGTGGGGGCCAAGCTCTGAGGAGTCTGCAGCACACACAAGTCACATGTTTTTTTTTTTTAAATGCATCCAAACCAAAGTCCAACCCCTGGGACTACACAGAGCATTCCGACTGGGAGCAAGGTTAGTTATTACACACAATTATATTTAATGCAAATAATTAGAAAAGGCAGATTGACATATTTGCACTGCAGGCGTGATGGGCTTCTGCAACCTGTCCTTGAAAATGAGGTCCCTGCTGGCAGGTTCCCTTAAGTTGCATGGTGCAACTTATGCAACATATGTCATCTTGTTGGGACATTTTTAAAGGTTCATCAAAGAAGACAATGCAAGAATTTAGTAACGTGACCTCCAATGGATCGCTGCAAAATAGCCTATGTTTAGGCATAGGATGGTAAACATCGGTCATTGGCCTTCAAATTCATGTTTTTAGCTGAATAGATCCCTATGAATAAGGTAAGACAAACTCATTGCAGCGTGTAGACCAAATATATGGCTCAAACATGTTGTCACCACACTCTAATTTGCTTTAGTTGGGTCCCCAATGACCTCTGCACTCAATGACCTGATGTGACCTGGAATTAGACATGTGCTAGCTTAAATGTGTCCACCGTTGACTACTTGTTATGTGTATGCCTTAGGGCAGTGATGGCGAACCTTTTAGAGATCGGGTGCCCAAACTACAACCAAGACACACTTATTTATTGCAAAGTGCCAGCATAGCAATTTAAGTAGTTATTTATTGCTACCTATTCTACCACAACTTTCAATTATATCGGCCTCTTGAGGATAATAAAAAGAAGGGCAAATTTGGACTAATGTTGTAGCACCTCGCTATGATCCCCCTGTACAGGAAGAAGCCTAGAGGAGCTCTAAAGATACTCCTCCCCTTTCCACATGTTCTACCTCTTCCTGCAGTCCCAAGCAATCAAGAAAGTGTTGCATTTCTTGAGTCGCTTGGGACTGCAGGATGATTCTTTGAGTTCTATGTGGAGTGCTATGTTGATGGCTTGGGTGCCCAAAAATAGAGCTCCGAGTGCCACCTCTGGCACCCGTGCCATAGGTTCGCCACCACTGCCTTAGGGTCACAGTTTAGAGGTCAGTGGTGACAGTGCTGCTTTGATGGCATTGGGGTGACACCCTTAAGGTAAGATAGATAGATCTGAGATACAAAAAAAACATAGATAACAAAAATCTGTGAAATATTTAAAAAGAAAACCTTCAATTCCCTTTAAAACCATATAAGGTACTTTTTGTGGTTTATAAGTGTGGGGCTAGTGACAGGTTCCCTTTAAAATATACCCAATGATAACATAGTTATAGTTGTAGTTTCTTATCACGCTTTACATCCGCATTCTTTACATGCGACTAATAGCCCCAGATTAATTAGACACCGTACCAGTCCCCAAAATAAGTGCTGCTCCATTCCACAGCAATACTTTACACTGGAGAACAGGTGCCCGGCATGTCTACTGTAGCACCTGTTCATAGTGCAGTCCTGAGGGGGAAAGGATCAGTGAAACAGACAGTCTTAATACTTAGCGGCAAAAGAGCTTGGAATATTTTTGGGACTGTTCATATCACATCATTGCATATGTATATGAGATTTAGACTTCACATAGTGGACTAGAAGGAGCAGACATTGGTCCATATATGTACGTAGGGGCAGTATTATAGTAGTTATATTCTTGTACATAGAGGGCAGTATTATAGTAGTTATATTCTTGTACATAGGGGCAGTATTATAGTAGTTATATTCCTGTACATAGGGGGCAGTATTATAGTAGTTATATTTCTGTACATAGGGGGCAGTATTATAGTAGTTATATTCTTGTACATAGGGGGCAGTATTATAGTAGTTATATTCTTGTACATAGAGGGCAGTATTATAGTAGTTATATTCTTGTACATAGGGGCAGTATTATAGTAGTTATATCCATGTACATAGGGGGCAGTATTATAGTAGTTATATTCTTGTACATAGGGGGCAGTATTATAGTAGTTATATTCTTGTACATAGGGAGCAGTATTATAGTAGTTATATCCATGTACATAGGGGGCAGTATTATAGTAGTTATATTCTTGTACATAGGGGGCAGTATTATAGTAGTTATATTCTTGTACATAGGGGGCAGTATTATAGTAGTTATATTCTTGTACATAGGGGGCAGTATTATAGTAGTTATATTCTTGTACATAGGGGGCAGTATTATAGTAGTTATATTCTTGTACATAGGGGCCAGTATTATAGTAGTTATATTCTTGTACATAGGGGGCAGTATTATAGTATTTATATTCTTGTACATTGGGGGCAGTATTATAGTAGTTATATCCCTGTACATAGGGGGCAGTATTATAGTAGTTATATTCCTGTACATAGGGGGCAGTATTATAGTAGTTATATTCTTGTACATAGGGGGCAGTATTATAGTAGCTATATTCCTGTACATAGGGGGCAGTATTATAGTAGTTATATTCCTGTACATAAGGGGCAGTATTATAGCAGTTATATTCCTGTACATAGGGGGCAGTATTATAGTAAATATATTCTTGTACATAGGGGCAGTATTATAGTAGTTATATTCTTGTACATAGGAGCAGTATTATAGTAGTTATATTCTTGTACATAGGGGGCATTATTATAGTAGTTATATTCCTGTACATAGGGGGCAGTATTATAGTAGTTATATTCCTGTACATAGGGGGCAGTATTATAGCAGTTATATTCCTGTACATAGGGGGCAGAATTATAGTAGGTATATTCTTGTACATAGGAGCAGTATTATAGTAGTTATATCCATGTACATAGGGGCAGTATTATAGTAGTTATATCCATGTACATAGGGGCAGTATTATAGGAGTTATATTCTTGTACATAGGGGGCAGTATTATAGTAGGTATATTCCTGTACATAGGGGGCAGTATTATAGTAGTTATATTCTTGTACATAGGGGGGCAGTATTATAGTAGTTATATTCCTGTACATAGGGGGCAGTATTATAGTAGTTATATACTTGTACATAGGGGGCAGTATTATAGTAGTTATATTCTTGTACATAGGGGGCAGTATTATAGTAGTTATATTCTTGTACATAGGGGGCAGTATTATAGTAGTTATATTCTTGTACATAGGGGGGCAGTATTATAGTAGTTATATTCCTGTACATAGGGGGCAGTATTATAGTTATATTCTTGTACATAGGGGGCAGTATTATAGTAGTTATATTCCTGTACATAGGGGGCAGTATTATAGTAGTTATATTCCTGTATATAGGGGGCAGTATTATTGTAGTTATATTCTTGTACATAGGGGGCAGTATTATAGTAGTTATATTCTTGTACATAGGGGGGCAGTATTATAGTAGTTATATTCCTGTACATAGGGGCAGTATTATAGTAGTTATATTCCTGTACATAGGGGCAGTATTATAGTAGTTATATTCCTGTACATAGGGGGCAGTATTATAGTAGTTATATTCTTGTACATAGGGGGCAGTATTATAGTAGTTATATTCCTGTACATAGGGGCAGTATTATAGTAGTTATATTCTTGTACATAGGGGCAGTATTATAGTAGTTATATTCCTGTACATAGGGGGCAGTATTATAGTAGTTATATTCTTGTACATAGGGGGCAGTATTATAGTAGTTATATTCCTGTACATAGGGGGCAGTATTATAGTAGTTATATTCTTGTACATAGGAGGCAGTATTATAGTAGTTATATTCCTGTACATAGGGGGCAGTATTATAGTAGTTATATTCTTGTACATAGGGGGCAGTATTATAGTAGTAGTATATTAGAATAGTAATAGTCTGTACAATATTCAGAGCCAGGTGCTGTATGAATTGAGTAACCTGTCATGCCATTATGGGTTTGTTCCTGGAAGCCAGTGAAACTTGAATTGATAAGTGATCCTCGGCTTGGCAGCTCACGGTTTCAGCTTTATTAAAGGTTTCCTCCTTCCTCACGGACATTGATGTATTGTGCACTGAGTTTGTTGATTTCTTCGATACTGCAGGAGCTTTTGCATGTGAATACTAGATTTTGGATGAGATTTATTTGTTATGTGTATGAACTAAATGTGTCGGTGTGGATGTAATAGATATCTCTGTGTGAGACCAAGGGGAACGAGAAAGAGTTGTTTTTTTTAAGATTGCTACGACCTTCACTTCTACCATCTTTGTGCATTCAATCATAATGGATCCAAGCTCTAGATAGCCAGCCCTTCCATGATATTATAGCTGGATTTTCTTGGAGACGTGTTACGGGCGCATTGACCTATGACCCTTTGAATTCACTATCCCTGCATGCGACCATTATATAACCCTCCCTCATCATTCCTTGCCCAGTAATCCCCTTGTTGTGCATGTGATCGCTGTAGTCTGTCAGTGAAAGCGTTAAGGACATTCTATGAGACAACTCCAAAAATAGCAAGAACATGTGTCTCTGGGTGGGCTGCAAATCTACTGACAGCTTGCCGCAGTGCAAGAGGATTGCACTCCCCCCATAGGATGCAGCCGTATACCCTGCTGCGCGCCCTCGTCTCTATTTAAGTCTACATCTCTCGGAAAAGCGCAGTGACGTTCCCGGAAATTGCTCGACTCACGGAGTTTATGTTTGATGTGTTATTAGTAATATTAATAATGGATAGAAAGTTCTACATTCTCATTCATTCACAAAGTAAATGCTGCAGTAATATTATTATATTATCATATTATTATTACTATACCCAGGGGCGCAATTTCAAGCTTCTCGACCCCAGGAAATTTTTTTAACAAGGTTGGTCACGGCTTTCATGACCTCCCGGTCTTGATAGAACTTCTCCTGTGACTGGGACTCCACAATGTTGGTCACGACTTTGACGACCTCCCAGTCTTGAAAGAACTTCTGCCGTGATCTGGTCTCCACAAGGTTGGTCACGGCTTTCTTGACCTCCCGGTCTTTACAGAACTTCTGCCGTGACCGGAACTCCACAAGGTTGGTCACGACTTTCATGACCTTCCATCTTGATAGAACTTCTCCTGTGACTGGGACTCCACAAGGATGGTCACGACTTTGACGACCTCCCAGTCTTGAAAGAACTTCTGCCGTGATCTGGTCTCCACAAGGTTGGTCACGGCTTTCTTGACCTCCCGGTCTTTACAGAACTTCTGCCGTGAACCGGAACTCCACAATGTTGGTCACGGCTTTCATGACCTCTCGGTTTTGATAGAACTTCTCCTGTGACTGGGACTCCACAACGTTGGTCACGGCTTTCATGACCTCTTGGTTTTGATAGAACTTCTCCTGTGACTGGGACTCCACAACGTTGGTCACGGCTTTCATGACCTCTTGGTTTTGATAGAACTTCTCCTGTGACTGGGACTCCACAACGTTGGTCACGGCTTTCATGACCTCCCAGTTTTGATAGAACTTCTGTCGTGACCGGGACCCCACAAGGATGGTCACGGCTTTCATGACCTCCCAGTCTTGGAAGTTTGCAGGAAATTCAGATTTGCGTAGAATCTAAATCTGGATTTGCTTATCTCTAGTTATGAGATAATATTATCAGACCAGTTATCATAAAATTATCAGACCACTAGGACCCCTTATATCACAGGTAGGTTTGAAAAGGTGGTCACCCTTTGGGAAAACCCCAAAAGCACTAGATGGTTGGCCCAGTCTGTTAAAATCAGTGCTTTGGACAATTTACATATATTGTACGTGTGTGTATGGGGGTCTTTACTATCACACTACAGTTGATACCTTGAACAATAACACTCTATTTATAGCCAACCTCTATCTGCCGTATCATTTACTTTTCTGACCTCCCACTTTGAACCCTTCACCTTATTATTACATATCTATGACCCTCCTTAGTCATCTCTATTAGTTTAACGATACATCTATTACCACCCTCCATCACCTTTGACCACCCAATGTCAGTTTTATCATCCGTCTTCTCTTGTGACCAATGTCTGTCAATTATTATTTCTAATGCATGAGCGGCCCATGCAACCTCTAGGATATTTATTTAACATGAGTGACTACCCTCTGTCAACCTTATCATTATTATTATTCATCTATCACAGTACTCTGTCACCCCTATCATTATTATTATTTTATTACAAACCTTATTATTATTCCTCTATGATCACCTTCTTTCAACCTTATTATTATTATTCCTCCATTACCACCCTCTGTCAACCTTATCATTATTATTTCTCTTTGACCACCCTCTGTCAACCTTATTATTATTTTATGGCCAACCTTTATCACCCTTATTATTATTCTTCTATTACCGTCCTGTCAATCTCTTTGTTCTTCTTCTTCTGTGACAACTCTCTGTCAACCTTGTTATTATTATTCTTCTATGACCACCCTCTGTCAACCTTGTTATTATTATTCTTCTATGACCACCCTCTGTCAACCTTGTTATTATTCTTCTTCTATGACCACCCCTGTAAACCAAATCAGTATTATCATTCCAAAATGACCATGCTCTGTCCACCTTATTAATGGTATTCCAGGACCACCCTCTGTCAACCTTAATAATATTATTCATCTATAACTATCTTATATCACCCTTATCATTATTATTATTATTACCGTATTATTATTGTGTATCACTGTCATCTACCAACCTGATCCTTCTTATTCTGATATGAACACTGATTATTATTATTCTATGACCACCCTCAGTCAACCTTATTATTATTATAATACTTTGGCCATCCCCAGTCAACATTATTATTATTCTATAACTACCTTCTGTCAACCTTATTATTATTCTGTTAATCTATGAACATCCTCTGTCAACATTATTATTATTATTATTATTATTCTATGACCACCCTCTGTCAACCTTAATATTATTATCCATCTGTGACTATCTCGTACTAGCCTTACCATCATCACCTGAATATTAACATTTCCTGACCATGCTCTGTCAAACTTATATCTACTATTACACATCAATGATCCCCATCTTTCCCCCAATCATTATGATTTTTCTATCACCAATTCCTGCTTTTATAATTTATATGTTATGAACACCCTCTGTTTTCTTCATCATTAAGTTTCTATGACCTCCCCCTCTGCAACATCTATAATTATTAACTCATCTATCCCTGTCATCTGCATCATTATCATTGCTGTTTAACCCCCTTTTTTTTTAACCTTGAGACTTTTGTTCGTATCCTATGGCCACCCTCTGTCAACTTTAACATTTTTATTATTTTCCTATAAAAACCCTAAGTCACCCTTATCAGTATTCTTATGTTACTGCTTACCATCACTCTCATCATTCATTTTATTATGATTACTAATCTCAATAGAGCAGTCGTTTGTGGCTAGCCACACAGATGTCTGAACATGCCCCTACTGAACACATAGCTCAACTCTGAACACGAGCAGTGCACCTGCATCTGCACACACTCATATATCATGGGCGACAATTGTACACAACAGAAGTGACTTATTTGCCTCATCCCATTAATCTTTCCTTCCTTCTGCTTATAAAGAATAACTTCTAGGAGCCGGAACATTCTATCGATACAGCAGAATATTCCTGACGTGGAAACCTTTTCTTACCGTTCCCCCTCACATTTTGCTGCAGCAGCATAAACACAGCAAAAAAAAATGTCTTGGAGGCTTTGAATATCAAGAGAAATTGTAGATTAAACAGGTTTACTGAGATAATATCAGATAATAGCAAAATGAAGATATACTTGTGGCTCCCGAGAGATTGGCAGAGCGGATGATGGAGTGTTCAGTATTTCAGCTCTAACAGACTTCAATTAGTTTATGGATCTGGAATAAATGATACATAATAAAATCCAAAAAAAAAATGGGTGGAGGGGTTGTATCAATCATTTACTGTAATATGGGTGCATGTGCCTTAAATGTGTGTGCAGACAATAGATAGAAAGAAAGAAATATATATGTATATGAATAAAAATGGTCAGCGGTTATGGCTACTATTAAAATGTCTAAATAATGTTTTATGGCATCAATGTATTATTACTGTACTGTGACATCACTGTGTGTATTACACCTGTACTGTGACATACTGTGACATCACTGTGTGTATTATCCCTGTATTGTGACATCACTGTGTGTATTATCCCTGTATTGTGACATCACTGTGTGTATTATCTCTGTACTGTGACATCACTGTGTGTATTATCCCTGTATTGTGACATCACTGTGTGTATTATCTCTGTACTGTGACATCACTGTGTGTATTATCCATGTACTGTGACATCACTGTGTGTATTATCCCTGTACTGTGACATCATTGTGTGTATTATCCCTGTACTGTGACATCACTGTGTGTATTATCTCTGTACTGTGACATCACTGTGTGTATTATCCCTGTACTGTGACATCATTGTGTGTATTACCCCTGTACTGTGACATCACTGTGTGTATTACCCCTGTACTGTGACATCACTGTGTGTATTATCCATGTACTGTGACATCACTGTGTGTATTATCCCTGTACTGTGACATCACTGTGTGTATTATCCCTGTACTGTGACATCACTGTGTGTATTATCCCTGTACTGTGACATCACTGTGTGTATTATCCCTGTACTGTGACATCACTGTGTGTATTATCCATGTACTGTGACATCACTGTGTGTATTATCCCTGTATTGTGACATCACTGTGTGTATTATCCCTGTACTGTGATATCACTGTGTGTATTATCCATGTACTGTGACATCACTGTGTGTATTATCCCTGTACTGTGATATCACTGTGTGTATTATCCATGTACTGTGACATCACTGTGTGTATTATCCCTGTACTGTGATATCACTGTGTGTATTATCCCTGTACTGTGATATCACTGTGTGTATTATCCCTGTACTGTGACATCACTGTGTGTATTATCCCTGTACTGTGATATCACTGTGTGTATTATCCATGTACTGTGACATCACTGTGTGTATTATCTGTACTGTGACATCACTGTGTGTATTATCCCTGTACTGTGACATCGCTGTGTGTATTATCTCTGTACTGTGACATCACTGTGTGTATTATCTCTGTACTGTGACATCACTGTGTGTATTATCCCTGTACTGTGACATCACTGTGTGTATTATACCTGTACTGTGACATCACTGTGTGTATTATCTGTACTGTGACATCACTGTGTGTATTATCCCTGTACTGTGACATCACTGTGTGTATTACCCCTGTACTGTGACATCATTGTGTGTATTATCCCTGTACTGTGACATCACTGTGTGTATTATCCCTGTACTGTGACATCACTGTGTGTATTATCCCTGTACTGTGACATCACTGTGTGTATTATCCCTGTACTGTGACATCACTGTGTGTATTATCTCTATACTGTGACATCACTGTGTGTATTATCTCTATACTGTGACATCACTGTGTGTATTATCCCTGTACTGTGACATCACTGTGTGTATTATCTCTATACTGTGACATCACTGTGTGTATTATCCCTGTACTGTGACATCACTGTGTGTATTATCCCTGTACTGTGACATCACTGTGTGTATTATCCCTGTACTGTGACATCACTGTGTGTATTATCCCTGTACTGTGACATCGCTGTGTGTATTATCCCTGTACTGTGACATCGCTGTGTGTATTATCCCTGTACTGTGACATCACTGTGTGTATTATCCCTGTACTGTGACATCACTGTGTGTATTATCTCTATACTGTGACATCACTGTGTGTATTATCTCTGTACTGTGACATCACTGTGTGTATTATCCCTGTGCTGTGACATCACTGTGTGTATTATCCCTGTACTGTGACATCACTGTGTGTATTATCTCTATACTGTGACATCACTGTGTGTATTATCTCTATACTGTGACATCACTGTGTGTATTATCCCTGTACTGTGACATCGCTGTGTGTATTATCTCTATACTGTGACATCACTGTGTGTATTATCTCTATACTGTGACATCACTGTGTGTATTATCTCTGTACTGTGACATCACTGTGTGTATTATCCCTGTACTGTGACATCACTGTGTGTATTATCTCTATACTGTGACATCACTGTGTGTATTATCTCTATACTGTGACATCACTGTGTGTATTATCCCTGTACTGTGACATCACTGTGTGTATTATCTCTGTACTGTGACATCACTGTGTGTATTATCCCTGTACTGTGACATCACTGTGTGTATTATCGCTGTACTGTGACATCACTGTGTGTATTATCCCTGTACTGTGACATCACTGTGTGTATTACCCCTGTACTGTGACATCACTGTGTGTATTATCCCTGTACTGTGACATCACTGTGTGTATTATCCCTGTACTGTGACATCACTGTGTGTATTATCTCTATACTGTGACATCACTGTGTGTATTATCTCTGTACTGTGACATCACTGCGTGTATTATCTCTGTACTGTGACATCGCTGTGTGTATTATCCCTGTACTGTGACATCGCTGTGTGTATTATCTCTATACTGTGACATCACTGTGTATTATCCCTGTACTGTGACATCACTGTGTGTATTATCGCTGTACTGTGACATCACTGTGTGTATTATCCCTGTACTGTGACATCACTGTTTGTATTACCCCTGTACTGTGACATCACTGTGTGTATTATCCCTGTACTGTGACATCACTGTGTGTATTATCTCTATACTGTGACATCACTGTGTGTATTATCTCTGTACTGTGACATCGCTGTGTGTATTATCCCTGTACTGTGACATCGCTGTGTGTATTATCTCTATACTGTGACATCACTGTGTATTATCCCTGTACTGTGACATCACTGTGTGTATTATCTCTGTACTGTGACATCACTGTGTGTATTATCCCTGTGCTGTGACATCACTGTGTGTATCATCCCTGTACTGTGACATCACTGTGTGTATTATCCCTGTACTGTGACATCGCTGTGTGTATTATCCCTGTACTGTGACATCACTGTGTGTATTATCCTGTACTGTGACATCACTGTGTGTATTATCCCTGTACTGTGACATCACTGTGTGTATTATCCCTGTACTGTGACATCACTGTGTTTATCATCCCTGTACTGTGACATCACTGTGTGTATTATCCCTGTACTGTGACATCACTGTGTGTATTATCCCTGTACTGTGACATCACTGTGTGTATTATCTCTATACTGTGACATCACTGTGTGTATTATCTCTGTACTGTGACATCGCTGTGTGTATTATCTCTGTACTGTGACATCGCTGTGTGTATTATCTCTGTACTGTGACATCACTGCGTGTATTATCTCTGTACTGTGACATCGCTGTGTGTATTATCTCTGTACTGTGACATCACTGCGTGTATTATCTCTGTACTGTGACATCGCTGTGTGTATTATCCCTGTACTGTGACATCACTGTGTGTATTATCCCTGTACTGTGACATCACTGTGTGTATTATCTCTGTACTGTGACATCACTGTGTGCATTATCCCTGTACTGTGACATCACTGTGTGTATTATCCCTGTACTGTGACATCTCTGTGTGTATTATCCCTGTACTGACATCGCTGTGTGTATTATCCCTGTACTGTGACATCACTGTGTGTATTATCCCTGTACTGTGACATCACTGTGTGTATTATCCCTGTACTGTGACATCACTGTGTGTATTATCCCTGTACTGTGACATCACTGTGTGTATTATCCCTGTACTGTGACATCACTGGGTGTATTATCCCTGTACTGTGACATCACTGGGTGTATTATCCCTGTACTGTGACATCACTGTGTGTATTATCCTGTACTGTGACATCACTGGGTGTATTATCCCTGTACTGTGACATCACTGTGTGTATTATCCCTGTCCTTTGACATCACTGTGTATATTATCCCTGTACTGTGACATTACTGTGTGTATTATCCCTGTACTGTGACATCACTGTGTGTATTATCTCTGTACTGTGACATCGCTGTGTGTATTATCTCTGTACTGTGACATCACTGTGTGTATTATCCCTGTACTGTGACATCGCTGTGTGTATTATCCCTGTACTGTGACATCACTGTGTGTATTATCTCTGTACTGTGACATCGCTGTGTGTATTATCTCTATACTGTGACATCACTGTGTGTATTATCCCTGTACTGTGACATCACTGTGTGTATTATCTCTATACTGTGACATCTGTTTTGTACTGTTCCTCTATTATTCATACAAGACAATTATGAATAAACTGACCACTTGGTACAACCAGTTGAGAGTGTGTCTTTCATTGTCCAATCAGAAGGAGTAGGGACACGCCCCTTTGTCAAGTGGAATAGTAACTCCCAGTTGTTCATTTATCAGAGATACTTTAAGGGAATTGCCATCTCCCAGTTATCATCATTAGGAGACACTGACTAGAGAGCATGATATATATCTGTATGTAGATGTCAGCAGGTTATAATAATGGTATATCGGGCTCTGGATGTGTTTCGTGTCCCTCTGTGCCACGGCCCTCCACATTCTGGGAATACCCGGTGTCACAGCATGAAGATTAATGCACTCGGCTCGCACATGAACACAATGTTCGCTGGTTGCCTCAGAAACCTGGTCGGTCCCCGGCCCTGGGGAGATGTTTGAGAACCAGCGCTGTGTTCAGCCGTGAGATTTCCTCACTTGGAGAACGGGCTGAGCAAGCAATAGCTGAGATATTAAGAGAAATCTTTAAAGGCGCTGCTTTTATCATGCCCGGAGGCGGTGCGGAGCGCCGGGCACCTCAGCCGTGCGAGCGCCAAACTTATCTCCGCTGATTTATAGCCTTCCATAGCGTCACAGGTCTTGCATTTCCAGCCTGGGTATCACCAGCACCAGAGCATGATATTATTCACATTTTGGGCTTAATTTTGTAAAAATAGGGGAGGGACTAAAAAATGCCACCATGGGAATGATACCAAATATTAGCAGGGTAAGTAACGGGGTCACACATATCCTACTTAGGCCTCAATCAGACGAACAGGTGAGCACACATCAGCGCGCTGGAGTGGAGGAGAGATAAGCGCTACTCACCCCTCCCCTCTCCATAGAGAAGCACAGAGCCGGGGGCGTAACACTGCGAAATATAGGACATGTCCGACATTTCTCCGTGCACGGTCACGGTTCGGTTCGGTGACAAGTCAATGGGGCTCATTTACTAAAGGCTCCGCGGCCGCACTTTCGTTGTGTTTCCCGACTTTGTCTGTTTTGCGCCAAATTCCGTCGGGATTTTGGCGCACGCGCCGGCTTTCGCGCGACAGAGATCGGTTTTAATGGAACTATTTAAATAAAAGTTGATTTGTTGGACCACATTGTGTGTTTGAGCTTTGAACATTGATTCTTAAATTGGTACTTACTGACTTTTTGTCACATCACCATTGCACTTGCAATGCTCGCGAGTTCAATGCGTTTTGGATGCGTCTGCAAAGACTTGAATGGGGCGTTAAAAAACGAGCGTGAAACGCAAAAGTAGAGCATGCTGCGATTTTAACCCTCGTGGGAAAAAAAACGCAAGTAAGGATAAGCACACTGGAAACAATGGGACAGAATGCAATGCAAGATAAAAGCACGTGCAGAACACGCAGGTGAATAAGAGGCACCTCCCCACTGCTAGTACGACCCAGGCTCCCGCTGTTGGTTCGGGTCTCTGCACTGGAGCTGATTCGGCATTGGGGAATCACGGTGTGTCAGTGGTAATCTACTCAGGATAGTTATTCAGTATTGCTATGAAAAAGTGTTTTATAAATGACCCCTCCCCACCGGTGTTTTGCATTGTGTACAGGCAGTCCCCGGGTTACATACAAGATAGGGTCTGTAGGTTTGTTCTTAAGTTGAATTTGTATGTAAATCGGAACTGTATATTTTATCATTGTAATCTCAGCCAGAACTTTTTTGGTCTCTGTGACAATTGGATTTCAATTGTCATAAGAACCAGGATTAACAATAAAGCTTCATTACAGACGCCTGTGATAACTGTTACAGCTGATTATTGTAGCCTAGGACTAAAGAACAATAAATTACCAATATCCAGAGGTCCGTTTGTAACTCGGGGTCGTATGTAAGTCGAGTGTTCTTAAGTAGGGGACCACTTGTACATGCAATCAGGCCAAGTCCTTCCCACCGGATGCCATCACAGAATTGAGTTTTAATTCCATTTTGTAGCAGAATCAAATGCAAATTACATCTCCGCAGCTGTGATAATGTGTTTCAAAACGCAATGGAAACGCAACCAAAACACAACGTGTGAATGCATTCTCGGGGCGCGGTCACACGTTCTGCTTTGGTTGCATTCATAA
This sequence comes from Engystomops pustulosus, assembly GCF_040894005.1. Classification (NCBI taxonomy): domain Eukaryota; kingdom Metazoa; phylum Chordata; class Amphibia; order Anura; family Leptodactylidae; genus Engystomops; species Engystomops pustulosus. The sequence continues at coordinate 113,047,337 of NC_092418.1, read as the reverse complement.
TGCAACGCTAGCGCACAGGGGGTGGGCCTCGGCCTGATCGCAAATGCGTTTCCCGATCGCATACGTTTCTCTGGAAAGGAATATGCGATAGGGCCGAGGTCCGCCCCCTGTGCACTAGCGTTGAGTTATGAACACAACCAAAGCGAAACGTGTGACCGCGCCCTGAGGATGCCGTCACACGTGGCGTTTTGAACCCGTTTTGGGGCCGTTTTTAAGCAATCCGTTAAAAAAACCGCATATGTCAAAAAACTAATCTGTCAAAAACAGATGCGTTTAACGGACTGCTCAAAAACGGGTTCAAAACGACTCGCCTAGGGTGTGCGGTCACATAATGCAGACTGAAAAACTTAGAAACTAACTAAAAACGACATGTGTGGTATCACCCTAAAGGCTGGTGCCACACGTAGCGCTTTGTCTGCACTTGCAAACGCAAACAAAGTCGCGCCCACCGGGGCGGGCCTCGGCCCGATCGAGCGATCAGGAACGAGCCGCCGGTGTTCTGTGTTGATTTTATGCAAAACACCAACGGCTCATTCCCGATCCATGTGTTTCCATGTGTTTTTTTTAGCACATGTTTTTTTTTTACAATCTGAAAACGCACTTTGTAAAAACAGGCCAAAAACGGCATAAAAACGCCATGTGTGTCTTCACCCTTAGGCTGTCCGTCAAAAACCGCACACATTTGTTTGAAAACGCATCCGTTTTTGACCAGTTTTGTGTTTTAGCAAATGCAGTGGAAACGCAATGTAACCTAAGCATATGATGAAGGCTTAAGCCTTTGGAATGCGTCATAAACGCAGCAAAAAACGTGATGCAACGCATTGTGTGAACGCGCCCTCAACCCTGAGGGTGAAGACACATATCATGGCGTTTTTGGGCCGTTTTTGGGCCGTTTTTACTAAGTGCGTTTTCAGATAGTTAAAAACGCATGCGTTAAAAAACTTTTTTTGTCCGTTTTTCCGAAGTTGCGCAATGAAAAACGGACAAAAACGCATGCGTTTTCAAAAAACGCATGTGTTTTTAAAAAACGGATGCGTTTTTTAACGCATGCGTTTTTAACGATCTGAAAACGCACTTAGTAAAAACGGCCCAAAAACGCCATGTTTTTGGCGTTTTTAGGCCGTTTTTGGGCCGGTTTTAGTTAGTGCGTTTTCAGATCGTTGAAAACGCATGCGTTTTTGTCCGTTTTCCGAAATTGCGCAATGAAAAACGGACAAAAACGAATGCGTTTTCAAAAAACGCATGCGTTTTTAAAAAACGGCCGCGTTTTTTAACGCATGCGTTTTTAACGATCTGAAAACGCACTTAGTAAAAACGGCCCAAAAACGGCCCAAAAACGCCAAGTGTGTCTTCACCCTTAGGGAAATGACACACGTAGCGCTTTGTCTGCGCTTGCAAACGCAAACAAAGCTATGGCCACCAGGGCGGCCCGGGGCGATCGCATTGGCGTTTCTATGGAAATGCCTGCGATCGGGAAAGAGCCGCCGGTGTTTTGCGTTAATCTAACGCAAAACACCGGCAGCTCGTTCCCGATCGCAGGCGTTTACGTAGAAACGCCGATGCGATCGGGCCAAGGCCCGCCCCTGGTGGCTGAAGCTTTGTCTACGTTTGCAAACGCAGACAAAGCGCTACGTGTGTCATCAGCCTAAAAACTCCATGGGGGACATTTACTTAAAGTGTCGGTGTCTGCATTGGCTTTGTTACCGACCTGCTCTCGGTAAGAAGACACACATGTAATATTGTGGAGCTGTGCAGAGACGTTTCTGGCGCCGAGACTATTTTCTGTCCCTGGGACCAAAATCTGTCCCGAGCACCAGAAATGTGTCCAACAGTCCCTGCTAGACCAGTTTTCTTTTGGTCTACTTTCCGCCAGTTTACACCGCCCAAAAAGGGCTGCGACACATATTAATTGTGTCTGAGTTTCCACTCCGCCAAAGCCACGCCCCTTTTCGGAGAAGAGTCGGAGCAGGTGGAAAAAGTAATTTTTTCTGGCGCCGCCAGCTAATAAATAGGTCTGAGAGCAGAACATGTGGTGAGAGCGCCACAAAACTGGCGGAAACACCATAGTAAATGTCCCCCCATGTATTACACGTGGATATATCTGTAGATTAGGAGCAGGAGTTGTTTTAAGGACTCCTAGAGGCCACTTCCCACAGCAGGTCCTGGCACAGACTGTCTGCTCCCCCTCAATTGAAATGGATTGGAGTCCATCAGGTCTCTTCTCTGCAAGCAGGTTTGTCTGTTCTGAACAAAAATATAAGGCTGCGGTCACACGTAGCGCTAAGCGTCCGTTCCTAACGCGACGCTAGCGCACAGGGAGCGGTCCTCGGCCCAAACACACGTGCGTTTCCAGAGAAACGCATGCGATCGGCTTATCAATCGCATGCGTTTCCCTGGAAACGCATGTGCGTTTGGGCCGAGGACCTCCCCAGGTGTGCTAGCGTCGCGTTATGATGGACGCCTAGCGGTACGTGTGACCGCGGCCTAAGAGTATGTGAGTCAAAATCTGCATCGTAAAGGGTGAAGACACACATGGCGTTTTTAGGCCATTTTTAGTTAGTGCGCTTTGACATCGTTAAAAACGCATGCGTTAAAAAACGCATGCGTTTTTGACCAGTTTGAATTAAGATAATTGGTCAAACCTGTCAAAAACGCATGCGTTTTTCAAAAACTAAAAACGGCCTAAGGGTGCGGTCACACGTCGCGTTTACTGCATGCGTTTAAAAACGCATTGCTACAGCTGAAGGGATATTTCCCTAATTAAACAGCTGTTAACGCTTGCGTTTACAAAATGCAAGCGTTAACGCATTGTTAACGCATGTGTTAACATCGCGGTTGACGCATGCGGTTGTTAACGCATTGTTAATACATGCGTTAACGTCGCGGTTACCGCATGCGTTTTGTAAACGCAAGCGTTAACAGCTGTTTAATTAGGGAAATATCCCTTCAGCTGTAGCAATGCGTTTTTAAACGCATGCAGTAAACGCGACGTGTGACCGCACCCTAAAAACGCCATGTGTGTCTTCACCCAAAGCCTCACCCTGGATAGTGAAAAATCTGCGTGGAATTCTAGAATGTGGGAATACCATCAGCCTATCCGCACATGTAGCAGCAAAGTGTCTGCTTTCTGTTACATTTTAGCCCGGTGACACACGTGGCGTTTTTACATCCTTTTAAAATGCATCAGTTTTGGATAAACTTAAGGGTGCGGTCACACGTGGCGTTTTGAAGCCGTTTTTAAGCAGTCCGTCCAAAACGCATCTGTTTTTGACCAGTTTTAATAAAGATGATTGGTAAAACCTGTCAAAAACGGATGCAATTTTTGGTTGGACTGCTTAAAAACGGACCAAAAACGGTTGTTTTGTTGTGATTTCGAATGCATTGAAAATGCAATGCTTGATGTGCATTAATTGGAATATGTAAAAACACAAAAAGCACACCACAAACTTAGCCGCTTTGAAAAACGCAATGAAAAAACACCTCAAAAACCGCAGGGGAAGAAACGGTCATTTTAACCAAATACCCATTGAAAAATCCAAAATGCAAATACCAAGCAGAAACGCCACCTGTGTCACTGGCCCTATGCTGGGATTTTGCTGTGTTGGGGTGGGGCTAAATATTTGCACCAAAAATGTTGAATTCTGCATTTGGACCCACTGACATTAACTCCTGAGGGTGCGTTCACACGTTGCGTTTTGGTCGCGTTTTCATTGCGTTTGCAACGCATATACAACAGCTGATGAGAGGTGATTTGCCTAATTACATTACCGTTTACGTTTGTAAACGCAATGCGTTAACATCGCGTTTACGATGCGTTTTGTAAACGGAAATGTTAACAGTGATGTAATTAGGCAAATCACCTCTCATCAGCTGTTGTTGTTGTATATGCGTTTCAAACGCAATGAAAACGCGACCAAAACGCAACGTGTGAACGCGCCCTTAGAGATTGTCCATCAGGTTCTGTGATTTCCTGCCATGAGACGTTCTTGGACATTGCGCCAACAGTAATCGGCCATAGTCATAGGAACAAGGTCCTCATTGCCTCAACATCTCATAAATTAGAGCTGCTGGGGAGACATGGAAGATATTTTTGGAATCGGCAGCTCAAAAACACCCAGAATCGGGTGGAAAAACTCCTCGCACCATGACAAAAATGTTTTATTGTTTGGCTCGTTACACACAAACGTAAAAAAATCACTTGCTACACTTAATTTAGGGCGCGGTCACACAATGCGTTTTGGTTGCGTTTTGAAAATGAGATGATTTGCCTAGCTACATTTCTATTAACTTTTGCGTTTACAAAACGCAGTGTTAACACACGTGTTAACAAAATGCAAACATAAATGCATTGTTAATGCATGCGTTAACATCGCGTTTACGACAATGTCATTATTGTAAGTAATGTTATCAGGCAAATCACCTCTCCTCAGCTGTTGTAATGCGTTGCCAAACGTAACCAAAACGCACCGTGTGAACGCACCCTTAAAGGGGTTGTGCCAACTTTGTATGTTACCCATATGCACATGCTAATTGGTAAGGGGGTCCGACTACTGGGACTGTCACCGATCATGAGACCAGGACCCCAGAATTCTGTAGAACTGGAATCCTGTTCTCACTAATAGGTGACGGGTAGAGTATGTGTCCTGCCTCTATATTCAGTACTAAGGGTGTGTTGAAAATTGTTGAGCACTTGTATCCACTGTCTATGAATAGGTAAAGACAGCGCCCCCATTCTACGTGATCTGTAGGGGGGTCCCAGCAGTCAGACCCTTGCCGATCAGATTATCATGATGACTTGTACAATCCCTTTAAGAGATGTGCCCTTGTATTTCGCATAGCGCCGTTGTAGTCGCCATGACTAAAGTCACCAAAACACATGATGCATTTGCAATGTGTATCAAAACTGCAGTGAAAAAACGCATCCAAAACGCAAAGTGTGAATGCAGCCTTGGAATCTGCCGTTCAGACTGTATATACCGTTCGGTGTCCATTCACATTTGGCCTCCCCTCCCCTGCTGCCTCTTGTCACTCAGCCTGTGTGACCTGACATCTCACTGCAGCCCCCTGCTGGCTCATTGTCCTCACAGAGCATGCTCTGCCCGGGTGCATCATGGGAGATGTAGTCTTCACACCTATCGGCTCGTTATATTCTGAGGCGCAACGGAACTGCAACCCCCAGCATCCCTTGCGCGGGAGCGCGCTGCCTTGTGGGAGCTAAGAAGAAAAAAAAACTCCCGATTCTGTATCTCGGCTTAGCTGCTAGGGGTGTGCCTTGTCTGCACAGTGTACACAGGCTCCAAGTGCCGAGCAGCAGAAGCCTTGGATGTGACTGGGGAAGAGGACATAATGTAACTCAAGATTAGTAACAAGATAAGTAAAGCAAAGTGTCTGCAAAGTGACTCCATACTGGAACATGATGATAAAAGTGGAGCTGTAGCCCCCAGTACAGCCTCCTCCTCCTTTATCTCTGCCCCATGAGGGCTGCTGTGCTCTCCCTGCATGCTCATCTTGTCTGCCTGCCTTGTCTTCCATAGAAATATTTCTCGTCCCCCCCTACAAGCCGGTAGTCGTTCGTTCCCGATGCGTTCTAATGATCGTCACGAATGTTCCATTGCTGCTGACTATAGGGGGGGTTCAGACCGACCAGCAATGTTCTGCTGCTGGCCATGGCTGGGAGTGATCCTGCAGCCTTTGAAGGGTTAAACCGTGGCTTGCTGTGTGTCAGGACCTGAAGCCACCCAGCACCTTCTGTGAGTGACCTCTCTTCTGTGTGTGTGTGTTTTTATACCTCTTATTTGTCTGCTTTTACATGTATGTCTTGCAATATGTAGCAGTCAGTCCATAAAACCCTATAGGGGCCTCCATTGAACTGCAATACATATGCATACTGTGCAGAACAGCTGTTATAGTCGTCCAGAATAGCGCCCCCTATGGCCTTGGGTAATTATAAGTGTGTATTAAGGGTTCTGTGTTACACCCAGAGCCAGGGGTTAGGTAAGGACGTTTAATTCTGGGTAACAGATCCAATTAAACATGTCACTGGACCGGATCTTCCACGTATTCCCCCCTTTCTCGCTGATTTCGGTGGTGCAGGTTACCTATAAACACATCTTATTGTTTGCTCTCCGTCCTCATTAATCATTGTAGCAGGTTTTTTTTCCTTTTAGATATTCAATGAGTTCCTTTGGCAATTCATATATCACTTATACCCAATATTTTCTTTCCAACGAGATATTTTTTTTTTGGAGGGGGGGGGGGGGAATGGAGAAAATCGAACAGCTGTGCGCTATATCTAGAAATAGTATTATATAAACCCTGCAGCTGAAGTCCCATTATGAGACGGATGGCGACAATCTCTCTTGAAGGTGCCCACTTTTTTTGTGTGTGTGTGTTTTTTTTTTTTTTTTTTTTTTATTCTGTTCCTCCGCTTGGTCAGTTTAATTCATTCCCACACGTTTTGTATCGGAGCCAACAAAGGAACAGCTTGACACATTTTCTAGTAAAATCCATCGGCTGCTGATGGGTTAATGCCTGACACCCCCCCCCCCCTCCCGTTGCTCTTTACATTGAGGTACAGTGTTTGATGTTGATGCAGATGCATATTTTTTTTTTTTAATAGGTTTTTCTTCTGTGTGTTGACTGATTATGTTGGTGTTTATGCCAGGATGGCGTTTGGTATTGCTTTGCTCTTTGGGCACATGCTGTACTGGGGGGTGTAGGGGGGGCAGAGACTCATGTGTGGCCTAACGGGGCCGATCCGGCTGCCAGGATCAGCCCAATGACCCGTCATGTTCCACCGTGTGACCTGAAATGACTGATGGTAATCGACACTAAGCTCCATGTGTGTCGCTGTCAGAATATGTCCCGGGCCACTGAAAATTTCTGCTCCCATGTCCAGGGAAATTAATAATTATATTGTGAAGGGTTATAATATGAACTACTACCCCTAGAGTTACTTTTAGGGAGTCTTCTGCTTATGTTACGTCTGCTCCACGCCTCTTGTCCTTACAAGAGCTGCCAAAAAATCCTTGTATATAGGGACAGCCTGTAGCCCAATGCGCCCTGTTGCTAGAAGCAGGGATTGGATAGATTTGACTTCCGACACTGTTGTTCTATCAGAGATGAGCAGTCAGGGGTCCGCCATAGAGTCAGATGGGCGCGTTGGCAGGGGAAGATGGCTGGTAAATATTTTATGTCTATAGTAGAATTTTAATGAGATGTACACTGGAAACCGGATAACTATCTGCAGTCCTTTGTTGTGTTTTAAGGCCGGGGACACGTGGTTTACTGTCTGATTTGGTGCAACTATGATTTGCAGCAGGTAAACCTTGGGAGAATTGGTGCTATGTGCCTTAAGGACCCATTCACATGAATGTATTTTGTTATTGGCTAATAGGACTCGTATAACCGACATCGGATTAATCCATTATACTAGAACCGCCCACCTCCTCTGGGATGGAAGTATAGTTACAGAAGGGGCCGTAGTTATTTTGGGGATTATACTTGTCACATGGTCTGTATTCTAAGGACCGAATACACTTTGAAATGGGCCTAACGGGTTATGCAGTCTAAATGGAGAAAATGTCGAGATGTGGCAAGAGAACTGCCCATCGACCCACGTTATCCGAGCAACCATCAACTAGTATCAGTGGTCCTGTGCCTCGCGCTCATAAGGTTCATAATTAGCCGCAGAAGTGGGTGGAAGGGTCAACAAAGGGCAGGAGGTGCCTATGAGTACCTACCTCCAGACTGATAGCACAATATGGTGGATACACATTTGTGTGTCCATAGTACATCCTTTGTATGATGTTTCCATTTGTCTCTGTTTTGCTTCCCTTTATTTTATTTATTTATTTTTTTTTTGTCTGTGTCCACAAAAAAATAAACTGAAGGTCTTTCAATGGTTAGAAAACATGACACTTGGTTTCCCAGCCTCATTAGTGAAAAAAATGGACAGGTCATCAGTTATTCTTGCGGACCCCTAGACTTCTGTGACCCTTATCCGTGAAAAGAATATAACAGGGTTCAAAATTTTTGTGACAGTGAATCGGTGGAAAACAGCTAAAATGTGAAAAAAATAGCTCAGTAAGGCATCCGTGAGAACCACCGATGTCAAAAACCTCGCCATTGTGAGAGTGCCCTACGGTAGATACGTCAGAAGATGACTGCCCCGGGGCTCTTGGGTTCAGGAAGTTTAAAACTTTGCTCTGGTCCATTGGCTCCTTGCTTGGAGAGGTCAATTTTTTGAACTTCGAGGTTTACGTTTGTGCTCTTAAAGTAAATCTTTATTTTAAAGAAATCAAAATCCATCATGATAAACCAAGGACACTTACTAATAAATCCAGGCACCATGACTGTGGTAACCTTCTTAAATTTGTAATCCAATGCTAATTATGCCTCAACAGAGCTCCTCAGTGCTACCGATTCACTGGGTGTTACACTGAGCAGATCCTGTTTCGCCCTCCCCCTGCTCTCTCCCTTCTCACGCTGCTTGTCTAATTTAGCAGCCGCAGGAAGTGCAGGGGGAGTCGAGACCTGCTCTGCTCATTTTGACAGCCTGTGACGCTACAGCACAGAGGGACTCTGAAAACACCCTCTCACCCGGTGCCCTTTAGGTTTATTAGCATAATTTTAAACATAGATTTTAGAAGGAAGCAGGCCATGGATAACAAATATAAAATGATTGCCACAGTCATGGTGCCTGGATCTATGGATAAGTGTCCCTAGTTTATGATGATGAGTTTTGATGGTCATGTGATTATTGGGGAGGTTCTATGGGGGAGATATATCTTGTACGAACATATAATATCAGACATGCCCCTCTTCTTCTCGCCAGATACTTAGGCTTCCTGATGAATCCGGCAGGCGGTGTGGCCCGCAAATTAAAGTTTGCATGTTTTTCAAAATTGCGTAGGGTGGGAACTGCTATAGAAGCGGTGATAAATCTCTGCTCCTGTGTGTATGATACCTGTCATTGCAATTCTGATATAATCAAACGACTGCTGAGAATTGATCTCTGTAGAACAGGAAGGATATGGATATTATGCGTAAAAACCAGTGGATTTAGAAAATATATATATATATATATATATATTTTTTTTTTTTTAACCTTTAGAACCATCTGTTTCCAACAAAGTTTCTGCAAGGACCAGGGACTACACCAGTCAATATTGATGGGCAATCCTGAGGCCATCAATATAAATCCTGCACAATGCTTTAAACAATAGATCTTTTGCCGATGACACATTGCTTTTTAATGTGATGGTCTGAAAGTCTCTATTTTCTAATGCTGCAGGTCCTTTAGGGAGCTTCTGGTTCCCCTCTGCCATAAGAGATTACCCTTTTTCATGCCGGCAACTAACCATATATACTTGAGTATAAACCAAAACCCCTAACTTTACCACAAAAACCTGGGAAAACCTATTGACTCGAGTATAAGCCGAGGGTGGGAAATGCATTGGTCACAGCCTCTCCAGTGATTGGCCTGCTGGACCCTGCCCAATAGTATATAGCCAGCACCTGCCTCCCAGTATATAGCCTGCCGGAACCTGCCCCATAGTATATAGCCAGCACCTGCCCCCCAGTATATAGCCTGCCGGACCATATCCCCCAGTATATAGCCAGCTCCCAGCCTGAGTATATAGCCAGCACCTGCCCCCCAGTATATTGCCTGCCGGACCCTGCCCCATAGTATATAGCCAGCGCCTGCCATCCCATATCCCCCAGTATATAGCCAGCTCCCAGCCTGAGTATATAGCCAGCAGCAGGGGAAGCCAGAAAGGTGAGTTTTGATATATATTTTTTTTACTCGAGTATAAGCCGAGTTTGGGTTTTCAGCACATTTTTTTTTGTGCTGAAAAACTAGGCTTAAGCTCAAGTATATATATCTGCAAACTGCAGTGAACTTAAAAGGAACCTACCACCACATATCTACCTATAAAGGTAGATCGGGTGGTAGGTGGATCAATAGGACGTGAGGATAGCACTTTTAAGGGCTAATCCTCACGTCCCAGCACTTTTTTGGTAACTTTTATTAGGCACATATGTAAATTTTCTCATGCAGCTACTGGGGCGTGGCGTAGCCGCAGTTGAGGCTACATGGCGCGGCTACTCCACGCCCCAGTAGCCTTTTTTTCTCCTCCTCACAATCTTCAGCGCGCAAGCTCCTCGTAGCTGGGCGCCCTCATCCGACGATCCTGCCGTCTGAGCATGTGTTTAGTGCTGTGTGAGTAATAAATATGATGATCTGTCAAATTAGCAAATTTACGCATATATGCCGAGTCATCCAGTGTAGACTTTAAAGAGCACCTGTCACCCTCAATTCCGAACTAGCTAAAACAGACAGACACAAACACAGCGCTGTAGGAACACCGGACCGTGCTCAAAGAAGTCTGGCGTATTCATGAGGGGCGGGCTTAGGGGCGGTGACTGCCGCATGACAGGGGGCGGTGCGGGGAAGGGGCATCGCTTCAGACCGCCCCCTCATGAATGCGCCACTTTGAGCGCCAGGCGTTTGTAGTGTAAAAGGCAGCAGTGTTTGTTAGCGTTATCGGAGGTTTCTGATTACACTGCCGGGACTGTTTTAGCATTAGGAGCTGCTTACTTTAGTAAGAGATCCTAGTGCCGTTTTTAAGGGAGAAAGGTCCTCTTGTAATATTGAGGATAACGTTGGCACTAGTTTATTTTCTTGTGACGACAACACACACAAAATGAAGTTTTGCACGTTGGGCATTGTTATCCAGGGACTCGCTTTGCAACAATTGTATCTTTTTGTACATTTGTTTACAAAGTAATGGCACAAGTAAATATATGAAACATTGTAACTTTTTTTTTTTTCTTTATAATAAATCAGGTTCTCAGTTAGAAACTGCTGGAGTTGGGCTGTTTCTTTCTTGCCCCATGCATTTTAGTCGCCTCGTAAAGATTCTTTCATATGTAGTGTTGTGACAGTGCCGATGCTGCTGAATGGCTCCTTTTTATTATGTATCCATTTGAGGCATGGACTCATGGGCCCAGTCCCTGAGGTCTGACACACACCGGTCCCATGCAAGGGATCTAAGGAGACAAAGTCGCTAACGAGTCAAAAGGGCACTGGAGGCGTTACCAGGGTGCCTCAGTGCTGCAGCTTCACAGGCTGTTACACTGTGCAAGGAGTACTTCAACCTCCCACTGCTTGCTCTAATTTTACACAGTGGGAAAGGCAGGTGCTCCTGCACAGTACGACAGCCTGTGAAGGTACAGCACGGTAATGCCCCCAGAGCCCGTTTGACTCCTAATAATTTTAAAAGTTGGTTTTAGAAGGCAGGAGGCCATGGATAACAAATATAAGAAGATACCACAGTCCCAGCACATGGATCTATGAGTAATGTCCCTGGTTTATCAGGACGGATTTTGGTGGTAGATTTCAGATTCTTCAGATTGCAGCCCCCAAAATCGCAAGCAAAACATTTTTAACTTATTTACACCAGATGACAAAACAGTAGAATGGCAATTTTTTTTTCGCAGCTTTTTATCTGAGCATTAGCAGGATGTATTATCTCCATAGATTCTAGTAGTCCTATCGGGGGGTGGGAATGGGGACGCAAGCTTGCTGCTGTACATGCGTTCCTAAGCAATAGTTGCATACAAAGCAATGGCCGTATGGAGCGATATGGTACACGGGGAAAAGATGGGACATGTGCAATGGCTCGCTATGGAGAGGAGTCACCCCTCCTCCTCTCCATTGCGGCTGGCGTATGCCCACACGGCCGTAGCCACGCAGGTATACGTTAGTGTAAATGTAGCCTAATGTAGCCAACTGGTCTGTATTGCAATGATCATTGTTCCTACTAAGTCATCAAAATTGCCGTGTCTTTGCAGTTTTGCTTGGGGTCAGGTTCTTGTGCTTCACTTCTAATATCATAGGTAAGATCTGAAGATTGTAAAGCATCATTATCTCATCCTAAAACTTCTGGGGTATTTGGAGCAGAGAGGAATGGGTGCATCAAACCTGCACTCGGACTGCTCTGCTCACAGCCTCCACTGCAGTGTAGGGGTTTGTGGTTTTCGGCAACATTTGCTTCTGCTTTTGGGGGTACCAACGCTGATACCCCAGTAGGGTGCCTCCATGTCCCGCTCTCCTCTGTGCTGCCTGTGTCTTCGCTTCTGAATTAATGAAACCACATAATGTCTGCAGTTTCTATAGAAACTGGCTGGGAGCTGGGCCAAATTGAATTTGCCACATTATAGGAATATTAAGGGTTTAATTTGCCAAAAATAAAGTCTGATAAGTACAGCTCCTTTTTATAATAGGTGAGTGCGGCTGAAGTGGGGCCTGCCCTGTGTAGGGGCATGTCTCTATCTCTCTTTCTTGTCTTGCACTCACTGACCCGCGCCATGTCTCATATGAGCCGTCCATTACTCCTGCTTTTCAGTCTCTCTTGGTGCATTGTAATCGCTTGAACAGTTACTGTCATACAGTCTCTTTCTTGATATCTGGTGCTTGCTCTAAGGGTGTATGCACACAAACATATGGGGGATGTATATACAGCCTCATATAGGTCCCCCATAATTGTCTATGGTGCCACAACGTGTGCTCACTGTACCGTGCCATGGCCGCAAGCACAGTGTGCGCCCCTATTTTGTATGGAGAGGAGCCATTGTTTTTATGCCTTCCCAGTCTCTTGTAGGTACCGACTCTTGCTTTCGGTGCCTTATGAACAATCTTCCATTTTTTTTTTCCCCACTCCTTTGGACAGTAGCCTCACGCTTGAGCATGTTCTCTCAATGTCTTGTGAGCGCACGGTTTGCCCTCAGGATGTGTTTTGGTGCCTTGAAACGCTGGCTTCTTCTTTCACAGTCTCAGTAGCACGGCGGGCACACGGCAGCGCGGGGAGAGGAGGAGGAGGTGAGCGCAGCTCACCCCCGCCCCTCTCCATAGCGATGTGTGGCCGCGGCGCCGTAATACGGGAAAAGATAGGACATGTCCTATCTTTTCCCGGGCTACGGAGCGGTACGGTGCCGCACGTGTGCTGCACCATACCGCTCCCGTAGGGCGCCGCGAGCCCATAGAAGTGTATGGGGGACGTATATTGGCCGCATATACGTCGGCCGTATATACGCCCCCCATACTGTAGTGTGAATGCAGCCTTAGTCATAGATCCAGGCACTGTGACGGTGCTAATCCTTCATATATTTGGTATCCATGGCCTCCTTCCTTCTAAAATCAACTTTTATAACTATGCTAATGAAACAGAAGGCCTTTGGGGGTGCTAAAAGAGCCCATCACTGCTGTAGCTTCACGGCTGTTACACTGTATCCTCCGTCCCTCTGCCTGATGTAAACTCACACAGTGGGGGGAGTGCTCCTGCACAGTGTAACAGTCTGTAAATCTGAAGCGCAGAGGGACTCTGGAAATTGCACCAAAGCCCTTAAGGCCTATTAGCATAATTTTAAAAAGTTGATCTTGGTAGTAAGGAGGCCATGGATAACAAATTATAAGAAGATAATAGTCCCGGTGCCTGGATCTATGAGTGAGTGTCGCTGGTTTATCATGATGGATTTTAATGGTAGATTTCCATTACATTTTTTGGGAACAGACTTTGTCCTTTTCTTTGTTTCCTTCTTGTGATCTCTCACTTGCGCACACACTTTCATTCTTTGTTTTGCACAATTTTGCCTTCCAAGTCTTGCGAGGACTCTCTCTTTTGTCTCTGCACTCTTTTTGGCATCCTCTCTTTCTGTCTCACTCGCTCTAGCCCTCTCGCTGTTTCTCGGGATCTTACGAACAGTCTCTCTGCCTTTCTCAGTCTGTCATTTGGTGTCATGTAAGAATTCTCTCAATCACTTTGTGCATTGCTTTTGTTATGCTGCAAGCGCTCTCTCTAACTCTTATTAACCATCCCTCTTGGCGTTCTGTAGACGCTCTAGTCCATTCTTGCAGTCTAGTTTCTCTCTCTTTGGTTGCAGTCTCTCTCGCTCTTCTCCTCTTTATGTATTGGTATGTTGCAGGCGCTCTTGTTCTCACGCTCTCCCTTGCACTCTCTCTCTGTATCTGTCTCCTTATTGTCTTGTGCTGTCTCTTTCCTCGTGAATTACTGTCTGAATTCACTGGATCCCGTCAAGGAAAATCTTTAGCAGTTCCTCGCCTGGTATTTATGGAGCAGGATTCGGATCTTGTATTATGTCATGTATCTAGAACAACATGTGTCGCCGGGTCATACGGGAGCCTGAGGCCAGGGACTATGAGCGGCGCTGAGGGATGCAGGGACATTCTTTGTATAATGTCATGTTAACAAATCCGTCTAAGGGACCCAACTTTGATTTATTCATAAAATATATTCCCTCCCAGAGGAGCCTCGGCTCGCACTCAGTGTACAGTTTTACAAATACTCCGTTTTTAGCAGCGTATTAAGAGTACAGAATGGGGGTGGGGGTTGACCATAGTCAATAACCCCCTACATCGGAGAATTATGCAAATTTTTCCACCGCCTCTTGACCTGCCCTTTAAATATGCAGAGTTGAAGAATTTGTCGGCGAGAAGAGCTTGCAATCTAATTACTGGATCTGTCGCTGTGCATCGGTGCAGGTGGCGTAATATCCGCTGACGATGCATTTTCTCCAAATAATTGCAAATAAGACGTGTCTGTGACAATGTAACACCCCGCACCGCGAGCAATGTCTAGATTTCGTCTATAATTTTATACATATGAAAGTGCAACATTCCTGATGTGTTGCCGCTAATTAGTATGTTTTAACGAAAATTAATTACCGCCAACTCGGACAAACATGCTACAAAGTATTGGTAATTATTAGCGGGATATTTATTTATTTTGAAACAAAGGACGGTAATTCCGGTGACTCTCCGCACCACCTGCTGGCAGGCGCTAGGTATTGCCGCACTCTGTTACGGCTGAGCTGTAATAATAGATAATTGCTGCTGGAGTCATGAAAGAAGTAGTTATGAGCGAGTTTGCACGGTAACACCTCTCAAGTATCATTCCAATTATTAAGCTCTTCGACGAGTGAAACTTGAACTTCTATTTTTGTTTTGGATTTTGGCAGATTTTTTTTTTTTTCCCTCTCTCGTTATATTGTGGCCTCTTCATTTGCTTGCGGGTTATGTGAAATAATGAGGCGTAAGTGATATGTAATGGGACTGTTGTTGTGATGCATGCAAATCAATATCTCCTAATGGTTCTTGTAAAGGATAATGCTATCATTAATTCAATTAAAACGTTACAGCGATGTTGCGCATTAATACAGGCAGGGCTTTTTTTTTCTCCTTCTTGGACATTACAGGGAAATGAGAGAAGAACCAAATCCTAGACTGGAAAAGGTTAATGTGATTACATTTTCTGCAGGTTCTTGGGTTATGAAATGAATGTGGCAACGAGCGGAGTGGCGAAAACTCATGTTACGGAGACAGTGACAGGCCCCCGGTGCGGTGGCACAGCTGGAGCGGTGCGAGGCCGCGCCTGGGATAATAAAATCAGTTACATGGCAGAAAAAGTCATCCACAAAATGTAATGGAATTGTCCTCTTTAATGTTGGACATCTGGTGCAAGTCTGTTCCTCCTCCTTCTTCTAGAAGGACTAAGACACCACATTCGGAGTGTGAACTTGGATAAGTTATTTGGGGTTAAGCTTTTAATGGGGCGCTAATTGCACATTCCCCCTCTCCAAGTGTAGTTGCTTATTCTAAAAACACAAAAGAAAGTCTGTTCTGTATGGAGTATAGGGCTTTTTTGTGGATTTTGGGTACCAACATAGAGGCTGGGGGCTGGTGAGCAAAGGTAGAGGTATGGAGATTTGGGGGACAGCAAGAGATGGTAGAGGCAGGAAGATTGGGGGTGAGCGGGAGAAGAGGCAGGAAGAGGGGGGTTTGGGAATGAGGCGTGAAGATGGGAGGGGGGAGTTGGGAGAGAGGCTGTAGAGGCATGAAGGCAGGGGGCTTGACAGGAAGTTGAGAGGGTAGATGCAGGTGGATGGGGTTTGGATGAAAGAGGTGGTAGAAGGAGGCGGGGGGGTTTAGTTGGGAGAGGGCAACAGCAGAGACGGCAAAGATGAGGGTGTTGGGAGAGAGGTTGGTAGATGTAGGGGGTCGGGGGAGAGTGGCGGATAGAGGCAGGAAGATGGGGAGGGTTGGGGCATCGTGGCGGATAGAGGCAGGAAGATGGGGGGGTTGGGGGGAGAGTGGCGGATAGAGGCAGGAAGATGGGGAGGGTTGGGGGACAGTGGCGGATAGAGGCAGGAAGATGGGGGGGTTGGTGGACAGTGGTGGATAGAGGCAGGAAGATGGGGGGGTTGGTGGACAGTGGTGGATAGAGGCAGGAAGATGGGGGGGTTGGGGGGAGAGTGGCGGATAGAGGCAGGAAGATGGGGAGGGTTGGGGCATCGTGGCGGATAGAGGCAGGAAGATGGGGAGGGTTGGGGGACAGTGGCGGATAGAGGCAGGAAGATGGGGGGGTTGGGGGACAGTGGCGGATAGAGGCAGGAAGATGGGGAGGGTTGGGGCATCGTGGCGGATAGAGGCAGGAAGATGGGGGGGTTGGTGGACAGTGGTGGATAGAGGCAGGAAGATGGGGGGGGTTGGTGGACAGTGGTGGATAGAGGCAGGAAGATGGGGGGGTTGGGGGGAGAGTGGCGGATAGAGGCAGGAAGATGGGGAGGGTTGGGGCATCGTGGCGGATAGAGGCAGGAAGATGGGGAGGGTTGGGGCATCGTGGCGGATAGAGGCAGGAAGATGGGGAGGGTTGGGGGACAGTGGCGGATAGAGGCAGGAAGATGGGGAGGGTTGGGGCATTGTGGCGGATAGAGGCAGGAAGATGGGGGGGTTGGGGGACAGTGGTGGATAGAGGCAGGAAGATGGGGGGGTTGGGGGACAGTGGTGGATAGAGGCAGGAAGATGGGGGGGTTGGGGGGAGAGTGGCGGATAGAGGCAGGAAGATGGGGAGGGTTGGGGCATCGTGGCGGATAGAGGCAGGAAGATGGGGAGGGTTGGGGCATCGTGGCGGATAGAGGCAGGAAGATGGGGAGGGTTGGGGGACAGTGGCGGATAGAGGCAGGAAGATGGGGAGGGTTGGGGCATTGTGGCGGATAGAGGCAGGAAGATGGGGGGGTTGGGGGACAGTGGCGGATAGAGGCAGGAAGATGGGGGGTGGTTGGGGCAGAGTGGTGGATAGAGGCAGGAAGATTGGGGGTGAGAGGGGGAAGGGGCAGGAAGATTGGGGGTGAGAGGGGGAAGGGGCAGGAAGAGGGGGGTTTGGGAGTGAGGCGTGAAGATGGGAGGGGGGAGTTGGGAGAGAGGCTGTAGAGGCATGAATGCAGGGGGCTTGGCAGGAAGTTGAGAGGGTAGATGCAGGTGGATGGGGTTGGGCGAAAGAGGTGGTAGAAGGAGGCGGGGGGGTTTAGTCGGGTTAGAGCAACAGCAGAGACGGCAAAGATGAGGGTGTTGGGGGAGAGAGGCTGGGAGATGTAGGGGGTTGGGGGAGAGTGGCAGATAGAGGCAGAAAGATGGGGGAATTATAAATGGGAAGTTAACACACATTTGACAGTGTTGATATATTAGTTTATAAGCGGGCAGACACAACTGGTGCATGTCACAACATGTCCTCAAACCCCCCCCCCTCGCCCCGTTATGGATCTCTCCAGTAAATATCTATAGAACGAGGCAGAATAATTAGAATAAATGCGATGGCAGCCGTGTTCAGAGCCCTATTTGTACACCCCCCATTTATATATTGTCAGCTGGAGCTCTGCTTCAATCTTTTATTTTTCATATAAAACCTTATGAGCCCTTGCCGTTTAGCTGGTGTTGTGACTGTGCGGGGGTTAGTCCTCATTTTACATTTGCTTTGACACCTTTCTGTTCTGCTGCAGGAGCGAGTGTGATCGCACCCCATAGAGCACGGCGCACCTGGCGCTGCCACCTCCCGTGATTGATTTCAGATCTGCCAAGGTCAATTGTACACATGTAGATAATGTGCCATAAGGCCTCAGACGTGCCATATTCTATGGGGAGTAAGAGAAAGCAAGACTTTTATTTTGATGTTAATTTTTAGTTCTGCCGTTTGGTCTCCAATGGTTATCGGATGTGAGAACCAAAAATGTGTCTTTTTGGGGGAGGAGTCCTGTTTTTTCAAGTTCATCTCGCAAACCTGTAATCAGACTTGGCTCTAGCTGTTGGGCTGTGTTCACACTTTGCACTTGAATTACATTAGGAAATGCAGTTAAAAGGCAGCGGGAACGAGCTACTCCCAAACACTGACTAGTTTAGCCTGGGAGAACAAGTGGTGCTAATTTCCAGAATGCAAATGTTAAAGGGAACCTATAGGAATTTTTTATGTGGACACATGGGGGGAAAAAGCCCCAAACCTTTATACAGGCAGTCCCCGGGTTACATACAAGATGGGGTCTGTAGGTTTGTTCTTAAGTTGAGTTTGTATGTAAGTCGGAACTGTGACAATTGGATTTTAAAAATGTTGGGTTGTCATAAGAACCAGGAATAACAATAAAGCTTCATTACAGACACATTTGATAACTGTTATAGTTGATTATTCTAGCATAGGACTAAAGTACAGTAAATTACTAACATCCAGAGGTCCGTCTGTAACTAGGGGTCGTATGTAAGTCAGGTGTTCTTAAGAAGGGGACCGCCTGTACTTCCCTCCTTCCCTTGGCCCCTGTGCATTCTGGCAAGTGAAGCCGGGTATTGCAATGCAGCTTTACTGCGCAAGCGTCATACGCCTGGCGCATGCGCAGTGGGTATTATCTTTGCTTTACTTAATGTATTGTGAGAGGAGGCGCCGGCAGAGGATCTGCAGATGCGAGTCCGATGTGATTATTTTTATCCACCTACTGCCTTCATACAGCTTGATTTGGGACCTTGAACCATAGGCCCATACGGACCTGTAGTTAGTTTAGGGTCTTAAATGGACATGTCAGGTCCTCTTTAAGGTCTAAATTTATCTGCGTTAGTGAATAATTCTTCCTGCTGCTTTGCGTTGTTACCCCAATGTACCAGAGATAAATTGATGGCTTCTCTATTCAGCTCTGTGGCACTGATGGAGATTGTCGAGTATGGCACTGGCCTATCCCCATCAGCGCCATTGAAATGAATGGAGCAGCCAGCGCATGCGCAAGCAGCTGCTCTACATCTCTTGGTACAGCAGGGGGGGTACAAATGACTCTCATTCTCATGATCTGTGGGGGTCCCATCACTGAGACCCTCACCGACAAGCAAGTTAGACCCAATCCTGTGGGTAGGTTTGTTTGTAGCCTTAAAGGGGTTCTCCAGTGACGATCTTGTCTAACTTCTGATCCTCAAAGTTGGAGGACCGTTTCTTTTTATTTATTGGCCTTCTATCAATTTATTTCTTTGGGAAGCCATGATGGGCCAAACTTTACACTGCAATGATATCGCAAAAACACAAATGAGGCGATCAATGAGATGCCAGTCCCAAAGTTTTGATACCTAGTGGTAGTTCCTAAGCCAGAGACCCCGCTTTCACCTGCACGGGCTCCAAAAAGATTGTGGGTGCGAGTGCTATGGTAGAAAAGTAGGAAAAATCTTTTGAACGACTGTAGGAGTACAAGTCAGGAGGAGCTGGTAACCATCTCCAGGATTCATGGCGGGAGCTTTGGCCTCTGAAAATTTCAGCTTGTGAAAGAAAGTAAAAAGTTGAGTGAAGGAGCCGCAGCTCCTGGGGGGGATACAGTGAATCAGAGCAGTACGGATGGCGCCGCTATAAGAGCTTTTTTTTTTGCTCAACTAAACACACATTTACTTGGCAATAAACCTGTAGACTGCGGAGTGAGGCTGTCGGTGTGCCGGCTTCACGTGGCCTTACTGCTTTTATCATTTCTAGCTGGGATTTTTTTTGCCCTTCTGTGTAAGTTTTAAAAAAGTTGACTTCAGTTTTGCTGTAGTTAGTAGGAACAGATACTTTTACTTCTTGGACCCTTTGTCCAATTTCTCACCCTCTTATTGACTTCCATGAAGTTGGAGAGTCCTACACATATTCTTGATGCCAATTTTCTCCCCTCTCTACTTATTATAGTACTAGTCTCCATGTTATAAAGGGAACCGGTCACCAGATTTTTACCCCAATAAAACCATTATACCCCTCAGGTCAGGTATGAAATGTTGTTTCTAGAATTCCGTTGTTTATGTGAAATCGCTTTTAACAATGGGAAAAAAAAAAATCTCCTTCAAAGTCCTATATTAGCAGAGAAGAGTCCTATTTTGCCGGAAAGGAGTCAAGAAGCTGTAGGTGAGATGTTTTTTGAGTCTCTACTATGTTTTGGTTCCATAGCATTTGGGAACATGCTGATAAAATCCCATCAAGCTTTGGTTCTGTGAGTTACAGAACCAGAGATGCAGACAAAAAAAGAACCACAATTCTGGCCTTTATTTTATCTATCTGAAGCTCAATGTCAGGGTCGGTGGTGGTGGACCCACTGACCAGGGAGCGGAGTCTAAGTGGTACTCACCAGAGCCGGCCGCAAAGCAGATTGGACTTGCTGCAGCAAGATACCAACAGGTCGCTCCACACGAGTGACTTCGCTTGCGGTAGTGGCCAATGAGAAGTACAGAGACGTAGAGTAGAATCGGAGTTGTGTTTAGGCAGGAGGGCAGGACCGGCGGCGCAGGATTGGAGTCAGGAACGGAAACAGAAATCGCAACAGGTAATCGCAGGAGTCACAATAGGAAGCTTTCTCTAAGGCTGTGAGGTACAAAGATCCAGTAGGGGTTACAGGAAGAGGCCAGTTATTTATCAGGTCAGCGGCCAGCCAGCGTCAATTAGCGACGCACTGGCCCTTTAAATCTCACTGAGCCGGATACCAGGAGCCTTCACTGGAGCGTGGTCAGCCTACTGCAGCTGTGATGGGGGTACATGGTTGCGCCTATGACATGGGTAGCAGGAGCACCCGTGATGATCACAATATGATCTTCAGAACCAGTGATTCAAAAACTTAATTGGAAAGGCAAGCTGCGGATAAAAATCCAATATCCACCTGATGCAATCTAAAAGATCAGATTCTTATCTTTAATATGTCATCAGCATGTTTGTAGGTGCTATAGAACCGAAGATAGAGGTCTCTAAAGTGACTCTACCCCTCCAGACTCATCTTTGGCAAAATAGGACTCTCTGGTCATATCCACATGACTTTGGAAGAGATTTTTTTTTATATATACAAGGGTGAGATTTCACGTTCAAAAGGGAATTCTAGAAAGGCCACTCCCTCTCCTACCTAAGGAGGCTGGTAGTTTAATCAGGGTAATATCTGGTGACTGAGTCCCTTTTAAGATTGTTGCTGTCATATGTATATACACTGTATCCTATTTGTTTTCATTCATGTGTCCATATTTTATGCAGTTTTAACAACTCCCAATCATGAGCGTGACTGACAGCAGCAGGAGAGTAGTGTTCTGATCTTGTGGGGGGAAGTGACCTGTCCTGTAATGTGGTGACATCGGGGTCTGGCTGCCTATGACGAGGCCCGGTCATGATGTGGGAAGGATATAGAGCCATGGAAAAGGGCCAAGTAGTGAAATGTGTAACATTCCTGGTGGCGCGGACTATTTCAGGCGCGTGCTGATTCTGTGACTGTCCATTCATGTGGTTTTTGCTATAAGAACTGCTTGGTGCAGATCATGGGAAGAAGGTGATAGTCCACGTGAAACTTTCATCTTTGGGCTAGTAATATTTGCCTCTCTATGTCTTTAATAATGCTGAAAGTATGTAGCAAAATGTAACTAATTGCTGATCAGAACGTGTAGTTAACGAGACCCGTTCTCCATTACATAGGTGAGTGACGCCGCCTCGGGCGCCGGAGAACTTCTGACAGCGAGATTCCGTTTTTTTTCTTCGCTTCCGTTTCATTGGTGACCGAAGAAGGTAGAAAGCGCCTCCTGATTGCTCCGGAAATAAATGTAAGTGCAGTTTTTATTACATTTATTGGATTGTTTTTGTGTATTTTTGTGTTTCAAATTGATTTTTAACCCGATTAAATATATTCAATGTGATTTCTCCATATGGGACGTAGTATTACAAACTATGGTGGCACCAACCTCTACTAATATGTGAAAACTTATCCTCCAAAACCCTTCATCTTCTGAATTTTTACCTGCATATCTGACTTGTGTTGTCATTTTTACCAGATTAGTTTAATTGACCTTAATCTAGGTCATGTGTACGTATGAGAATACTATTTTGACATTGTATGGCAAGTATATTGTGTGCACAGTATAGGGTTTGTTACTGTATGACAATATACTAGCCGTGCCCCACTATGCTACTTAGTTTATACCTAGAATCTGTTCAGAATTGTAGAAAAAATAGCCAATTGTATTTGTATAAAATATTAACATTCGATATTGGACCAGGTTCTAGATGTCTAGGAAAAGTGCAGTATTGCTCCGGGGTGTAAACCGTTTTAACATAAAGGAAATCTACCTTCAAAATCCAGCATTGATAAACCAGGAGCACTTGCTCGTATAATATGATTACCACAGTCACTGTGCCTGGATCCATTTGTTATCCCCAGCCTCCTTACTTATAAAATCAACTTGAAAAACTATGCTTATGAGCTAGAATGGCCCTGAAGGTTGTTAACAGAGCCCCTCCATGCTGAAGCTTCACAGGCTGTAAAACTGTGCAGGAGTACTGTCCTCTCACACTGTGTGAGATGACATCAGGGAGGGCAAGTGCTGAAAGAAGAGGGGGAGCCAGTGTACCAGCCTATGAAGCTGTGGTACAGAGGGACTCTAGTTATACCACATATAGCCTTTCAGGCTCATTACCATAATTTTAACAGTTGATATTAGAATGAAGGAGACCATGAATAACAATATTAAGAAGTTTACCACAGTCACTGTGCCTGGATCGGAGTAATGTCCCTGGTTTATCACAATGGATTTTGATGGTAGATTAATTTTAAGGCCTATGTTAGACATGATCTCATCCCTCTGTCTTGGGTATCCTGGTCTCTTCTTCATCTACAATATTCCTCCCTTTCTTCTACCGATCAGGACCATATTAGTGCCCCTAGTAATATCCTATTGTTTTAGCCATGAAGGCACTGACTACAGAAAGTGACCGCCCCGCCAACGGCTCCGTACCAGAAACGGGGACTAGCATTTCTATTGTGATGTCAAGAAGGAGAAAGGCCGGGGCAGGTCACAACCTAAATATTTCCATTTATTATATCCAGATTGTATTTTATCCTCGCACGATCACTTCCTGTTTTCTTTAAACCCTTTTAATTGATGGATCCTGAAGAGTGAAATCCTGTAAGAGGCTTCCAGTGGCATCAATGCAGGTTGATTTCCACATTGGAGAACTTTGACAGCCACGTATCTTATCCCATTTATAGTGTGAAAATTTCATTTTTTTTGTATCGGTTTATTTAGCATTTTTGTTGCTTTTGTGCAACTCCACAACCTCTGTTTTACATTTAGTTTTTTTTTTTTTTGCTTTCTTCATTACTTTTGCTTATAGAACACATCTAATTTGTGTATTTCAGTGAAGCGTACACCAGTGTGCTACCTTGGCAGTCCTTGCACCCCTGGTGCTGTCACATCTATATATGGAGATGAAGTGATTTGGGATTGGGGGGAAGGTGAGGTCATTTTGCAGAAATTTTTTACGTCAAAAACTTGAGCTAATTTATTTTTTTTTTTTTTAAGTTCATTATGTGCCACCCATTCTAGTTGTAGCTATAAAAAGTAATCCCCGCAGGAAATAATAAAACTATACTGCGCTGCGATTAGAGGTGGTTTATCATGTGTGATTGTCAAATCCATGTGGGAAAATCTTCAGGAGGAAGAAGTCATTATGAATTCATCCTTACCCCTTTCATGGAATCCCCATTGGGAAAACCCCCAATTAAAAAGAGAAGGCAGAATACCTAAGAATATCTGTCTCCTATAGCGGGAGATTTATGAAACTGTCTAAAGGAAGGTCTTCAAGTAATCGCTATGGTCCGTCTTGAGCAACCTCCTGTATATTCTGGGTGATCCCGCCAAATGTTTTTCCACTGCTGCGTATACATTGGATAGGGCTACATGGACCTCATTAGACCCTTCTTTGCAGATTATGCCTTTCAGGAAAATAGTGTAGCAATATTTCGTAGGAAAAAGTTGGGACATTATGACTGAAGCCTGACGGGCACCATTATGGGTCATGGGCTCATCAGACACGAACTCTGTCCATCAGGGTGGGCTGCAGGTATTGGTAGGCCCTTGGGCGATAGTCTTAAATGGCCCCTTAGCGGTGAAATTCGGTGGCGGCATTAAAAATTAAGAAACTAAAACTGTCTCTGGTTCCCTAAAATATTTCCAGCCCCCTGATATTTTATATAAAGCTCCCATGGATTCCTTATGTACAGCCTTATGCCCCCCCCCCCCCCCCCAGCAGCTCTGTGCCTCTGTCCATCATGCTTCCATCTTGGTTTCTGTTTTCCATAATGGAAAGTGTCTCCATAACGCAGCCTTAGACTTAATATATGTCCAGGACAAGTCCTCTAGAGTATAAAAGTGCTGACCAAGAGTCATTCCTTGATGGAAGACTCCGGTTCTGAGGAACCTTTTATCAATAGTTATCAACTGCTCTCTGAAATCTGCAGTTAAAACAACTTTTGAGGGGCTGCCCACTCTTTAATAATTGGCCATGTGCCTTTATTACCTTGTTGATCATGCGTGAATGTTCAAGTTATTGAGAAGTCCTACTACTTACTTTTTGTGCTGGGTGCTGACCCTCCGTGATTCTTTATTTATCTGAGCTCTGATGAATAGAAGGGGCTGCAGCAGGAGATTATCCTGCTCCCACCCCTCTTCCTGTCTGTCATTGAGCGTAGACAGTGAAAAGAGAGACACTGCGGGAGACGCCATGAGTTTGACCTAGAGAAGTTGTTGTGTGCATATGTGCAGAGGGCAGCATGGTGAGAACAGGGATAGGCTGAAGCTCTCATATACATGCAGAGACCTGTATAATGGAAGAGATTTATTAAAAGTGTTCTAGCCCTTTCAGGTGTAAAGTTTGTGATTATGTACGTATGAGCTGAATGTTTAAGTATGAAGGAGAAGCTCCTCTGTGAGTTGTCATTGGATAATTGTGTGCTCCAACTGTACAGGGTTAGCAAAAAGGTTAGGTCATTTTGATGCCTGCTAATTGGACAGGGAAACATTCAAAGACCTACCCTGGGAGGGGCTACTTTTTCTGCATTGTCACTTGGACAACATGAAGAATTTGGTAATTGGGATGGTGGTCCTCCATTTGGCGCTGCTCACACACCTAACACTTTTTACATCTACTGAATCATGATAACCTGTCAATCATCCTGTGGACGAGGTAATCTTCATTCTAGCTTTCATTCATGGGTGGGATTATCTGACTCCCACTGTCGTTCCTTGGAGTCCTGATGTGAGTTGTTCTACTTTCTTCTCAGAGATGCTGCTCCAAGAAGCAGAGTTTTGTGATGTATATGTTTATATAAGCCAGAACCCATAGGAAATGATAGACTGTTATGATTGACAGGTTATCGTGTAGTATTGTCATCGTGTGCATGTGGGGTCAGCTGGACTCTTTGTCTCTTTGTAGGAGTCCTGCCTTGAATATCCACTAAAATCTAAAATCCGTAAACCAATTGTTGGCTGCTTTTCTCCTGGGATTGATCTCCTGATGGGGAAGCAGGATTGCATGGATAATTTGCTATAAACTTTTAGCTATGATGACTTTTACAGGAGTGTCATGGCTCAAATTAAATTTTTTACCATCATTATGAGTTTGCTATAGACCCTGGATATATGTGTACATGTGTGTAGTAGCAGCTGAACTGTGAAAACTTGAATCCAGGTTCCCAATGCCTGCAAGTCTTCTGGGTGGGCTTTTGAGTCTGAAGAATAGAGACAAACAGATCTGATGTTTCGGTGCGGGTGAGACCTGAACAAATTTCCTGATTGGACACTTCTGGTCAATCATAGCCATGGCTAGTTGCTAAGAGCGCAATTGGATTGGCTATTCAGGTGCCAATATGGCAATGTGTCTACATTGCATACCCGAACAGGAACATCAGGTCCGCACATCTCTACTGAAGAGTTTAAAAGTATCCAACCAAAATCCTGATACAGCTTAGTGATGAGAAGGGGCACAGTGCACAAAGCTCTTCAGGTTGAAAGACCCGCCCAGAGCCCTTGCTGAGCTGTACGCTGGATTATAACACACAAAGGGATGATTTCATAGTTCTGTCTACAATTTTGTGTGGTGAAAAAGAATGGAAATATTTCCTTCTAAGGGTGAGGTGGAGAGCAGACATCCTGACGGTTCTGAAAAAGCGGCCCCATGATCGCATTGCGTTGGGCACACGGGAGTCCTGTAACTGTAAAGCGTATGACAATGAAAATCCTGGCAGCTCCATGTTTTCTTAAGGGAATACCAGGTCACGTGACATCATATTATTTAATTTTATTCGCTTACCTGTGCTAGAATCTCCGAAGCCAGATATCTGTTGCTATGGGGCCCCAGTGTCCCTATGAAAATATACAGGTTAGCAGAGCTGAGGGAAGGAACTGTTGTCATAGGGACAGTTCTTGCCGGAGAATTAATTCAGTAACCAATAACTTGGCATAGAAATTAGAGATATAATTTTTTTTTTTCTAGTACTTTGGCCAAAAACTATTAAAGCCTTATGGGGCAATACATAAAGGGAGTGTCCACATTTTTTATGTATACCCCAAAATGCTCACATTGGGGATTAAAGGACCAGAAATGTGAATTTCTCTTTTGAGTATCCAATGAATGGACAAGTCTTGGTAGAAAAAGGGTTTGACTTGGTAGAAATAGGGGGCTGGGCTTGATATGTGTCAGAATTGGCCAAAATTTGGTCTCAAAGTAGCCAAACCAATAGCTGGTGTAAACATGAACCTGGTGCCTCTTTGGGCTGTCTACTCATCCTGCATTGGCCAAGGAGAAAAATGTGTGACCCCTTTTAGGCTGATATTAACCAACCGATGGTTGAAAAACAGGATCGCTTTCTTCCAAAATCAGCGCCACATCTGACCATGGCTTTTGTGGATCCATCTGTGTAGAAATGAATGAAGCCGAAGTTGCAATACTACAAACTACTTAAGCTCAGGTGTGGAGCTGTTTTTGGAGGAAAGTAGACATATTTTCCAACCTCTGGACAACCCCTTTTAACTTTGGATTGTTGAAGTTGCTCCAAGTGTGTTCTGATGCTGAAAGGTCTTTCTAACCTCTATAATTTGTGAAGGATCCTGGTAACAAGTCTTTTATATGCCTCTGTAGCACCCCTTGAAATCGGAGGACTGTGCATGTAATACACAGATGTGCTGGACCACATAGTAAGAAGCACTGTTTGCAATAGATGAGGGTGCAGAATAGGGACTTCTCTAGTCCAGGGTGGGTGGGGGCAGATTTTGAATACCCACTCCCCCAGATTTGATAAAAATCCTTATTTATCGCCAGTTAAGTGCATATTGGCTAAAGTCTAAAGTGCGTCTTCCTTAAAATGCTACGTTAAAGTTTTTATTTTTTGGTTTGTTTTTGTTTTGTATCCCTCTATCTGATCACTAATGGTGTTCACTGTACCGCATTAACCCTTATCGCTTCCAGACTATTCGCTGCAGAATGAAGGGGCATCTACCAGGTTAATATATTACCTTAGGGAGTCATTTTGATGCAGTATTTTATTAAAACTTGATTGCATTTCTATTGCAATATGGAGACTGTCTCCTAATCTTATTCATAAGGTTATATTGGGGTTTTACTGGCTAATTTTGGAGTATGATTGGGCAATGGCGATTTTGTAAACTTCCGCTTCTTCAGTGTAGAATTTGAGAATTTTGACCCTTGGATAAGGTGAAACATTGCCCCCTCCTCAAACACTCTAATCTCTCGCTCTTTTATAGTGTAAATGTGAAGATTCTTTAACAAGGGTCTGCAGTCAGATCACTCGTATATATTGATACATTTTAGAAATATTGTGTCTTGTTTGTAAACAACTGATTTTGTTACATTGTATCAGTGATCTGTGCATGTTGTGCTGACAGGCACACCCCTGACAGCTTCTAGCCGAGATACCGAATTGTCTTTTTCATCTCCCACAATGCACTTCACTCTAGTGCACTACATTGTGGGAGACGTGGTTTATTTCTGCATCCGACTACTGTACATTGCCTGGTCTAAGAACTACACCTCCCACAATGCTCCATACCCGAGCATGCTCTGTGCAGACCCTGAACCAGCAAGGGTTTGCAGTGTGATGTGAGATGTAGCAACCTGGGGGCTAACAAGAAACCAACAGAATTGTGAATGCAGCTCTGGATGGAGAAGACGTCAGTGTAACTTCAGATCATTGCAAGATAAGTAAAGCAAAGGTAGCCCCAATTATGTGTAGTCTGGTGAGAGGAAGTGGAGGCTTGCTCTGAGGAGCAGGTGGAGCATCCTAGAATCTTGCTGTTCTGTATAGTGAGGACACACGGATCCTTAAAGTACCATGTCCTCCCTCTGGGCGCTGTGTGATAAGCTCCAATATCGCCCAATTACCAGGAAGCTGTGGGTGATGTCAGCGCTCAGTGCACTGACAATTTTTTTTTTTCCCTCTCATTTGGATTGCAGAATAAAATCGCGCCAGATTTTCCAATTCACGCTAAAGTTTCGCACATGTCACTGTGGATACAAACTACTGCTGTTTTATTCATTGCAACACTGCATTCTTCTATGAATATTTTTATAGATATAGCAACTGCAGCATTACAAATAATTACCCTTTATCCTTAAGATGAGGTTAATCTTTAAGATGGATTGATACATAGATAGAGAAATAATAAATTAAAAAAAATATATATAATATTTATTAGATTTGATTCTCTTCATTTTACTATAAATCGTAACAAATATTTTTTTACGTTTTGAGTTACAGAACAAATAATATCTCTCATGCAGTGATAACACAACTCTTATAAAAAGGTTGAATATTATAGATTGATATAAAAATACAGTATATAATAAATATTTGATCATTTATTTTAATCTATTCATTTATACTTTGTTCTTTTCTTTTATATTTCCATATCTTATATATTTTTATATTTTTTGGATATACAGGCGGTCCCCTACTTAAGGACACCCGACTTACAGACAACCCATAGTTACAGACAGACCCCTCTGACCTCTGGTGAAGTCTCTGGATGCTTTACTATAGTCCCAGATTGCAATGATCAGCTGTAAGGTGTCTGTAATGAAGCTTTATTGATAATCCTTGGTCCCATTACAGCAAAAAATGTTTAAACTCCAATTCTCACTGGGGCCAAAATTTTTTTTGTCTGGATCTACAATTATAAAATATACAGTTTCGACTTGCATACAAATTCAACTTAAGAACAAACCTCCGGACCCTATCTTGTACGTAATCCGGGGACTGCCTGTATATAATTTTTTATATATTTTTTTTTTATCTTAATATACTTTTTATGTCTTGCCTTCTATAATCTTTCTATATATACATTATAGATAGAGATTTATATACGGTAATTTTTTTTTTTTTTTATGTGGGTATTTTTAATTTTGCCATATGTATCTTGTATTTTTAATGCAGTGTCAATTATGGGATCAGTGATTAAATAAAATCCTGCCATCCCTTCTCTTGGCATTTTCACACTTTTTTTTTCTTTTTTTTCTACATGTAGCATTATTTTTTAATTTTTTTACATTTTTTTTTTTTTTTTTTTTTTTTTTTACATCATCTGCTACTGAATTGCTAATGAAGATCTGAATTTAGCCTGAGACGTGTGTGAGTTGTTCTGCTCTGTTACTGGCTGGGCTGGCGCTGACATCACATCATGGGCAGCTGTTGGCTGTGTGCTTACTCGCAGCCTCCTGTATTTGCCGTAACAGACTGTTTGCCAGGTGCATGAAACCTCGTCTAAGTGCAGGGTTGCAATAATCGCTCTCTCAAAGAGCAATTCCCAGTAATTGTGTAGATGCTATGGAAAGCATATCTTCCGTAATTTGTTGCAATGAGACGAGAAGCCGGGATGGTTCAGGTATGTGACTCCTCTGCACAGTCCTAGCATCAATGCTTTATTTTATATTTATTGGGTTTTTTTCCCTTTAAATTGTACAATTTTGCCTTTTTCGTGTTACTTATGCAATGTCTTGTTGTCGCCAGTGATCATTAACAAAAATTATTCTAGATTTTTTTTTTTCTTTACAGATTTTTGAAACATTTTTATGTATAAAGTTACTTCTGTGCTTTTATATTTCCTATATTAATATTATGTGGGCTGCTTTGAAATATATAGAATCTGAGTCGTTCATGTCTGTGGAATGTAATGAATATTGATGTACCTTCTTGTCTAGGGGAATGTTACCTTCTATTGTTAGAAAAAAAAAATCCTTCTATTTGGAATAGATTCCTGAATTTTCTGTGTTCCCATACAGTTGTTTTAATTTCAATATGCTGTTGTGATTATATATGTCTTTTAAACGAATCTTTATTTTATCTACCTGTCTTCTTTGGTAATAGTTCAAGTTTTTTTTTTTTTTTTTTGAAAATATTTTTTATTATGTATAATATATTTTGTGAATTGATGATATGAGCAGTCCTGTGTGTGTGTGTGTGTGTGTGTGTGTGTAATATATGTATATATGTGTATATTGTATATGTATATGTATATTGTATATATATGTATATTGTATATTGTATATTATATATATATATATATATATATATATATATATATATATATATATATATATATATATATATATATATATATATATGTATGTGTGTGTGTGTGTGTGTTTGTACTGTAGCACCTGATTCACTCCAGTTTATAGGAGCATGTGAGGGATGTAGGTAATGGGTCACTTGGGTACAGACCGGTTTCCAAACTCTCGCCAAGTATTTTCAAGAAACCGAAACCCAATGCCCTCCCTGTGCGTTCCCACCAGTCTGACATTGATCTCCCACCACATTCTCCCTGAACCTGTGTTGTGTAGTCTTTACCTTTTTTCGTACTTTTTAGGATTTCTTATCAATTTATTGCGTGAAATTTGTGAAATATCAATGTGTGATTGTTGAGAAATCGCCATTTATAGCATCATGTTCCTCTTTGCTCGGCAGAAAATTGGCCCTGCAGAATCTTTTAGCAGAGATTTGAAGGAGTAAAACTGTGTTGAGGAACGACCGAGGGTCTAGAAACACATAATTATCATGTAATGTTCTCACATGTTGTGTTGTCAGAGCTGTGAATAGGCTGTCTGCTCAGTGCTGTGAATGTAAAGCCCCCCTGCCGTGCGTAGTCCCCCCTCCCGATGGACCATATAGCACATTATTGCACTTTTCTTCTTCTCCTCCAGTGCTGCAGGATTTTTCTTTTCTCCCCCTCTAGAGATCACCTTGGCTTGTAACCAGGTGACTGCGATTGATTTCGTTTTAATAGGATAAAATGACACGGCCGGCCCCTGTTGATGTGCTACGAATCTCTCATCGCCCCCCCCCCCCCCTTCTTGGATTTTTTTTTTTGAAGTTTAACATTCTGCACAATATTTAAGGAGGCGCTTATTACCGTGTCCTTCTAAGCACAACGTTCCTGCCAGTAATAATGAGCAGATGATGATGCAGGAAGCAATATATGTAGAGGTATATCCAGATCTGCAATTATTCTATTAACAATTTTTTTTATTTATTTTTTTTATTATTATTATATTTTTATTTGTATGTATTTTTGGAAGTGATCCTTATTTCACCTTTTGGGCAGTTTTCCATTCTTCTTTTTTTTTTTTTTTTTTTCTGGTTTTTAGTTTTGTTGTTTTTTTTTTTTGTGTGTTTTTAAATATCTAATTTTTCCAGTTTAATGTCCCGGTGTTAAGAATGATTAAATCTGTGCAAATTGCCAAATCCCAGGCTTGTTTTCCCATTAGGTTTCCAAATCTCTTTGGCAGAAGTACTTGGCAGTGAAGAATTTTATGACATAAATTCATTGCATTATCCGTGGTCACAGATGAGAAGAAAAAGGGGCCTGATTGTTACATTGTTACTTTTTTTGTAAACTGTTGTGACTGTACAGATTATTCTTTGTATGTTTGTTTTTAGGCTGGTGCCAGAGATGCTGCACTTGACCTCCAGCCACATCACCCAGACCAGGACCTTCCACTGGTGACAGGGACATGGGACGGCTTCTATCACCTTCCAGATGGTTCTTTACAACTGACATCCTGCTTAATCTCGCTGGGAAGGAGCCTGAAAATATTTCTTTTTGTTACTCTGGGACATCACATCCTCATAGCAGTAGGATTCATCAGGTAAATTCTCTATTCTCTAGAATAATTCAGAAAAAGATACATATAACCAGAAACAAAGTATCTTCTCTTTTAGCTACATTCCATCAATCTTCTGACCTCTAGAGATCATCTTGTGCCTTGTTTTTAGGGTTAGGTTTGTTGCTTTGACTTTTGTTGTTTTTTTTTTTTATTATTTTTTTTTTTTACATTTTTATATAGAACATGCTAAAGCAGATTTTGATGCCCTGGGACTAAGTCTCAGCACCTCTTGAGAGCGATTGTTCGTGCTGAGAATTGTAGCGCTGACCAGGTTAGAAATATCTATCGGAACTTGGAACATGGCATGGCAATTATGGCCAAAAACTCAAGTACAATGACAGTGTCTTGACCAAGCCAACACCCCCCCCCCCCCCCCCCCCCGTCTGACTATGGATCATTTCTAATGCTGAATGGAGAGGGGAGAAGTGGCCAGTAATTGCCCACCTCTCAATGAGGTCACCTCAGAAGGGCTCACTAATTGGAGAGCACATTCGATAACGGAGCAGACAATGGGGTCCTATCTGTAATGAAGCTTCCCAGTTATTGGCTTCCAATTTTGCTTCTCACTAAAGAATCTAATAGGGTCTTGTGTTCATTGTAGGCAATTGTCCCTCAAGTCTTAATGAGATCTGATAATTCCGTTCAATTTATTTATTTATTTTTTAAATGTCCATTAAAAAAAAATTAAAAACGGCTAGTTTTGTATCTTAACACCTCTATAGATGAGACGTTACAACACACAGATGGAGCCCACCTACTGAGACCCTCTTTGTGCATATCTATACACAATTGTAGGGGGTGGGGGGGCTGCACGATACGTTTTGCGCTCAACGTCTTGTTAGTTTTACGTAGCGGTAATCTATTCCGCAGCGTCGTACATGCCGGGGGGTTATGTAATGTGAACCACCACATGGGGATATCTCCACACTCCAACAGATCCCTGCTTGTTGCAGAATTGTGTCAACGTTTCGGTCTCTCCCGAGGTCAGATTATTTAGCCTTCAACTAAAAACAAATGACCAAAACTTGCCTATGTGTCCACAGTCCTACAGTTATATGAATGCTGGGAATCTGCTCTTTTGTTCTTTGCTACCTGTACGGCACAGTTTTTTTTTTTTTTTTGAAGCTGCAGCTAATGCTTCTCCTCTCTTGTTCCCATGGTAACAGGAATCGGTCTATTGTTAAAGTCTATGTTTAGAATCCTGGCTGACACTTCATGCAAACAATTAAAGCCAACCCCCCTATTTTACTGAATTATAGCCCCTGAAAAATAGGGGTTGTATTATTAGAGAGGAGGTTGGTTGGGGGTGGAGGGGGGGGGATTTATTTGCATTTTAATTTGGTGTCATTGCACCCCGGACTGGTTTACAGCAGGCAAACAAGCAAATGACTGCAGTCAATGTATTGTTATGTTCTATTGTTGTCAGAACTTGGAACCCAAAAAAAAAAAAAAATGGATTAAATTAATAAAAAATAAAAAGATGATCGGATTTGGAATCTGACATCTGTAGGATGGAAGCATGTTATTTGAATTGCACCCATGACCCCCAAATGAGGACAGAGTAAAAAAAAATAAAATCTGGAAATTCCTGCAATTTTCTACTTAAGTGACTCATTGGGAACTCTATAATAACCTACCCTTGAGGCATGTGTCACGGCTGCAGTTTGCTGTCATGTGGGACCTCAAGAGTTAAACAGGAATGCTATACTCCCTCTAGGCCACTGGGAATGCAGTAAATTGTTTATATCGGGAATTAGATCACGAGTTTTGAGTATTGGTTCTTATCTCTTGTTACCGTATAGTTCTAGAAGGGGGGGGGGGCGGGTAATTTTTGCTGCAGGGGCTGTTATAGGGTTCATTGTTTTGGAATGTGATACCTTTTTAAGAGCAAAATGAAATGACAGCAGCCGTAGACCACACTGGTTAAGTTGCATTCTAGGCAGTACATCGAAAAAAACCAAAGGGTGGATTATCGGAGTCTAATTTTTAACCCTTTGGTTGTGTTGATGGTTAATAAGGTGATAATTTTGATACATTTGTTGCAAGTTCTGGGGACAGCCTATGAAGTATGTTGTGTTCCTGTACCAAACACGTGAATGTTCAATGGTAAAAATATGAAGTTTTGAGAAATTTGGGCATAACTCAAGCAGTGGAGATGTTCCCGGTGAGCGTTTTGACCCTGCTATTTTATGTTATATATAGATGTTATGTGGATGTAGAGCAGAGTTACGTTTCTTCTTTGGCCCGATAACTTGGTTTAGCCAGAGGTCTAATATAGAAATGCTGCTTTCATTTGGCAGCATAAAGAAACCTCCAGTTCAGGCAGGTTCTGTAGGTTTGTTCCCAAGTTGAATTTGTATGTAAGTCGAAACTGTATATTTTACAATTCTAACCCCAGCCAGAATTTTTTTTTTTTTAGTCTCTGTGACAATTGGATATTAAAAATGTTGGATTGTCATCAGAACCAGGATTAACAATAAATCTTCATTACAGACACCGGTGATAACTGTTACAGCTGATTATTGTAGCCCAAGGCTAAAGTACAGCAAATTGCCAACATCCAGAGGTCCGTTTGTAACTAGGGGTCGTATGTAAGTCGGGTGTTCTTAAGTAGGGGACCGCCTATAGTTGAATAAGGTTTCCTACATCTTTGTGTAAGACCCCGACCAACTAGACCTGCAAAATATAAATTTTTAGTAATTAAAATTTTTTTTTTTTTTTTTTGTTTTTCCTAACCTCTTCAGGTTTTGTATATCCTTTAAAGTTTTAAAGTGACCTTTTCCAATGAGGATGTCTAGTGTTGTTGCTGTAAAAGACGACCCCGATTCCATGAAGGGATCCGAGAACGACCTGAGCCACTCCAGCTCCATCGAAAACCTCCTCCTAACAGCAGGGCATGAGAAAGTATTGGCAGAAAAGGATGACGGTGATAACAAGCAGGATCCTACGGTAAGGCCGCACCGCCAGCTCCCAATATCAACCGTTGAATTATCTGTGAATGTTATGTGTTATGTCTCATAGAATGGTAAATTATTTTATCGATTTTTTTTTTTTTTTTTTTTTTTTAATTTAAAATTTATTTATTTTTTATTTTATTATGCATGCATGGCATGAGTTTGTTACCTTTCAGTGTCAAGATGAGAGCGAACAAGTGTAAAATAAAGCACAAAATCTCTATTTTTACTAAAGATGATCCAGCATACCCCAACGCTTGTATGATGGATGGATAATAAAATCCAATAAATTCTTGGTTTCTTATAAGGGCAGCTGCAGATATCGCCAGTTATCTATGTGACTTTCACCTGTTCTTCCCTTCAGCTGTCTTCATCCTGGCAAGGACTTTGACTCCCCTCTCACTTATTCCAAGATCGATCAGGAAACAATCCTTTAGGATTGTTAAAGAAATTTTTTAATAAATTTTTTTTAACCCCCACCCCAAATAACAAAGATAAAATCTACGAACCTATGGCACTGACACCGTGTTTAACACTTTTCTATCGTAATCTGTTTTCCTCTTTTACGTTTTTGCAAATGTGAACCAAAAAATGCTTATCGATGATGCACAAATTAACTTTATAAATTAAAAAAAAAAAAAAAAAAAAAAATCTTAATGTGTCGGATTGACAAAGACCCTTAAATATTAGTATTTGCGTTCTTTACCCGTTCTTAAGAATGTATTTTTTTTTTTTTTTACTATCCAGTTTTCATTTAATGCATCTAAAACATTCAAGAAAAAAAAAAATTCTCATTTAAAATAAAATATAAAATCTCTGCCAATGTGTTAACACAAACTCTGCACTTTGTGTCAGCCAGGTTCTCGGAGAGCGAGAGGCGCTAGAAATTCTCTTTCCATAATTAATGCGCTGTTTAAAAACTTTCTGAGAGCTGCCGTTTTTAATTTTTTTTTTTTTTTTGGTGAACTAACAAAAGGTTCTTTTTATATTTTCACATATTTCAAGTTTTTCTTTTAAGCTTATTTTCCAAATGTTTTAGTGCGAGATGGAAATCTAATCGTATGTAATGACTAGAGGACATCAAAATTTTTAGACAAACTCAAAGCAAATGAAATAAAATCCCAGTAGAAATGGTGTGAATGCTGTGGCCAAATGTGGTCAAATCTATGTCCGATGCAGACTCTGATTGTTGGTGTTGACTGTTGGATCACGTAGCGCCTCTCCTGACCCATTATATGCTGCTTATAAGATGTAATTTTGGTAAATGAAGTTTTCTGAGATATCATGTTAATATGGACTCCGGTGTGTCTATTCCTTCTGTGTAACTGTAGATGATCTTGAGATCGTGATTAATTGATTGGTCGAGTCTGTTCTGTTATTAATCATGATATCCTACCCACGATGTAACCACATACGATCCTGTAACCTCAAGATTGATTTGGTCTTGTCTGCTTTTTGTAATATTACCTGTGACCATTTCGGTAGTCCATTGGTCACGTCTGACTTTGGTCTCCAATCGGTCTCGAGCATGGAGGTAAACCCAACTCTTGTGCTCGAGAATGTCTTCACTCCAAAGACCAAATCTTAGAAGAAAACCTATTCTCAGGCCATAAAATGACATGTGGGAACTCTGTTAATATAATCCCGGAGAACCCCCCTTTAATCACATTTGATTCAATTACCGTTTTTCCAATCGAAGGTGGAGACGAGGGAGAGGAAGAAAATTCTTGCTGTTTTCAATTTCGCTAGAGATGTTCCCAAGCTATGTGCCATGAATAGTGACAGTGACACACTCGAACCATCACTCCGTCGCTACAATTTTCCGCGTAATTACAAAAGCGTTCGACTGCACTGCAGAGCTGCGTATGATTGACACCGAACCGTCTCCACTTCATTACTCCGTGAGAACCCGTAGCCCCAAACTACTCTAGTCTGCCTATTTCCACCAGCAAGTGTGTCAGGGTGTTTCCTATGGAAAACCTCTCATTAGAAGACAAAAGAAGCCGGAACCGGTAAATGGCAACATATTACTATGTTAAAGAATCAAAAAAATTCTGGCTCTTGTGGAATATTTATCACTTTTTTTGTTTAGATAATTTTTATACTTTCTTATGCTCAACAGGTCATTACCATGAAATTGCATATTCGTCCTAGAAGTGATGACTATAGGACACCTTAAACTTCATGTAATCCCTAGGTTTCAAATGACCTTTATAAATTCACAAACATTTTGTTTGGTGGTCACTTGCGACTCCGCCAACAAAATTTGTTTTGCATTTTTTTTGCAAAATGTTTCTTTTTGAATTGTATGAATTTTATTTACCCAACCTACAATGCAGCTTTCTTGCAGCTGTGTTTGGGACGTGGAATTTAGACCATTTGTTTGCAGTATGCCCTCTACTAAACACAATGCTTGGGCTAAGACTCTTAGCATTCTTGTAATCTGTGATGCTAGGAGTCCCTGTTATCTTTCTGTAGTTTTTGTTTTCAGTATAGGACAGTACAAGACTACAGGGACTCCTAGCACCATAGATGACTGCACAGGGTTCAGTCCCAGATTTGTACTGTTGAAACCAACCCTAGGCTGGTTCAAATTGAGCCAAACTCCCAGACAAACCAGGTTTATGGCCCACGTTTATTAAAGCCCCTCCACAAGTTTCTTGCACATTCAGTTTTTGCAAACTGCTTGCCCATGTATTTATAGTTTACACAAAACATTTGTGGCACGGCTGCACTATACCTGACGCAACACAAAATTCTGCACTGAAAGGGACGTTCCGGTGCACTGCCGGACTGTGCTCCACAGTTGGTTAAAAAAAAAAAGTTGCTGCACTCTACAGGAGCAGTGTAGGGGGCACCAGATTCGTGGAGAACATGCCACAATTCACAAATTTGGTGCCACCTGTCAATGCAGCATACACATGGAGCAATTTTGTCAGAAGACACTCACTTGCGTTCAACCGGCCTTAGGATGTAAGTTTATAGTTCAGTCACCAAGGTCCAACTAGAACTATGAAGAACATCTGATGCTTGGGAGGACCATGCGCGCATACATGTATTACACAGTCGGCCCTCTGCTTACTGCCCAAACTGTGTCATTTTACATCTCGCCTGTGGTGGCGCTGAACGACTATTGAACACGTATTCCCAAGTTCCGTTACACAATTTAGAACTGAGCAATAAGAAACTGGGAAGTTGAACTATTGATGGCCACCATACCCACTTTGCAACTTTTAATAAAATTTTTGGGTTTAGCTGAAAAACGGACCTTGTGTGATCAGTTTTTCTATGATAGACTAGGGCTGGGTAAAGGGGCCTGTAAAAATCTGGGGGTTTCTGAAGATGTAAATATCAATAAAGAACCAAAAGTCCCAAAAATACACAAAAGTATTATTATTTTTTTTTAATTATTCCAAATGTCTTTTAATACACATACACATTAGAGAAAAGGGAGGGGACCTCCTGATTTCGATGGGATTGGCTAACTAGCTCATGTACGGAGGCAACACAATATGAGGGTATGGGGAAAAGGATAGTATAAGTTAAACTGTTACACCCAATTATTTTGTTTTCCCTTTAGATAAGCATTCACCAGAGGCGTTTACCATTGACTTCTCCACTTTAGGCCAACGGTGCATTATGGGGCACTTAGGAAGAGTTCCTTCTGGCCGTGTAGTTGTCCAGATGACCTCAGTAAAGATTTATGGACTTTTTAGCAACCACAGAAAATGATGACCTTTATACTTCTTTATAGTGAAGTTGTCACATATTTTTTACTCTCCAGGATTCTGAAAGGACTGATATTTCCTTAAGTAATTGTCGCTGGTTATCCCTATGGTTCAGTATTGCAATGTCTCTTCTGATCTTTGTATCCAGCCGAGAATGTGGAAACGTTACAGGCTGCAGTTATAGAATTCTAAGAGCCAGGGCAGATATTTACTGGCGATTAAGGAAATTTGGGTAAAAATGTACTTAAGGATGGAAAGACTTGATTGGAAAACCATCTAGTGACCAGTCTAAGAACTGAAGATGGTTAATGAAAGGAGCTTTTATGCTAGTTACAAGCCCTGTAGGGGGAGGATATTGTCGTATTGCACATTGAATGGGCGGTAAAGGATAACTTCAGGATGACTTCAAATGTTTTATCCTCTTAAGTTTGGGTCCTGGGTTTGCCAGATTGACTGGGTGGCTACCAATAAGGTAATATGTCCAGGTCGCCCCGGATGCACCCAAACTCAGTCTGGTTCATCCTAGAATTTACTTCCGTTCTGTTGAGGTGGATTTGGTTCGACTGTCCTGTTTTACTTGTACCTCTGTCAAACAAGTAACAATCTATGTAACGCAGAACTAAGTGCCAGGGATGTTCTTGTTATCTGGATATCAAATGTGGTTAGTTTTGACCCCTTTTCTTATTGTCTGTAAGGCTGAAATTTTTGTCCTTTCTTAGTTTTATTTAAAAAAATTATTAAATTCTGGAGAGTTTTTGATTACAAGTTAAAAAGGGGCTTGGTGAATGCTGCGTCCTACAACGGCACCATTGATGGTGCCATGTGTCTACCAATTATCTGTTGTCCTCCATCCTACTAGAGATACAAATGTATAGCTCACAAACCATTCGTTGTAAATCCCGGATGACCAAAAACACTAGATTTGCACTGCAGTTGTCTTAAAGCATGGCCAGTTACAATTTTTGGGCATGTACAGTAGGTATATTTTTAGATTTTTTTTGTAATGTCTATGTGAGATGTCTGGTCATTACTCAACTTCTGATGACTAGGTAGATAGAGGAAATAGACTCAACATTATCTGTTTGATTTTGTTGTTTTTTCCTTGGTATCGGACATATTTGTTACCTGCTGTTCTCTTTAGCACCACTGTAAGAAAAAAAACCCATCTATTAGTCCTTCGAAGCCAACATTTTTCATGGAATTTTTACATAACCCTTAGATTGACCACATGTATTTGTCTGTTAGTTGTACCCCCAATTATGGCACGGCTTGCCAACCATCAAGGTTGGGTTTACATGCCGGACTCCTTGATCTCAAGGAAGACTCAAGAAGTCCCTGTCAGAAGTGTTCATGTGCACGGGGAGGTCGGATGGAATAGCTGTCGAATATATATTGTATTCAGTGTATCTGCTTTGTAGTCTTGCACCATATTGATTCAATACTTGCACCTAAAACGGGATAGAGACGTTGCGTCATAACAGGATCCAAATCTGAATTTGGCTCTTTTCTTACGTTGTATGTAAAGCCGGTTAGTAGATGTGGTGTGAATGTAAGGGATACTACAATTTTCTTTAAATTACATTTTCACATTGAATTTAATTTAGTAAAACGATATTTTTTTTTTAAAAACACAATTATTTTTAACGGGAAAATTTTTTTTCCATTATTTTAAGAGAGCTGAATCCTATACTAAGCTGCTCACATTGTACAGCCCCAAGTCATGTGTCATGAAGACATCTCTTTCCTGACATTTCATTTTTCAGTTCGATATAGTAAAGGATCTACAATTTTTTTTTTTTTCTTCTACACCGGCGCAGGAATTGACACCTCTCGCTTCTGGAAATTAGTTTAAGTTGGGAAGCTCACATTTGATGATCAGGGATGATTTATCACCGTAACCTTCCAACCTGATGCAACGCGATTTACAGAGACAAATAGAATAAATGCAACA
Source organism: Engystomops pustulosus (assembly GCF_040894005.1). Lineage (NCBI taxonomy): Eukaryota > Metazoa > Chordata > Amphibia > Anura > Leptodactylidae > Engystomops > Engystomops pustulosus. The sequence continues at coordinate 113,006,377 of NC_092418.1, read as the reverse complement.
ATCCTGTAAAGACAAAAAAAAACAAACAAAAAAAAAAACTTTTTTTCTAAAAGTCTACTAGTAAAAAAGCCCTTGTTATTTTAGTTTTTGATCATTTTACGCGTAGCTTGATCAGTATAATGTAATGAGAAAAAAAAAAAAGCTAATTATTTCCCTGCAGGTCAGATCTCATGGGAGCGGAGTCAATATCCCAGATCTGCCGTCCTTAAGAATTCATCCAAGTTGATGCGTTTTTTATTAAAATGTCGTTTTAAATTTGTAGGGTTTTTATTTTCATCTGAACTTGTTCATTCAATAAAAAAAAAAAAAAGCTGTAAAACCAATATTTTATTTATTTTAATGGCTCGATGGCAAATGACAAAAGAAAATTGGGGCCATAATTTTTTTTTTTGTTTGGGGGGGGGGGGGGGGGGGAGAAAAATCTGCATGTGACTAAGATAATTAAACAATTCAAGGGCTTTTATTAGGCTTTTGTCTTGTTAATTGCTCCAAGAAAATGCCATTAAAATAGCGTGTGTTTTTTTTTAATTTTTTTTATGAATTTTCCTGTCCTGACATTTTTTTAAAAAAAACGGTTAAAACTTAGAAAATTGGTGCAAGCCTAGTGGGTGTACTTGTCCTTTGGTTAAGATGTGATGGTCAAGGTCAAATTATAATAGATCACAATCTCATTTTATTCTCTGAGCAGATCCTTTTTAATTTTTTTTTTTTTTTTTTAATATATAGAACTAGTTAAAATGTATTACCTCGAAAGGAGACTTTGGAAAGGTTAATCTATCCAGTCATCTTAATCATGATTGATGATCTTGACTTTTTCCTCCTCACAAATCCCAATAGCATCTTGTTGTGTAGAGGAGGGTTTTTGTGTGTGTATGCGTCTTTAATAATTGGTCCCGGTTAAAAGCATCAATCAAACTGTAATGTTTTTTTTTTTTCAGTTTTATGTTGTCAGTTCTGCCTTTCTGTTAATTAGATCTAATGTTGTACTTCATCTTTTTAGCGCTCAGTTCAGCCTTTGGGGCAAACCGGAAAAAGGTCTAAGGTATAGTAACTGGTCTGTGTGTAGCATGGTTATTGGACTTTTTCTGTTTTTAGTTGGGTTGAGCATGCTTCCTGTCTTTTATTGTGGTAGTTTTTTTTTTTTTTTGTGTGTTTGTGTTTTGTTGTTTTTGTTTAATATGTCTTCATTTTTAGGTGTTTGTGTGTGGTTTTTTTTTTCTTTGTTATGTTTTCCATTGTGTTGCCCAATTACTCAAAATGCTTACGGACTGACTGCTGTGAAATGAAAATGCATTGTGAATGCAAATGTAAAAAAAAAAATTTTGGTATTTAAAAAAAAAAATTACTTTCTTTAGTCAAGTTCAAAGTTAAAGCTAGTGCGGAGTCTGGCTGTGTGTGAAGAATCTCCTCCTCCTTCCACAGCTGATACCCCCTTGGACTTTCAGGTAATTTTGTTTGTTGCTTAACAGTTGAATTATTTTTGGATTTATTTTTTTCCGATTTGGCACATTAAACTTTTTATATTTTTTTTTTATTCTCTTACGGTAAACTAGAAACATTTTTTATTTTATTTATTATTATTATTATTATTATTATTATTTTTAATTATTATTATATTGATTATTTGGAAAAATGCAGTTTTTTATAACTTCTAATAGTAAATGTAAATATATATATAATATATTATATTTAGAATTTTTTTTTTTTTGGCCCTTTATTCCCACCCGGGTTCTACCCTGTAAAAATCCATTCTACCTTATTACTGTTTCCAGCCGCCCTCCACAGTGCTGAGGCTTGTAAATCTATTATGTGTTGTCGTGCTATTGGGATTCCTAATGTGTTCTGCAATATTGCAGCACGAGTTAAAGTTAATATAAGGGTGACCTTGTGAGTTGACCTGCTGAAATGACTGCGGCGCTTATGAGCGATACGAAGAGGTGGCGCAGGAAAAAGGGACAGGATAACATAAAGCGAGAAGCGTTACAGTAGACGTACAGTGATTTCTTGACATAGTAAAGAAATAACATCTCACTGACGTATGATATTTTAGCCTTAACATATTAAATCTAAATATTCTATATTGTCTGACATCTATTTCAAGGTTTCCTAACCTAAAAGTTCTGTAAAGTCTAAAAAAAAAAAAAAAATTAAAAAAAATAATAATAAAAGTACCTAATGTACTTAATAATCATTGAGCTTGTTGATAAAGATATCCATTTAAGTTTTTCTTAGTGGACTACACCAAAGCATTTGGTTCCCAGCTCTTGTGGCTACCTTTTACACATTTTGTATCGGTTGTTACTTTTGATTTGTAGGATTCTAGTGCAAAGTCATGGAAAATGTGGCCTCAGGCTTTGTACTTTCTGCCATGTCTTTACAGAATTGTTAATTTTTATCTTAATATTTTAAGATTAACCGGTTATGGTTAATGGTTATGTTTGGGGGTCTCCATGTCTATGTCAGGTTCTATTTTAACCATGGGGGAAAAAAACGATTCAATAATTTGGCAAAATATGCAATGACTAACTGAATTTAATAATGAACGTTCATCAGAGGAGCATCTATCCGGTAAAATGATGCAAAAACTAGACCGAGCCTAATTCCTAATAGCCCCCAGGTTTCGTACAAGATATGTTCCATAGGTTTGTTCTTAAGTTGAATTTGTATGTAAGTCGAAACTGTTTATTTCATCATTGTAGATCCAGGCAAACATTTTTTTTTTTTTTTTGCCCCAGTGACTATTGGAGTTTAAAATTTTTTTGCTGTAGTGGGACCAATGATTATCAATAAAACTTCATTACAGACACCTTACAGCTGATCATTGCAGTCTGGGACTATAGTAACATCCAGAGAGGTCACCAGAGGTCACAGGGGGCTGAGGACAACTAAGGGTCGTCTGTAAGTCTGGTGTCCTTAAGTAGGGGACCGCCTGTATTCTGAATCGGAGCGAAGACGGGTTTTTAAAGGGAGAAATGTTTTTCTTCTCCCCACTCCAAAATGTGAAAAAAAAAAAAAATAGTCAGTATATCAGGACCGGTCGATACGGAGACGGTTGGACCCGTCTTAATCTACTGACTATTTTTCACGCTTTGACTTGTGAGAAGAAAAACATTTCTCCCTTTAAAGATCCCTCTGTGATCTGATTGAGAATATTAGAATTAGAACTTGTTTTTTATAAACTTTTTATAAACTTTGTCACTTTCACAGCTTTAAATTGACTTCATGTAACAGCCTTGACCCAATTTCCGAATTTGCAACTTTTTTTTTTCTTGCAACCATTCTGAAGGTACAAATAAACCTTAAAATAAAAGTTATAGTTATGGCATGGTTACATGAGGTCGTATTGGAAAATATTTATTATTTAATGGAGAGCAATTTTTTTCTTAAGGCCCAAGACGTATTTGGTTGTATTACGGTACCACCGTTTGTATTCGCCTCCGATCTTATAGACAACAGGCTTTCACATTGTTAAGATTTAAACTTCTGCTCCCACAAGCATCCCCTTGTGTAATGCCCAGGCTTTTAGGTAAGATGTGCTTTTAATATGTCATCTAGGTTTATAGGATGGTTAATGGATGTCTACTTTGGATGAAGCGAGAGGCTGAACTGCAATTACTCAAGGTTTTTTCGGAGTGTTATCTTAACTCTTTTATTGTCAGACACCATGACGTGATCTGCTCTTCTGATGGTGGTTTGTTGTAGACGTGTTTTTATTGCTCCAAAAAAATTTTATCATAGAGCTTTGTGGATCCAGTCGGGTGACAAAATGAAGTCTTTCCTGATGTTAAGACTCTATGGCGAAATGGCCATACTGGTGGTCCCCGGGTTACGTACAAGATGGGTTCCTTAGGTTTGTTCTTTAGTTGAGTTTGTAGCCGGAAGAGAGTGATTTTCTAATTGTAACTTCAGAAAATTTTGGCCGTGTGACATTCGGATTTTCAAAACTTTGTGCTCTCTTGGGAACAAGGATAATCAACCAAACTTAATTACCGACAACTTATAGCTGTTCATTGCAGTCTAGGACTAAAGTAAAGCATCCAGAGGGCTTCGGCGGAGGTCATATTGGGTAGAGAGGTCCGTCTGTAACTAGGGGTTAGGTGTCTTTAAGTCGGGGACATCCTGCATTTTTGACGACAGGGCTTTACAGGTAGAATATTTGTTGCCAGTGTTTTTGCTGACTGACAGATGCGGATAGCCTAACTTTTTTCCTGGTCGGGGAGTGGACAGGTTTGATGGCAAATTTAACCTGCGATGCTCTGGCTTCTTGGTCTCCTTTTCTAACAACTTGTCCATTTTTAGAAATCGGATCTGGTTCTCTCTTGGATATTTTGTATGTTTGCCCACTTTATGGCCGGAGCTTTATTGTGATTTGGACGTGTTAGGTTACAGGGATGCCGAAGAAGTCCACGATCCAACTCAGATTGTATTAAATAGATTTTATCCAATAACTAACTCTGAGCTGGCTTGTGGACGTCTTCTTACTTTGGATAAGCAGCATGGAGGTTTGCAACCACATAAAACCAGCTGGTGGGAGGTGAGCTGGATTATATTTCCTTTTGTATTGGTTATGTGGCTTCCTCGGATTATTTAGCTCCATAGAGATGCATCGGGTCTCAAAGTTCTGCCTTAAAGTTTTTCTTAAAGACTTACAAGCAAGGCCACATTGTCACTTGTACAACAACGTTACATTTTATCACGGTCAGAGGGCATCCACGAAGAGGGCCCCTTGTCGACTTTGGTTGCCCGTGCCCAGAACTGCCTTCCCCTATAACCACTGTATTAGGACTGTACATCTCGCTACTTTCCAATTTTGACAATTTTGATGGGATTTTGTTTTTTTTGGTTCATGTTCTTTTGATCTCCTGAGCTATTTTTGTAGCATATATTCCAGTGTAAAGCTACATCAGAGTTGTCTTTATTTTGAAGGAGCCCATTCCAAACCTCCAGGAGACGATATCAATCCAGCTTGCACCATCCCCTGGAAAAGAGGATAAACCTTCCAAAGATGAAACCGAAAAAGAAAAAGGGAATGAAAAGTCAACACGAAAAATGCTTTCTCGAGGTTTGTGGCTTGCATGGCAACTTTTTTTTTTTTTTTTAATCTGGAATGAAAATGTATACTTTCACCACATGGCATAATATAATTTCCTTCTGTTGGTTTTCCTGCCTAATGAAGGTCTTTCTGAATACTACACGTAAAAAAAAACAAACAAAAAAAAGTTAACTACAGAGTCCTATGTGATGTGCATAGAACCCACTGAGAAAATTTCTTATTCCTTGAGTCTACATGTATGGTGGGAACTCTCAATTCTATCCCATAGATGGGATTGGGTGGTGGTCACTCATGCCACCAATATTGCATCCACATGGGACACTTGTGAACCTCAGTTCTTGTGATCCTTGGGGATTTATGGTGTTGGACCCCTGTTGATCAGATAAGTATCCCTATTTAGAGGATAGGGAATGAATGACTTTTCACCGCCTCAGAAATGAACATGCCATGCTGTAGGAGCTGCTACATGGACTCGGGGGCACTTTCTAGCCCCCACGTTTGCAGAGAGGTCATTCCTTGTATCTGACATTATAATCCTCCCCACTGTCAGAAAGGAGCTTGAACAGAGGTAGGGGCATGTGTTGTTAGAATTATCTTCTACTTTTCTAAGAAGATTCACATTACTCCACCCCCAGAACCTCCTCTTTGACGCTAGAGCGGATTATAATGGTCAGATACTGGGACTGATATCTCAGGCAACTCTTGGGGCTAGAAAGAAAATTGAAACTGTCCTATAATCTGTGAAACAGAATGGCATGTTCATCTCCACAAGTGTGAGGTAGTGATAGATTCTCTTTAAAGGTGATCTGTGTCAATGTTCCCATAACTTTCTATGAAAGGCTGTATAGAAACTCATCCCGTGCTCCATTAAATGAGACTTCTAGCTTTGGGTCTTCTGATGTTCCAATGACAAAAGTAATTCGGGAAGGGTCCAGGCAGTGGGATTCCCCTTGATTTAGATGTTTTATCTTCTGGATATTGTAGCAACGTTTATTATAGAAAAATTGTAAGAACGTAAATCTGGAAATATTGGGGAACATATCTCTATTTTTAGAGATGGGGTCAACAGTAGTGTCCATATCACAGCCCCAAAACATTGCTATATCCCAAAGGCCGCTTGACATACTAGCCGGTACTCTGACCCATTGCTATGTTTCTACTTTTGTTAAATTGCCCACCATCAATTCTCTCGCCTTCAGATTCGAGTCAAGAATACACAGATTCCACCGGCATAGACCTCCATGAGTTTTTGGTGAACACTCTGAAGAGTAACCCCAGGTAGGTGCAGTTGATCCTGTTTTATTGCTGGAGATGTCTGACAGTCTTCTAATGCCGATGACTTCTGCTCTTTTATAAATTGAATAAATATTGAACCAGATCTCTTTAGGGAAATAAATTGTTTCTACAAGTGACACTCGGAATAACCTTCACTGTCTCTCGGACTCCGCTTTATTACTTCTGCCATCTAAACTCATTTAAAAATCCCAAGCTTGTGACACTAATATTACTGCGAGTCATCACGAAGCGGCACAAAACATCTGCTTATGGGGGGGAAGTTGAGGATAAACATTGTCTGTGAGGGATCCGTTCCCTTCTTCATAAAACTTTGTTGTCTTTGTTTATGTCCATTGGGGTTTCCATCTTTTGCTGTATTAGTCGTGATGAAGGAAGGTTCTTGCAAGGTGAATCCAGCCGCCGTGTCATTGAGATGTTCCACAAAACTCAAGGGAGCTTGTAATAAGGACAGTTAAAGATCATAGTGGGAAAAAAAAATGGTGCATAGGAATTAACCTTGATGTAGGCGTGTAACAGATGGAGGCTTGGGGATATCTTTAGGTGCCCTCTGGTATGAGGTCTTGAGGTCTTGAGAGAAGAATCCTTTTCGAAAACCTTATCAATGCTTCCGAGACACTGTTGGGGGAAGGGGACATCAGTCATTAGGCAGAGCAATCCTTCATTGGGTTCTACAGAAATTAAACCATTGTAATACTTTACTTTCGGTGCAGGGAACACTTACTGCTAGGTCCTTCCTGGTCGCTGGAGGTCTCAGCAGCAGGACACATTGGCATAGGGTTATCGAGAGAGTCGGTGAAGGAAAAGATTTCCTAATAATGTTACCCAAGATAAGGTTATATTTCAAGGTCATTCAGGTTATTGGAATGTTAATCGTTTAATGAAGATGTTTTTGAAGATGTAAAACCACTCCGAATATGAGGTTGTCCTTCTAATCCTGTGTAGCCGATTTTACTTAAAATTTTTTGAAGTTTAGAAGGACAACGTTCTTTGACAAGTAGCGCAACACCGGACGTGTCTGATATTAAATTTGGCTCCAATTACTTTCAGTGTAAATCTGACAGTCGTGGACACAACCCATGGGCCGGAGTGGCAAATTTATTTATTTTTTTTGGAGAAATCTGCCATGTTTTTGTAGTAATAGACAATGTCCATTGCATCCATGCTATTACACTGGTTGCCCAAAAAACGGGCAAAAGGATTAGAGCTAGCCCGCTGTCAGACCTATGACTACAGCGGCCATTTGCACGATGGATGACTTCATGGCCATTGCACAACCCCCAATATTCTGACTTGGGGATGTATGGCACATGGTGGGGATTCATCATAGGTTTTTGGCCTGTCATGTGCAACTAGGGCTTGCGAGTCCTTTTTATTAAATATTATTATGAAGGCATTTCATAGCGTTGCCTTGTGGTCCCCACTACCAGTTCCTGTCTAGCTACAATGGGAAATTTGTTCGCTCTCCTGATCGCCAACTTCGCTCTCGGCGTGTCCGTTTAGTACAGGAAATTCTGCAAGTGCACAGAGCGATACATTAATGTACCGAGTAGCCGTGCCGCACATAATGGGCAGGTCCTATTCCTACCCAGATTTGCAGAGTGGTCAGACATTTTTAATGGGCAGCAGCGGAAAAACAGAACATGGTCATATGCGTGTATAGTCCAGTATGATAAACCAGGAGCACTTACTCCTAGATCCAGGGAACGCGTTGACGACTTATACTTGTCATCCATGTCCTCCTTCCTTCTAAAATCAACTTTTAACATTATGCTAATGAATCTGAAGGGCGTTACCAGAGCCCCTCCACTCTGTAGCTTCACAGGCTGTTACACATGCTCCACCTCCCTCCCCCCCCCCCCTCACAGCACATTTTTTTTTGGCATGTAAAAAAAACTTTTCCATGTGGTCGATGTGTGAAACCTTTCCAGTTCTAACTTCCTAAAACTCCCCCTCAAAAAAAAAAAAAAAAATCAGCAGCCTTCTTATTTACCCTTAACCATTTTTTTTTTTTTTAAACAAGATGACATATTATTTGAAATCTTTTTAAATCCTCGTTTCTTCCAGAAATTTCTCTCCATTACTGTTGCTCGGCAACCAACCTGTTGGCTCTTGGTATTTAAAGACTCGTTAATAAAGCCTCTGTGTTTTTTTTTTCCTCTTCTCCCATCTGCTTGTGATGGAGACGACTGCTTATATTATCGGAGATTAGCTGCCGAACACTCGGGAACATGGCTGAAATTCGGGGAGTTTATTAACCGTTCCTGATTTATAGCGTAGGACAGTTTGCCAGAAGTGTCGTCATTTTCTTTAGGATTTTTTAAAAAAAATGTTTTACTTTTTTTTTTTTCTTTCTCTCTCCCTTTTGGACAGATTCTGATCCCATATACAGAATTATTTTATCCACCCCTCCTCTGTAGGATGATAAATTCATAGAGCCTTTCCTTTCTTTCACATTTTCATCCGATGAAAACCATAAAGACTTTGGGGGGGAATGGGTTTGTACATGTTCTATGCTGTCGAATGTTCTGCAGTGGTATCATTTGGGCCTTGAGGTTCGTCCAGGGTTTTCTGTATTTGCTGTATAGTTGGGTCACAAACTGTAGCGGAACCAGGGTTATCATCACCCATCTTTGCCAAAAACGGCTCTCCCAATATATACCCCAAACCATTGATGGCGAACCTTTTAGAGCCTGAGTGCCCAAACTTCCACCAAAAGCCGCTTATTTATTGTAAAGTGCCAGCACAGCAATTTAAGCAGTAATGTATTTCTCCTTGTTCTTTGACAACTTTTAATCGTTCAGCCTCCTAAAGACACCAATGCAGTTGAAAGGAGGAGGGCAAAATTCACCTATCATTGTAGGAAGATTCTGTAGGAAGATTCTTTCAGTCCTGCCTGGTGAACTTCATGCAGGGGTGATGGCCTGAGTGCCCACAGAGAAGGCTCAGAGTGCCGCCTCTGGCACCAGTGCCGTAGGTTCGCCACCACTGCCCCAAACAAATATGGATACACAGTTTCCTTTACAGCTCCAAAGGAGCTGGGCAATTTTGCTTTTCAGGATCGTTCCATCTATGATATAACTGCAGATAAACTGATCATAACCACGGTTGTTTGCAGGCACGTCGGATGGGATTCCTAAAATAACCCAGTGCAATCCCGGACCCTCAGGATTGCTCACCATATGTGGTCCTTTGATTTGTAAAAGAGCGGTGTAAACCCTAAAGTGCAGCATTCCAGACATCAATGCGATGAGTTCTATTTCCAGCGCTCCGCAGCGAGATGTCTTAATCCTTTGTTAGGATTCGGGCACCTGCTGCGCTCACTCAGGCAGCGGCTGCCGCTATTGTCTTCCTGACTCACCACCCCGATGGAGAACACTCTTATGTATGAGCCGCCGTGGACCTCTAGTGTGACTATCGCTGACAAAGTGTGCGGAGAGGGCACATGGGGTGAGGTGGAGGGTTTGGTTCTTTTGGAAGGAGAGGAAGTCCCTTTATACTCGCACTACGCCCACGCAACCGTGCTCACGCCATGTGTGCGCCCACGCAACCGTGCTCACGCCATGTGTGCGCCCACGCAACCGTGCTCACGCCATGTGTGCGCCCACGCAACCGTGCTCACGCCATGTGTGCGCCCACGCAGCCGTGCTCACGCCATGTGTGCGCCCACACAACTAAGCTTATTCCTTGGGTACACAGATATAAGGTACCAGAACCAGGCTTTGTAAAGCGCAACAGAATATGATGGCGCTATATCAATACAGATTGTGTCGGTAATGTTCCCTCCTGCTGAAGTTTGGGGGCAGGGATGTGGACGTCTGATCGGTGCAGGCTGCGGACTTTCTGACGGCTTTCATAATTGATGTTCTTGCTCTTCCATTAACCAAACTAATTAATATTAATTTAAATGGTGATTAGGATTGAATTAGAGACTGAGAAAGTGAGCAGAGGATTAGGAGGCTGCACGGTGCCTGCGCCGTCAATGGTAGGGAAAACTTAAAAAAATACAGATGAAAAATAACAAAACTTTATCTGTTTTCATGTGTGTTTTTTTTTTTTTTTTTTTAATTTTAGGGACCGAATGATGCTGCTCAAGTTGGAACAAGACATATTAGATTTTATTTCTACCAATGAGTAAGTAGAGAGGCTTCAGTCTTTGATATATGTATCTCTGAGTTTGCTTATATCATCTATTCACTTTGCTCCCGATATTACCGGCTGTAGCTGAGTAGGTTGTATATAGAGTCCCATCTGCAGGCAGCATGTTATAGAGCAGGTGCAGCTAGGTAGATAATGCATAGTGTCCTATCTGAAGGCAGCATGTTATAGAGCAGGTGCAGCTAGGTAGATAATGCATAGTGTCCTATTTGCAGGCAGCATGTTACAGCACAAGAGCAGCTAAGCATATAAAGCATAGTGTCCTATCTGCAGGCAGCATGTTATAGAGCAGGTGCAGCTAGGTAGATAATGCATAGTGTCCTATGTGCAGATGCATGTTCTAGAGCAGGAGGAGCTGACTAGATTAGCTTTCTTTAGAGCATCCGGCAACCACAGCTTGAACGATAAACTGTGGTGAGCTCTACTTCTGCTTCCCAGGTTTGAGATATTTAATTTATTTAGTAATATGTTTTTTTGGCACTTGTGTCCCATTCAAGTGAACAGGGATGATCTGCAATACCAAGTACAGCCACTATATCATGTCATCCTTGCATTTTAGACCAGAGCTCGCCAATTGGACACCCACCAATCTTATATTGACGATCGCTCATAAATATTTTAATTTCTTAAATCTTCTTTTAAATCCATTACTGGATTATGAATAATTCAGGATTATGACCCTATATGAGTAGTAGTAGTATGAATAGACAAACCCTCTGATGCTCTGGCCTCTCTTGCTCTATTGTAGAGTTCAGCGTAAGAAGTTCCCTCCCATGACCTCGTATCACCGGATGCTCCTGCACAGAGTCGCGGCGTACTTCGGCCTTGACCACAATGTGGACCAGAGCGGCAAATCTGTTATTGTGAACAAAACGAGCAATACACGAATGTGAGTGTTTATTTTTTTCTTTCTCTAAGAAAATTGCCGATTTTGGTTTAAAAAAAAACAAAAAACAAAAAACAAAAAAAAAACCAAAATCTGTTCTGTCATAAAGGAAATGTTAAGATATTTCAGACCAAAACTATAATGTGACTCTCTGCGTCTCTCTTCTGTGACTCTGTCTGGTATTGTAGCTTTTCTGCATACAGACATTGTATCATTATACAATATGTGGAGCTTGTGACGACTCTCCTACCAGGACAGTAGTTTGTAACCCTATGGACGGTGGGACTAAGCGCGGCGTCAGTCATGTGACCCTCGTGTCATGTGACTTCTGAATTCAGTTGGCGCTGCTCAGGTATCTGACAGGTAAATGGTAGTTGAGGAGCAGCATCATTTACAGTATAATTACTGATGAGTTGCATATTGTGTGTTTGTGTTTATAAAATGTAACTTTAATAAAGGGGGCGTCGAGGATCAGGTTTTTATTTATTGGGTTCCAGGAATTGGGGAGGGAGGGGTTAAATATATCTATATTTCCCCCTCTTGAGCGTCCCATTCACCTGTGAGTTTGTAGTATGTTTGTTATTTTTATGCCAAACTCCAACCCCCTCATTCCCATAGAGCAGGAGGAGCTGAGCCCATTGTACGCAGTGTCCTGTCTGCAGGCAGCATGTTATAGAGCAGGAGGAGCTGAGCCCATTGTACGCAGTGTCCTGTCTGCAGGCAGCATGTTATAGAGCAGCAGGAGGAGCTGCGCCCATTGTACGCAGTATCCTGTCTGCAGGCAGCATGTTATAGAGCAGCAGGAGGAGCTGCGCCCATTGTACGCAGTGTCCTGTCTGCAGGCAGCATGTTATAGAGCAGCAGGAGGAGCTGCGCCCATTGTACGCAGTATCCTGTCTGCAGGCAGCATGTTATAGAGCAGCAGGAGGAGCTGCGCCCATTGTACGCAGTGTCCTGTCTGCAGGCAGCATGTTATAGAGCAGGAGGAGCAGAGCCCATTGTTCGCAGTGTCCTGTCTGCAGGCAGCATGTTATAGAGCAGGAGGAGCTGAGCCCATTGTATGCAGTGTCCTGTCTGCAGGCAGCATGTTATAGAGCAGGAGGAGCTAAGCCCATTGTTCGCAGTGTCCTGACTGCAGGCAGCATGTTATAGAGCAGGAGGAGCTGAGCCCATTGTATGCAGTGTCCTGTCTGCAGGCAGCATGTTATAGAGCAGAAGGAGCTAAGCAGCAGGGATACTGTGTACAATCTGCTGGCAGCATGTTATAGAGCATAATTTTAAAGATAATCTTTGACAAGCATTAAAATAAAAAATCATCTCTGACAACCCCTTTAACAACATAACAAAATCTCCTAATTACAGGAAGCCATGATGTTTTGTGATATATGTAGTCATATAGTATCAAAATGAATGACCATCTTACAATTGTGACAATCCTCCTTGCTTAATTTAGTATGAAAATGACAGTGTGACTGCAGTTTCAGACTACACGTGGTTTATCTGCAGTCTGTTACCATGGTGACATATAGGTTTGCATTGGAGCTGTAGACGCAAAATAGTGGTTATTTTTAATGGATGTTATAGGTGTATATTTGTTTTTGTTTTTATGCTACATGATGGCCATTTAGAGTAACCTATAGTGTTCAATATCCGGTTTTCTTACGCATCATCTTTATACTTCCATATGGGGATTGATAGAAATCTATACATTTCTGTAGATGCACATAATGGATGGGTGACTGGAGATGTGAATGTAGCCTTAAAATAAACTCCATATCCCAATAGTTATTGTATGGTTAGAGCTTGCAGCGCGTCTCGCAGGCTGCTCCCTACCTCGCTGCGTACAAGGGCTTCAATACTGTCAAATTACCGGAGTAATAAAAGGTGACATGTGTTTATTGCTTGCCATGTTCGCCGCCTGCTCTGAGAAATTAAATTGTTAATGAAAGGCTTGAAATGTTCATGTGTCAGACACATTGTAGCGTTTCTTGCCCCGGTCTCGGAATTTTCCCGTATCCACCGGTATAAAAAAAAGTAACATTGTCTTACGATGCCGATTAATGAACCTCCTATGTGTCTCTTCAGTCCTGATCAGAAATTTGAGGAACATATCAAAGACGAAAAGAGCATGGACTTCCAGAAGCGATACATCCTAAAAAGGGATAACTCGAGCCTGGACAAGGATGATAACCAGGTAGGTGCCGCCGCGGACCACTTACATGACCGATACCGCGGCCTACGCTCCAATCCTCCGGCTAATCCCTTTCTCTGCACAGATGAGGATGAGGCTGAAGGACGACAGGAGAAGCAAGTCAATTGAAGAACGGGAAGAGGAATACCAGAGGGCGAGAGAGCGGATATTTGCACAGGAAGTAGGTGGAATGTTTTCTGCATTATACTTTTTTTTTTTTTTCCTGTGATGTATGGAACGTGTCAGGGGGAGGCGTATACGTCCTCGCCTCCCAGAGACACACACAAGTATTTTAGTGAAACTTAAGTGGGTTGCTATTTATGTTTTTTTGTGTAAAATATGGTTCTGTGGTTAACCCATCCCTGGTGGTCTAGGGTAGCGGATGGATTAATATTGTCCGCTCCGGTGGTACAAGGTAGGGGAAGGGTTGACGTGTAGGTCAGTGATCGTTGCACTTGTACACTGGTGGGGTTACATCAGCGATGATGTAGCAGAATTATAGTTTAGAGTTGTGATGGGCTTTAAACCTGATTTTCTGGTGGTCTTGGGCCAGGGCCGTTTACAGGCTTCAATAGGCCCCTGGGCAACAGAGGCTTTGTGGCCCTTTTGCAGTGAACTCATGTTGCAGCATTAAAAACTCCCAAACAGCCCCCTCTTGGTTATTTTATATACAGCTCCCTCATAGTTCTGTTATATACAGCCCCTATGGATTAATTTATATACAGCCCCCTCACCTGGCATTGCCAGGCTTCTGGGGACTGAGTTTAGCCTGTGCGGCTCCCTCCAGCAGTTCTGGGCCCTGGCAATAGCCCCAAGTATACCTGGTGCTGGCCCTGGCCCTGTCTCGGTTGGTAGGGGGGCCTAGTTCTTGCTTCCCAACTTGGTTGCCCTTGTTTATGGTAGTGGAGGAGCTATTGTCATCACTGGTGGTAGATTTCTTTTAAACTCTTCTTATTTTTTTATCCATGGCCTCTTTCCTTCTAAAATCATCTTATAAAATTACGCTAATGGGCCAAAAGGACTATGGGTGGGCGTTACCAGTGCCCTCCTACCCCCCCACTGTGTAAGATTACAACAGGCTGAGAGGGGAGGAGATTAGTGGTAACTTCCCTCCCCCCAGAGCCCTTTTGGCTCATTAGTATAATTTTAAAAGTTCGATTTTAGGAGGAAGGAGCCCACGGATAACAAATGTAAGAAGACTAGTGGTGTAGCGAGGCCTTTAGCCTGTAATGTATGCTTTGTTGGTCTATGGTGTTAGAAGAATTCATCGAGATTGTGATAAATGTATGATCGTGTGTGGGAAGGTTTGCAGATCCGCTGACCCGCTCCATGCCAGTCTGAATCCGGGGTTTATGTTGATCCGGAAGTCAGCCATGTACAGGAAGAGCTACGTCCTGCACTCAATTGACTTCCATGAGACTTCCAAAATGCTGGATTGGAGGGCTAACGGTCCTATATTTTGTAGATCATAGCATTTGGACTAAGAGGTTACGGCCAGAGGTTTCGCCAGTCACATCCGGCTCCCCATCAAGCCCACTTAGCGGGAAAATTTTTAATCCCTGGCTGTACAAGGCATGGAAAATACCCTCCAGAGAGTATCATGCAGTTATGAGCAGCTGCATAGTTCTCTCTATCATTGGGTTGTGCACTTTGAGTTGATTTTTGCATGAATGTTCCTGCTAAAGTTTAAAACGTGTGTTAATGCTATAAACGATCTGTTGTAAGTCCTCTTCTTTCTCTCCTTAGTCCTTGTGTTCTCAGGAGAATTTTCTGACAGATAAAAGGTAGGCATGGGTCTCCCCCTCTATGTATGTATGTATGTATTTGTATGTATGTATGTATGTATGTATTTGTATGTATAAATCTGTATTGCCTGCATCCCAATAACTGTTGTGTTACATTACCCACAGAATTCAAGAGGAAGAGTGTAATCTTACACAGCAAAGGCGCCAGATATTTAGGTATTTAGCCCCTCCCCCTTTCCGCCTGCATGCGTGTGTTTTTCGCTTTTCTTTTTTCCTTGCGATTTCTTTTTTCCATATATCTTTACAGTCCAGTTGTATAAATTTTCAGGATCAATAAAGACGCTTCAGGTAGATCAGGAAACAGCCTCTTCAGCAGTACTGAGAATGATGTCAAGTATAATGAGCCTCGCCCGTGGAGCAGTACGGACTCCGACAGCTCCATCCGAAACCTGAAGCCCGCTGTCACCAAAGCTAGCAGCTTCAGTGGGATTTCGGTTTTGACGCGAGGGGATAGCTCTGGAAGCAACAAAAGCACAGGCAGGCTTTCCAAAACAGGTATCACCGGTGTGCACCAGAGAAGCGGCTGCCAAGGCATTTTCTCATTTGTTTGATTTTTGGTTTTTATTGTGTTTTTACATTTTTGTTTTTTTGTTATATGCTTGAGTTTTTTTGTTTTGTGTGCTTGGGTTCAACTTGCCAACTTGTGTAGATTTGTTGTAGGTTTCTAGCTTTAAGATGCACATAAACCAAATATGGCGGTCATGGTCACGTACTGGAGCGTGCATGTAGGCACCTGGGCAAAGGGGATAGCTATAGATTATGTCAGGTTAAGCAGAAGTGATGGTCTAGACACCACTGGCCCTTAATAGAAACCTGTCAGCAGGTTTACTCCCTTAAAGGAAATCTTCCATTTGATTTGATGCATTATGAAGCAAACATACCTTGAGATGCTGTAGCTACACTGATGCAGGATCATATCTTGGTTAATCCCTGAGCTGAGTGGTTTTGCAGATAAAACAGAGATAACATTATGATAATAAAGCTCTGTCGCTGGTTCAGCACTTCTCCTAGCACATGAGTTTTTCATTGCAGGAGAGGATGATGTAATCCCTGGGTTGTGCCTAAAGGCAGAATAATCAATTGCCGCACCATCCACCAGCTGCTGTGAATGAGTGATCCAGCTCAGGTTGATCGGTCATGTTTGACTAACCACCATTTGTAATTACAAGATCAGTGTCTAATGTGTTGATCTGGGTAGCCAGCCTGACCCAGCTTTCCCAAGGTCCTGCATGTTATAATTGTTTTTTCAGCAAAACCACTCAGCTCAGGGATTAACCAATATATGATCCTGCAGTTCATAATGCATTAAATCAAAAGGTTTCCTTTAACTAAAAGCCTCCAGGTAGAGTATGAAATTGTCCTTTTATGTGAAATCCCTCTTTTACGTGAAATTTCACATGATTACCTGACTTTAGGTGACTTTTTTTTTTTTTATAGGTAAACTTGACTCTTCTCACCTAATCTTTACTTGAAGAGTCAAGTTAAGTGGTTGCATGCAGAGTATCACTTAAGACCCCCCCTATCTTCTGTTCTATAGCACCTGGAAACATGATGCCAGTGTCATATTAATGTAAGAATCTCACATCAAATCTGATTTGTGATCTGGTTTTGTGAGCTACAGGACTGGGCATACAGGCAGTTTCAAAAATAGGCCAGAACTGGGTCTTTATCTGCAACTTGCATTTTTAACTATATATTTAGCTACCTGTATCTCTGGGTCTGTAACTCACAAAGCCATAAGCCTGATGTTAGTTTAAAGATCAGATTCTTATCTTTAATATGACACCAAAAGCTGCTATAGAACAGAAGATGGGGCCTTCAGAATGGACGCTATCCCTGCAACCAATAAACTTGACTCCTGTTAAGTGAAAAAGAGGTGAGAACAGTCATATTTGCCTGACTTTTTAGAAAAAATTTTATAGGAAGATTTCACAAAGGGGGAACTCTGATAAGAACATTTGATACCCTACCAAGGGGGAATAGTAGTTTAGTGGGGTAAAACCTGACCGGTTTTAAGAGTTGGCATCCATAGATGCTGTGGGTTCCAACTGTTAAAGGGAAAGTGCCTTTTATAGTCCTTTATGGTCCTTATAGTCCCTTTTAGTTGAGTAATGGAGCTTTTAACAAACCAATTTACAATAGATCCACTAATATTCTGGTAGCTGTACATAGTGCATGGCTTCGGGGGATAGACAAGATTAACACGGATTCCTCCTAGATTTTACATGCAGATCTGAGATGGAAATCTGGACTTTCTTCTTTTCATGAGACCCTATGTAGATGCTGGGTATAACAGGGTTAACCTGGTAGAGTCTGGTCATGACTCTACATCAGGGCAGCTTTCGACACACAATGGCTTAACCTTGCATGGTATCACTTGAAGTTGTCGTCCATTGTGGTTAAAGGGGACCTCTTACCCTTTTTGAGCCTTAATATAGAATCACTGATGAACAGATGAGCTGTGGCTACCCCTTAACCTGAATTAGCTTTACATATTTCGTCATATGTGTTTTATAGCTTTTGGAGCTGTGTTTTCCTGTGAGATTAGGTTCCAAATGCCCAGCATAAACATAGATACAGTAGTAACATTCCTGATGCCTACAGCCACCACTAGAGGGAGCTCAGGATCTTACTGCATACCGGTCATACATGGAACCGAACTCTGTTCCCGGCCGCCGCCTCTAATCCTAGATATTGCGCCTAAACACAACCTTCTGTTAAAGGGAATCTGTCAGCAGTGATTGTCGGGTAGAAGTGCAGGGGTTTAGTATTGTCCGTTGAGTGATGTGTAGTCGTACCTTTGTGTATGCAGTGAGAGAAGCTCCAGTTCTGGTATATAAAAGCCTTTTACTAAGTGCATTGGTAACGCCCGGTGGTGTGTCCTCACACTGCTTTGCTCTGCATTGAACTGTTCTTCCTCTGTTGTTTGAATACTTCAGCAGTCACAAGGAACAAGGGAAGGGCAGCTGAATGTAGAGAGCTAAAAGGACAGTAGTGTGAGGAGAGCCCTCCGACTAGCTACTATCATTGAATATTAATGAACATTTCACAGTTCTGCTGCTACTTATCATACACAGACGTATGATTACACATCCTAACCAGAGAGCGCAGCAGTGTGAGGACACCCCTTCAGTGCACTTGGGAAAATCTACAATCCAGGAGAATGAATAAGTATTTCACAGTCCTTTGCATTATTAAAGCTATGTCAATAGATGCTAGAACTCAAACTAAAATCAAGGCAAACTATAGTCTGATCCTGTAGGGGGCGCTGTGATCAGTGGTTCCGGATGTCTGCGGCTTCCCCTTATCTCCCTATTGGAGAAACCTATGGACACTTGCTCGTAGGGGGGGTCGACCTTTACACCTTTGCTACTTGCATGCTTTGCTTGCTGTGCTTTAGCTACTTGTCGCTTCCCTTGGTTGTCATAAGCATGAGCCGCCTGGGGGGTTGGGGTGCTGCGTGCTCTTGGCAATTGAGGGGTTAACATTCTTGCATATGTCAATGTGCATGTTGTATTTTGATCTTTTTCGGTAAAAACAAAACAACAACAAAAAAAATACAGCTTTTGTTTTTCCATTGCTCCTTTCCCCTAGGTTCAGAGTCTTCTAGTAGTGTAGGGTCGTCCAGAGGTTCTCTGTCACACTCCCAGCAGCCTCTTCCAGTTCCCGCTGTAAGCCAGCCTTCCCATGACTCCGTCTATCCACCTGTCAGCACTAGTAATACTCTTTCCTTTGATGGCGGCTTAAGTGGCCAAGTGGCTCCATCTAGTACTAGCTTCTTTTTACTTCCCTTGGAAGCCACTGGCATTCCCCCCGGCAGCATACTGATCAACCCGCAAACAGGTTGGTACGCGGTGAATTCCGCTCTCTCTCTATCTCCAGGGCATCGTTGTGCCAAGACGTGTTTAACGTTGCTCAGATGTGTGTTTTATTCTGACATTTAATAAACGTTTATAGTTCTAGATTGTGCAACATTGTTTTTCTCCTTATGGAAATCTACCACCAGGAACGTGGATTGTAAACCAAGTACACTTACATGCTGGTATATGTTCCCTCGGATCCACTCTTCTTTTAGGTTATTATGCTTTTTTTTTTTTTTCATAGTTTATACGGTTGAAAAAAGACACTTGTCCATCAAGTTCAACCAAGGAAGGGAAGGGATTGGATGAGGAAGGGATTTAGGGGAAACAAAACTTTCCTACAAAGAAAAGTTTTAAAATTTATGCAAATGAGCTTTTTGGGTTTCAGACTCTGTAGCTGCCAATCGAATGTGGAGCCTCTGAGGCTCATTTGCATCATTTGTAAGCCTTTTTTTTTTTTTTTTTGTTAAAACAAGGACATACAATGCTGAAAGAAGAGCAGATCCTGCCAAAGGCGGCACACACCTGCATGTAAGTGTGCTTGGTTTACAATCCTTGATCCTGGTGGTAGATTTGCTTTTTAAGCAAAATTAATCTTTATGTGGTGGAGTTATGTAAGATCTGTCATGCTACACCTAGGGGATTGGTACATGCATTCCCATTTACCGTTATTAAATCTCAAGGAGGGGGTCACATACTTTTATTAAGTCTCACATCAATGGGAACCAATTTATTTTATCTCTTTGTTCTCCATAGAGAACATAGGAGACCCCCAGTGATTAATAGAACAGGGGCTCAGTCTCTATAACAGGACTTTTTGCCACTTGTTTTCCTGATCTCTGAGGGTCCCTGATATTGGAACATCTGCAATCTGCACCTAGTTGTAGGACGAGACCCGTCGCCTCTCTGGACGTACAATTTGTAGCAATTATGTGCATTCCTTATTAAATACATTTTTAAAAATGTCAAAGTTTGAACTTCCTTTTTATTTTAGAAGTTTGTGGTGGTCTGTACCTCCATTATTCCTCCAGGTAGAATAAGCATATAGTGACAAGGGGGCGGCGGCATTCTCCTAGCCAGGGGGTTGTGTTTCTACAATGTAACAGTAATTGTTCTAAGGGCCAGCTCCCATCTCCGTCTAGGCTCCCTTTTTTAAAGGATCCATTGGGGGAAAAAAAGGATACATTTGCTTTCCGTTAGTGTCGGTTTTCATTGTTTTATAGCCATCCGTTTACTTATTCCAACCATTCGCTCATATGATGGATACGGATACTGAAGGGCGCCATTTCAAGTTTAATCAAATCAAAGGGGGGGGGGGGGGACAGGTCTGTTATTGATCCGTTTTTAAATGGGAACTGCAACACTTAAAAACCTGAACGCAGATGGCACTGGCCCTTAGCATCCGCTTGTCGTATTTATTTTTTCTACCAGTAGGGGGCACACCCCTGCGTAGTCTAATAATGTCCGTCAAATATTTCCAGGAGGAATTGAGTAATGGAGGAATAGCAACATAGCAAAGTTCTACAAATTGTACAGAACGGTTACGTTACTGGAAATGTGATTATTACAGATCTATCCTATAATATTAAACATGTATCCTTAAAACCGGCCGTACACGTAGGGTAAAAGTCGTCTTTTTTGGGGGTACACTGCTGTCCTACGATGCTGAATACTGGATGGTGGTTTAAGTGGGAGGTTGTCTCAATGTGGCAGCTATTCCCCTCTCCTTATTAAAAACTATTGCAAGCTGAGTGTGCATGTGTATAACAGAGACAGGAGAAGTGGCCATCTTTGGTATTTTGGGGGGACCCTCTTCCATTCAAACCGTTAAAAAACTGAACAGAAGAGGAAAACTTGCCTTAACTTCCAGCTAAGGTTTAAGTGTTTGAACGCTTTTTTTGGCCCGTTTTTAAGCAGTCCGTCAAAAAACACATGCGTTTTTGGAAAACGCATCCGTTTTTTAACATTTTTTTTTTTTTATGGACTGCTTAACAACGGGCCAAAAAAGCGATTCAAAACGCCACGTGTGACCGCAGCCTCACACTTCAGGAAATTTTATAAGTTTCAATGATTGGGCCTGAACCCCCATGTAACTGCTGCAGACAATCATTGGGTAAATTCATTACTAATAACTCATCTGGTTTGGATTTTGGGATGGTCACATGACGTTCCTGCTTTCATAAATGTTGTTTGGGCCAAAGCTGTTTAGCAGATTATTGTATTTATCCTCGAAGTTTTAGAAAGAATGAATGAAAGCGGCAATAATCTGCTGCCCGTTGTGTGAATAAGTGGGGAAAATTAATTTTTTTTATAGGTGATTGTTTTCTTAATTGTTGATCATTTTAATGACCATTTTCCAAATTCTGTAATTAATTATCTTTTTTGTGATTTAATAATGATGCATTGTAATGTACAGCACTGTTCACACTTGTCATGATTGTAAAGGAATCCACCATCAGGATCCATCCTGATAAACCAGGGACATTACCCATAGATCCAGGCACCGGGACTGTGGGATCTTCTTATATGTGTTATTCATGGCCTCCTGCCTTCTAACATCAACTTTAAAAATTACGCTAATGAGCCAGAATGGCTGCTGTGCTGTGCAGTAAAACAGCCTGTGTAGCAACAGCATGGGAGGGGCTCTGGTAACGCCCCCAGAGCCTTCATAGAAGATTATCATAGTCACAGTGCCTGGATCTATGAGTAAGTGCCCCTATTTTATCATGGTGGCAATTGGTACTGCAAAGTCCAGCCTTGTGTGTTGACCTGCAGAAGTTTTGGATCAGCTTTGATATGTATTGTCTGATTATAGTAGGGATATAGCTGCTTGCTCTGTTCCATTGATTTCCTGTTTCTGATAAATGGGGAAATTGCAGCGATGACTCTTATGTTTCCGCAGGTCAGCCATTTATAAACCCAGACGGCACTCCAGTCGTGTATAATCCTCCTGTGACTCAACAACCAGTTAGGACCCAAGTGCCTGCTCCCCCTCCCCCACCTCCACCACCTCCCCCTCCCCAGCAAGCCACAAGCCACCTGATACCACAGGTATGTACACAAACATCAGCAAGTTTTATTTTTTTTTTATTTTTAAGACTATTATATTTAACATTAAGCAAAGAATTCACATTCCGGAATTGAGTTATGTGTTACATTAGGGCCCATTAATCCACAGCTGTGGGCAAGTAACTGATGGTGGCGTCATTACCGACCTATGGACATAGTCTAAAGGGGTCGTCTAGTAAGAAAAATAATTAAAATGTGGCGTTACTTGGGGGCCAGTGCATTACTTGCCGCTTCCTTACTGTACATGACTTCCTGTGTCTCCCAGCAACACACAGGAAGCGCCACGAGAGGCCTCTCAGCCAATCCCCAGCCACGAGAGGCCTCTCAGCCAATCCCCAGCCACGAGAGGCCTCTCAGCCAATCCCCAGCCACGAGAGGCCTCTCAGCCAATCCCCAGCCACGAGAGGCCTCTCAGCCAATCCCCAGCCACGAGAGGCCTCTCAGCCAATCCCCAGCCACGAGAGGCCTCTCAGCCAATCCCCAGCCACGAGAGGCCTCTCAGCCAATCCCCAGCCACGAGAGGCCTCTCAGCCAATCCCCAGCCACGAGAGGCCTCTCAGCCAATCCCCAGCCACGAGAGGCCTCTCAGCCAATCCCCAGCCACGAGAGGCCTCTCAGCCAATCCCCAGCCACGAGAGGCCTCTCAGCCAATCCCCAGCCACGAGAGGCCTCTCAGCCAATCCCCAGCCACGAGAGGCCTCTCAGCCAATCCCCAGCCACGAGAGGCCTCTCAGCCAATCCCCAGCCACGAGAGGCCTCTCAGCCAATCCCCAGCCACGAGAGGCCTCTCAGCCAATCCCCAGCCACGAGAGGCCTCTCAGCCAATCCCCAGCCACGAGAGGCCTCTCAGCCAATCCCCAGCCACGAGAGGCCTCTCAGCCAATCCCCAGCCACGAGAGGCCTCTCAGCCAATCCCCAGCCACGAGAGGCCTCTCAGCCAATCCCCAGCCACGAGAGGCCTCTCAGCCAATCCCCAGCCACGAGAGGCCTCTCAGCCAATCCCCAGCCACGAGAGGCCTCTCAGCCAATCCCCAGCCACGAGAGGCCTCTCAGCCAATCCCCAGCCACTCGACTGCAATGCAATTTCACACACAGCCTGCGGGGGAAGTGTGGCGCTGTTTCTTCAGGAAATCAGCCTTGTTTTTTTGTAGTCTTTAGCTCCACCAATCACCAACACTGATAAGTCAATGTTGTCTATTTTGCATCGTGACTTCCGCACACAACCCCCCCCCCCCTATCTTTTCTCATAACACGTGTGATTTTTATAGTCCATAGCTATGAGTAAGCGAAAATGAATGAGCAAGACACCGAGTGTCGAATGACCACCCTCAGCCTTAACATCTAATTCCAGGCGCGGCCCACGGGCTGTCATGTGAATAGTTGGCTGCGGAGCCGCACGCAGCTGTCATTGGAGTTTTGTGTCAGTTGTCGCACGGAAAGGATTTTATCTATTTGTTAAATATAACTACATTTTCTTACATTTTTTAGACCTTATTTTTTTTTGTTAGCTTCAGCAATTTTTTTACATCTTCAGATGAAAAACCTTTGTTATTTTTGTTACCATCTTCATGGATTGTACAAATTATTGTAAATTTAAATGACGCCTCCTGGAGTTTCCAAAGCTTCTTATTGTAGTTTAGAATTGTAAGTTGCAGGACTACTACCGTATTTTCCGGACTATAAGGCGCACATAAAAGCCTTGGATTTCCTTGGAAATCCAAAGTGCGCCTTATAGTCCGGTGCGCCCTATAGGAGGGCAGCGGACCTACTTACATAGGTCCCCGCTACCGGAGACAGCAGATCTCCAGCGGGAACTGCAGACCACACGGCACGAACAACTTCTGCCGCGTCGGTCTGCAGTTCCCGCTGGAGATCTGCTGTCTCCGGTAGCGGGGACCTATGTAAGTATGCCATTCTCCACCTCCCGCTCACCTTCCCCGCTCACCTTCCCCGCGTTCCGCGTCTCGTCCCGTCGGGTCTTCGCTCCGCCCCCGGACCTCCGCCACGCCCCCGACCCTGCGCCTTATAGTCCGATGCGCCTTATATATGGAATTATTACATATATAAGGCCCATCGGACTAATGCGCCTTATATTCCGGTGCGCCTAATGGCCCGGAAAATACGGTACTCACCACCATTGGCTGCAATTTGTCCCAAGTCTGTCTTGGCTAAAATAATAATTCCTTTATTTATACAGCGCACACAGATTACGCAGCGCTGCACAGAGCTTGTCAAATCGGTCCCTGTCCCCAATGGGGCTCACAATCTAATCAGCCTACTAGTATGTTTTGGAGTGTGGGAGGAAACCGGAGGACCCGGAGAAAACCCACACAAACGCATAGAATTCATACAAACTCTTTGCAGATGTTGACCCTGGGACTTGAACCCAGGGCCCCAGCGCTGCAAGGCTGTAGTACTAACCACTGAGCCACCGTGCTGCCCAATATCAAATGCTTGTATAATACCCCATGTTACAGGGAGTACAATATTCTAGTGGAATTCCCC
The DNA here is from genome assembly GCF_040894005.1 of Engystomops pustulosus. Lineage (NCBI taxonomy): Eukaryota > Metazoa > Chordata > Amphibia > Anura > Leptodactylidae > Engystomops > Engystomops pustulosus. The sequence goes on along the minus strand of NC_092418.1, from coordinate 112,981,557 downwards.
CAATATCAATTTGGGTAACAAACATGTCAAGGACAAAAAAAAATTTTTTTGAAACCAATTGATCAGCTGATTTTGGATCCCGAAGAGCAGAAAGAAAAGCTCCATTTTCTATGTAGTGGCCGAGCCAGGCAACTGCGATTCATCTCTAATTCACTAGAGGCAGTAGCGCTTGATATGATGGGAGCCCTAAATATCGGACCCTCACTAATTTTAGCAGTGATAGCCTGTCCTATTAATATAAATTCGCTTTATTTCTTCCAAAAACTGCACCAAGGGTTGTGTGAGGTATTACAGTCCCATTCACTACTTTAGTGTAGGGGACTTGCAATACCAGACTTCACCTCTGGGTAGTGGGGGCAGAGTTTTCTAATCAAAGAATCCGCACTGCAATATGGCGGATGAGGGCGCCGTCGTAACGTCTAGATTTTTAGATTTCCAGAAAGTTGTCAGTGTAGCAGCCGCGTCCTATAAATAATAGAGGAGCGAATAGCTTTATTTCACACAAATATATGTATATTTGTAATTCCGCTACAGCGGGGGCGAAACCGCCATCCGTGTAATGTTATGTGGACGGCTTAGGCAGGCGTGGAATGCAGTCTCCTCGGATCAGCTGTGAATGACAGGTTATGGAAAATGAATTGAGCGTCTGTATAGACTAGACATATTGTATCTTGCGAGGAAAGAATTCGCCGCACTCAGCAGCTCCAGATCTGAATGCTTTATTAATTCCACGTGTCACCCAATACACGGGGGGAATTCTGAAGAGCAGGCTACCCTTGAACAAGGAGAAGACGGAGGGTGGCATGAGATTTTTATTTTATTGCAGCCGTATGGTTTAGTTTTATATGTGGTACCAGCAATGAGGTTTTAACTTAATAAGTTAAACCACAAGTGTGTGGGTAAAACCAAAGCTGGGCATATTAACGAAGATATATGGGCTGATCAGGGCCATTAACCTATATGTACCCTATATATAACCTATAGAATCCTGTTTCATAAGGATTTGTTATAGAAGAATCCAGTATATATGGCCATTAGGAAGTAACACCTTTTAACTTCCCTTTAAATCCCCAGTGACCAGGATTGGGTGCAATCCATGGATATCGGAACGTATGTCGGCCCGACCCTACAGACTGGGCACTTACAGAGGATGGAAGTCCTTGCATTGTATCAAAACACTGCAGCTCCGACACTGTAACCTTTATGCACACGGACGTTCCAGGGGAGCATACAGCCGGGTGCATCAGGGCTCCCCTCTTCTTTAAAAGTCACCCGGGACACAGTCGCGGTGCAGTGAGACAACGTGTGCTCACCACATAGTGATCCGGTGCTGTAGACCTCTACGGGGCCCACAATCGTTCGTGTGCATGAGGCCTGTCCTTTATTACAGTGCCAACACTGAAGTCGGGCCGTCAAAAAAAAAAAAAGAGTCCTTGCATCATACTGCTAATCGGCAGTAGAATAGTGATCTCCCGTAGGCAGTGGCTTGAGGGCCATAATGTACCGAACATCATCACTGGGCCGCTGTAGCACTGTCGAGCGGTGTCGGGATGTTGGGTTGAGGACCCTGTTTGGTCAGCTGATTGCATCAAGGGCCCACGTTTAGAAGGGCGTGGTCTCTTAAAGTCCCCCTGCGCATGAAAGTTAAATGGGCAATTTTCAGCAGCTACTAACGTTTCAGGGCTCATGGCCACATCTGTGGATTCCACAGACCTTTGTAACCCGACTTCTTGAGCCACACGAGATGGAGCTGGTCCTATTCCGGTCAGAGTTGGCTGCTCTTGTTCTGTGGTCATTGGTAGGTCCATGGGAACTGACAATGTTGTGTGCCGGAAGGCTAAGCCCCTTGACATCTTGTTAATTTACAGTGTTTTCATGTGGAATTGTTGATCGTTGAAGCCAAAACAAAAGCAAAACCCACTTGTGACTTTCCCTCGTTATTGCATAATAATTTATATTGAATTCTGTCGGATAAATTGCCAATGTCTTTGACTTCTTCTTGTGCTCTTCTTGTTTAGTCCTGTTTTTTACTTGTTTCCATCTCTGTTTTTTCCATGTCTTTTTATTAACCAAGTTTGTTTAACTGTTACTCCTTCAGCCTATCCGGTCTCTGCCGTCTTCTTTGCAACCTGTTCAGTACCCAGCCGTGTCTTATCCACCCCCGCTCCTGCAAGTCTCGCCCACTCAGCAGTACACTGTGGTACTATACTCCGCTCTATTCTCTATGTGCCGCTTGATGTCTGTGTGTGTCATGTGTTTGTGTGCATTGTGGATCTGTTTCGTGGATCTTGGTCCGGGAGCTTGTGAGGAAGATTTGGGACTTTAAACCAACACGCTATTTCTCTGGGTCTACATTAAAACAACAAAAACTTTTGTTAATACGTCCCTTTAAGCTCTCCGACTCTGCGTGATTTGTCGATGAAGCCGGCACTGGGCACCCTGGCTTAACTGTCATAGGAATGGCGCATGCGCAGTGAAGCTATAGGATGTGCCACTCCGACTTCATTGAAGCATCGCTCAGGTGCTGAGAGCAACAGAGATGGGCCCAATGAGGCTTATTGGACTCCTCCCTAGTTGTGGATAAATGAAGTTATTTTTTTGGCAATTTTATGACTCCAAACCACAGGTCCATTCGTTGCAAAATACAAATGCACATTACGTTTTTGGTGTGTGCGTTTTTTTTTTTCCTCCTTTCTTTTCTTCATTTGAGCCAAAGCCAAAAATGGTGATTACGCAACAAGGAAACTATATCTATTTTATTTTTCCTATATCTTTTAAATTTACCCCTTTGGGGGACATTTACCTTGTTTTTCTTTTTCTACTGCTTATGTGTGCCTGTTTATGTGTTTTTGTTTTGTTTTTCCCCAGCCGTGTTTATGAATGTGTTTTTAAAATTTTATTCTGGTATTAGATCCCCCCCCACCCCCCTTCCTTTTTGCAGCTTATATGTTTTTCAAAAGTCGCAGAAATGTCTCCAGCTTCTGCAAAATGTTGCAAAAGGAAATGAAAACAAGAGTCAAATGTGAGAAATCAATCATTCTGCAACCACATAAAATGAGAATGCTACAAACAATCCAGGCTCAATACACAAGAGATTCAGAAGCTGCACTGCCAAATGTTCCTGCATATGCAGAGTCGGGAGTAGAATAATCGGATAATGTCAGCGCCCAAGCACCAGCTCCTGAAAAATGAGCCAAATGAAGGCTTTTAGTAACCTATCAGTAACCTTTTAGTTACCACTTAAAAGTAGCCCCCAGGTGATGATTGCCACAAAACTTGCCAGTAGTGAGCTGCAGGGATTTTGTCACTTTTGAAAAGATTTTGATACGTCAAACATCTGGAAACGCATGACATATCAGGCGCAACACTGAACCTAACCAAAAAAAACTAACTTTGTAAAACTGCAGCAAAATTCGGAAAAAAATGTGCAAAACCGCTGAGAAGGCGCAAAAAAAAAAAAACGGGGGAAAAAACCCTTAGTTTTTCAAAAATTCTGCTCTTGTTTTAAATTCGGGTAAGGCTTGAAACGCACAAAGTTTTTGAGGTTTCTGCACCTTGTTAGAGGAGGGAAGGCTTCTGGGAAAGAGGTGAAGCTTATAAAAAGGGGTGGGGCTCAATCTGCACAAAAACTAGGGTGAGATTTTGGATTTTATTACTATGAATCCAGCTAATATATGGTATAAACCGGGCATCGAAAAATGTCCATCCAGCATCAATGGCAAGATGTTAGATTTGGCACTTGGTACCCCGATGTTTTTGTTTTCCTAAACATTATTTGTGTTTTTTTTTTTTTTTTTTTTTTTTTTTCTAATGTTTGTGTTATTGTTGCCTTTTGATCATGTAAGATTCCAATTGACCTAAACAGGACTGGTAAGCAGGTACCTGTAAAACTTGCGTATAACTCGCCTGTGCCGACCCAGTGTGTCCCTGGAGGATGTGCACTGGAAGCATTTTTCACCTAAAAAATTTAGAGGTGCATTTAAAACCTTACAGATCTCTATGGATGCAGCGATATGAGTCCTAACTAAAAGGATCCGAATTTACAGACCTGCATCTGATGCACAACCCCTCGCTGCATAATAAATAGAAGAAGATTGATGCTGTGATTCGTCACCCAGGGCACCCGTCTGGCGGCCGGGGGAGATGACATCCACCTTTCATGGATAAATCTTCTTTTCAGGGTTTTTTTTTTTTAATTAAGTGAAATTGTTCCGCTGCGCTGGGATTTGCGCTTCATTTTTGTGTGCGGAGGTTTCCTGGGAATTTTCTGTTTAGACTTTTGCATCTTTATTTATTTATTTTTTTTTCCTTTTTAAATGTATTAAAAATAATCCTGGAGGACACAAGTAATAAATGTTTCAAGTTTGAATGGCATCACCGAACAGGTCGACTCGAGTGCAAATACTTAATGGGGGCATAAAAAAAAGTTTAGAAAAATTACCTTGGCGACTACAATTTTTTTTTTTTTTTTACGAATTACATAGAAGAAAAATAGAAACAAGCAAAGAAGTGTGTTTTTTATTTTTTTCTTCTCAAAAACAAAAAGATAACTCCCCATCTAGACCAAGTTCTAATCTTTACGAAGAGTGTCTGGCTTATAAATGCATTTTACAGTAGTATAGAAGCGGTCCCCTACTTAAAAATGCCCGACTTAGACGACCCCTAGTTACAAACAGACTTCTGGATGTTGGTAATTTACTGTACCTTAGTCCCAGGTTACAATGATCAACTGTAACAGTTATCACCGGCGTCTGTAATGAAGCTTTAGTGTTATTTTTGGCTTTTATGGCAACCCCAAATTTTTTAAATCCCATTGTCAGAGAGACCAAAAAAATTGTGGCTGGAGTTACAATGATAAAATATACAGTTCCGACTTGTATACAAATTCAACTTAAGAACAAACCTACAGACCCTATCTTGTACGTAACCCGGGGACTGCCTGCACTGTAATAGAATTTATACAGTCTTAAAAAAAACAAAAGACATAATTAAAATCGAAAAACCTCAACCTCACCAAGATTTAAGAGTACAGAAGATCATCCCTCTTTAAAATACAAATTTTTTTTTTGTTTTCCTTACAAAATTCAAAAAAATTTTTTATTCCCCATTATACTCAATGGAAGGTGCCCCCCACTTGCAAAATTGTACAGTCTGCCCAAGTACACCTTCAAACTTCAACCTTGACAAGTGAACTTTTTACTGAAATTATCCTGGTGTATTCCATATACAGGCAGGTAGTCCCCTACTTAAGCACACCCAACTTACAGACAACCCCCAGTTAAAGACGGACCCCTCTGCCCCCTGTGACCTCTAGTGACCTCTCTGGATGTTACTATAGTCCCAGGCTGCAATGATCACTGGGGCAAAATATTTTTTTTTTTTTGGAATTAAAATTATAAAATGTACAGTTTCGACTTGCATACAAATAAATCCAACTTAAGAACAAACCTATGGAACCTATGCTGTATGTAACCCGGGGACTGCCTGTATATACATTATATATAGTTCAGCGCTGTATACACTGCTTGTATGTCACATAATTTTAATTCCAGTTTTCAGTTTTTCTTGGATAACTTGTGCGTTTATAGGCCCGGAACTCTTCTCCTTCCCGTTAGGATCCATTTTTTTTTTTAGATGGATTGTTCTATCCAGTATCTTTCTAATTACATCCGCATAACTTCAGTCTTCAAATGTCTCTGGCAATAGGAGTCTAATGATGGCAAATGAGGTGAATCGGAGGATAAAAGAGCGAATACTGTAATCCCTTCTATAACTTGCATAAACCGTTCACTATCTTTTTTTATTCTTTTGTAATTTAGTTTTTGAGTAGGTTTTTTTATTCAAATTTTTTTTTTTTTTTAATATTCTACCTCATTGAAATTATAATTATATAAAATCACCATAATTACCCCCATGGCTCCGGTAATCACCTATTTTTTTTTTTTAAGGACTTTCATTTTTATGGATTGTCCGAGATTTTGCTAACGCAGTCCGAAGCGGCTCTGACAGCGTTATCTATTTTCTTAATTATTTTTGAGCTCGGGGGATGTGTTTTGCATTGTTCCCGGATACTGTATGAACATCGCTACGCTAAGCGGTTTTTGCCATCCTCGGGGATGGCGGAGAAAAATTATGATGAATCAACGTTACTTTAATTGTCAAGGTGTTAATTAAGCGGGAAACTTCTTTTTTTTTTTTTTTTTTCTTCTATAGAAGACATTTTGTCAACCTTTTTTACCGTATTATCTTTTGTATAATTTTTTTTTTTTTTTTTTTGTTCCTTCGAAATTTTGTTCATTTTTTAATCTGCTCTAATAATAATAATATAAATATATATAATATATTAGTGCTTATAACAATTGCTTGTTAGGATTGGTTTGAGCCAGGCTTTACTTTAATTTTTTTATTATTATTCGTGTTTTTTTTTTTTTTTTTATTATTTTTAATTTTTTTTTCTGAATTAAATTTTTTCTGATGTCCTGACTGAGAGAATATAAATGTGACTGATTTTTTTTTTCCAGTAAGGTAGTACAGGCAGTCCCCGGGTTACATACAAGATAGGTTCCATAGGTTTTTTTTTACTTAAGTTGAATTTGTATGCAACTCGAAACTGTATATTTTATAATTGTAGTTCTAGACAAATTTTTTTTTTTTTTTTTTGCCCCCGTGACAATCAATTTCAAAAATTTTTTTTTGCTGTAATTGGACCAAGGATTTTCAATAAAGCTTCATTACAGACGCCTTACAGCTGATCATTGCAGCCTGGGACTATAGTAACATCCAGAGAGGTCACAGGGGGCAGAGGGGTCTTCTGTAAGTTGGGTGTCCTTAAGTTAGGGGACCGCCTGTACATGTATTTGGAATCTGAATTTCCTTTGTGTTCATTATATGTTCACTATAGATCTGTCCTGTGTGTGTATGTATGTATGTATGTATGTATGTATAAATATAATTTTCTTTTTTATGTACATAAAATTTTTAAATTTTTTTTTTTTTTTTCCAATTTATAGCCAGACAACCTGGGCTCTCAGTTTAGCCATATGAGTCTTGCCAGACAGCCTTCGGCAGAGTCTTCGGACGCTCATTCGACCATGTTCCAATCCACTGTGGTGCTTCAACCTTCTGCCCAGTCTGGCTACATCATGGCGCTCCCACCTCCCCCTCCTCCGCCACCACTCGGACAGTCTGTGCCACCCCCCAACTATTCTGCCTCCAGCCAGCCTGTCAATCCTCCAGTCCTCCAGCCGCAGGGATACATCCAGCCCCCCTCCCTCCAGCAGGTACGGGGCTCCCCGGGGACGCGCGCAGGTGCTAATGAGGGAGATGTCAGGAAAGGACACTTGGAGCTTCTAGTGCCTGTTAATGGTGAAGTCTCTCTCATTAGTGGAATCTAGTTGTGGGCTTGAAGGTTTATTATGTGACAACAGACTAATTTGCGGTTGTTTCGATTTTATGGGCAGAAGTGGAGATGGGAATTATCAAATTTTCTTTTTTTTTGGGGCTAATTTTTGCATAAGTTAATATTTTCTGGTACTGAAACAGCCCTGGAGGCAGCTGTACTGAAAATGTTAATATTTTCAACATTTGCGATATTGCGGATCATCGTTATTAAGATCACAATGACATTGGATAAAACATAACATGGCTCAATAGTTGGTCAATTAAAATTATATATACATTTTTTTTTTTTTTAATTTTATCATAAAATGTATTTAACATTTTTTTATTTAATTTTATTTTTTTTCTAATGTCTTAGATGCCAACCTGCTACTGTTCTCCGACCCAGTACCCTCACTCCAACCAACAATACCGACCCGTATCGTCAGTCCAGTTTAGTTCGCAACCAAACCAAACACTGCCACAAGCTGCCCACCAAACAGGTCTGTATACAACTTTTCCCTGAATTTTGCCCCAAACACCCCCCACCCCCCCACTCTCCTACCCTCATAGCTGTGTGTTGGATATGGAGCGGCGGGATGCGGGCCCGGGGCGCTGTATGAGAGGGATTAAGTTTCTCACAGTGAACCGGTCTCTTTTCCAGCCACTTTCTCTTCTTCGGGATTGCGATGATACTCATCAACGCTGTGATAGGAGGATATTTTTTTATTTGAAGACTATTGAATGGAACGTGAAGCAAAAAAAAATTGACACAATGTACACCAATATGCAAATAAGACTTTTACTTTTTAAATACTAAAAAAAACAAAAAAAAAAAACAAAAAAACTCCTCTCTCCCAGGAGCTTTGTCCTTACTGTCCAGTGTCTGAAAAACAACTGGCTGGAGCTTCAAGTCTTTTTGTTGTGCTCCGTCTGTAGTAGAATAAAAGTTTAGCCTTGCTCTCTTCAGCCACCCATTGGCCACTAGAGATGAGCGAACCCAAACATCAGGTTCTGCGCCCTCTGTTCGGAAGCCCCGGGCGTGTTAATGGGCAACAGAGCAGCCAATGGCACAGCTTTGCACCCCTAGCCATGGTTGCCATTGACCTGGTGGACACCCATCAAGCAAATCCTCCAGGTTAGGTGGAGCTGCCGGACAGAGGATGTTGAACCTACAGTTCGGGTCCGCTCATCTCATTTGGCCACAGATGGAGCGGAGCAGCAGGACATTAACCCTTCTCTGCTGGATTTCTGGAAAACTTGTTATTTTGCTGAATTTTCTGTATTCTCCTGAGGCTGTGTCCACACATTGTGTTTACCGCACGCGTTTATAAACGCACTGGAATAGCTAAAGAGTGATTTGCCTAATTAAACAGCTGTTAACACTTGCGTTAACAAATGCATGCGTTAACAATGCGTTGACGATTGCGTTTTGTAAACACGTGTTAACAGCTGTTTAATTAGGCAAATCACTCTTCAACTATTCCGGTAAACGCAACGTGTGACCGCACCCTGAGGACGCCTTTGTTTATGTTCAGATATTTTTTTTTTTTTTTTTCACCTATGAATATTTTACCCTTTAAATGATTAACCCACGGTGTGCCACTTTGATTCCTCTTCCGTACTAATACAGTATTATTTAGACTTATAAGTGTTTGGTACACCAGCGGCAGGACAAACGCTCAACTTGCTGCTCCAGCCATTAGTAAGAACAGGACCTTCATTCTCCCGATTGGGGATCCCAGCCGTTGAAGCCCTCACCAATCAGCTTGTTATCTTGTGGGTAGGGGTTAACGTGCGAGTTTGGTAAAAGCCCTTTAAGTAGCATAGTGATCCCCAAGTTGCCACATGCAGGCACCGTAGATGCCCAGGGTAATCCAGGGAATCGTCATATAGCTGCCGCTCATGCACATTCTCTTCCACGCGTCGTCAGTCAGTTTCACTTACAGTATGAATGGTGGATCTTCTACTGATCTCTTCCGCTGTTCACGGTGACATCATGATATTTGTGGTGACATCACAGGTCCCAGCTCAGGAGGAGGGGGAATATCCTTTGAAGGGGGCAATAAAAGCTTTTTCAGACTAACAAGGTCACAGTGAATGTGGGAGAATGCAGACGTTTTCCAACCCACTTATGCAAATGACTTCTGTTATTGGGGACTTTTTGGGCACTTATCAGACCATTTACAACCCCTTACAAGTGTGTTTCTGCATCGGTGTGGAAGTCTGAGTGGCCCTTTTATTGCAGAACCTTTTGTGCCATTATTGATATGTAAATGAAATTCTCTGTTATTGTGGAGCTGAATGCGCGGCTCGGCTCTCATGTCATGCGCCCCGGTCCGGGGAGTGTTACTTGAAGCGTCTATTGATGAACGGCGAAGGGTGTTTTGTTATTGGAACGGGGTCAGGCTGAGAATTAAACTGATCTATTATTACAACGCACACAGAGAATTGGATTGGGGAAGATTGAACTTGTGAGTCTGTCGACCTCCTCCGGACTGATGTCTTGTCTACACTCGCAGGCAATGTGATATGGTCTGTACAGTAGCGTAGTGGAGCGGTCTACTTGGCATATATATAGATTACAGGTTGGAAGTAAATCATGTACTGTGACTTGCATCTGCATTAAGGTGAACATCCACGGTTGATCGGGTTACCTGCGCCCATGAGGGGAAAGAACTAAGATCTGTTTAACCATCCATGTGCTGCAGCCTTGATTAAAAAAGCTTTATAGCTCTGTTGAAGTGAATGCAATTGAGCTGTAATACCCCATGCAACCTTTAAACTAGTGTGGTGCTGTTTTCAGATCTGTGCAGGTGTGAAAAACTGCATGCAAATAAGTCTGAGGGGCTCCAGGCTCCATTAACACCTATGGAGCCTGGAGCCCCTCAGGCTCAATTGTATACAGTCCTTCATCCTGGTGGTAGATTTTTGAGTGATGGAAATAGCCGAGAACAGAGAATGTGAGTGCTGGAAATGCCTGAACACTGTGCTCTCCGCTGTTTTAGTCTCTCCCATGGAGAGAGCAGCAGGACACGTCCTGGACCTGCCGCTCCAACCATTAGAGAGAATGAGATCCATGTTCTTTAAATAACTGGAGGTCTCGTTCTTGGGATCCCAGTAGTCGGACCTGCACTGATCATCTTGTTATCCCCTATCCCGGGGATAATTTTGAAAAGCTAGGACAACTCCCTGTAAGGAAGCTCCTGAATCACACCACACACAAGTGAGGCACTTTATAAGTTTTCCTGACTTGCTTTTCCTGGTATTTCCAAAGAACCCTCCCCCCCCAGCGCACTATGGCCATTTTTTCTGGTGCACTAGTTTTCTTCTTTCATCATCCTATATAGGGGCAGTGCTGTGCACTTATGTAAAAACACAAAAACTGGTGCACTAGGAATCGAAGCCCCGCCCCCAGTGCACTGCGAAGATGATTTGTATACAGATATAAACATCAATTCCTCTATGTAATCTGTTCGGTTTCGCAGCGATCTGTAATATTGAAGTGTTGGTTTTACTTGTAGGGTGTTTTGGTAGCGGATATGTTTTTAGTAGATTATTCGTCCAGCTCTTATTACTTTTTATTTCCTTTATACATATATATTCTCTGTCTGTTGTAGCTTATCCTGCAGTAATGCCCGGCCAGCAGCCAACCTACCACCAGGGCATGGTCAACGTGCAGCAGCCTCAGAACCAGACGTTGGTGAGCGGGCAACACGGCAACCTTGCCAACCCCATCCAAGGTGTTATGGTGCAGTACTCCTCAGTGCCCTCATACCAGGTAGTGTGATAAAGCATGAATGATACTTTGCCCGCTGTCCCGTTAGCGCCTCACATTGTAGTTTTGTTATAACTAAACGGATGCACTTGTTTCTTAGGTTCCCGTTCGGCAAGGCTCTCAGTCCGTGCCACAACAGCCATATCACCAACAGGTGCTCATTCCTAACCAGTCCCACCAGGGGCAGCTACCGACCAGCGGGATGCCAGTCTACTACAGCGTCATATCACCAGGGCAGCAGAATAGCCTGAGGTCTGGACCCTCGATATATAAAATACATCCCACACCCTATGATATAACCTCTATCTATATATGGCAACTGATGCATCTTGTATTCTACAGCTCCTCCGTGGGGTACATGCAGCATCCAGGATCTGACCAGATGCCATTTCCAAGGGCAACATCTCCTTGTAGCTCGCAGCCGCTGCCGGGTCCTCAATGTGCAGGTATATAATTAACTCTATCCTATATTTGTATCCACCTGCAGCGGTGCGGTCTGTATTGCTCACAGCAGAGGACAAAGTTTTATTATTACACATGGGTGGTGTTCTGCCTTATACAGAATTATTTTTATATTCTTCTCCGGCAGTACCAGCGCCGCCCCCTCCCGGTGGAATGGTAATGATGCAGCTCAATGTTCCCAACAACCCACCACCTCAAACACATTCACCTCCTCACTGGAAGCCAAATAAATATTATTGTGACCACCAGAGGGCTCATAAAACGGCCGAGTACGGAGGCTTCGATCCGTCTACCCAGGTAAGGGCGTGCGGGCGGGCTAGCGTTCAGCCCACATGGAGCACTTAACAACTCACAGACCCTTTGCAGGAATAGTATAAATAACGTCCAGTATTGTTAATGTAAAAATACCGCAATACTCTGCTGTATAGTCCACAACTGTATGACCTCTGTGACTTCCTGATAGTCAAGGGGGTACAGCTCTGGTTTGGCACTGCAGACCCTCCTTTCAGTGCTAGGGACCACCTTATGTGTAGGGGAGCTGTACTGACCCCGTTCTTTTAGAGCAGAGCAACTTTAGAAGAAAGGCAGAGCTACACTAGTTCTGCAGACTGGTCCAGGCCCAAGAGGTTGGGAACCAATGGACCAAAATATAAGTTTAATCCAATATTGAAATGGAACTTCCCTACAGAAGACTCTCTGGACGTATAGTATGTAAAGCAGGGGTCTCAAACTCGCGGCCCGCGGGCCAACTGCGGCCCGCGGGACAATATTTTGCGGCCCCCACCTGGTCGCGCTGCATGGAGAGGGCTCACGGGCTGAGCCCTCTCCATAGCCGGTAAGTCTTTGCTGCATATTGCAGCAAAGGCTTACCGGTAACACCCGCGATCGGTGCTAGCACCGATCGCGGGTGCTTTCACAGCGATGGCTGCCGACAAAGCTGCCGGCAGCCTCAAAAAGATAGCGGCGCATGGGCGCCGCCATCTTACCTGGGATCACCGCTCCCCGTGACGTCATCGGGGGGCGGAGATCCGTCTCCATGGTAGCCTCAGGTCTTCCGAAGACCCGAGGCTATTTCGTTTTAACCCCTTCATTACAATGTGCTGATAGCACATTGTAATGAATGAGGAGGAAAATCTCCATATACTGCCATACTGTAGTATGGCAGTATATGATAGGATCGATCAGACAACCTAGGGTTAAAGTACCCTAGGGAGTCTGAAAAATAGTATAAATAAAAATAAAAAAAAGTTTAAAAAAAAAAATAATAATAAAAAAACCTAAAATTTCAAATCACCCCCCTTTCCCTAGAACTGACATAAATATAAATAAACAGTAAAAATCATAAACATATCAGGTATCGACGTGTCCGAAAATGCCCGATCTATCAAAATATGATGACGGTTTTTCAGTGCGTTTAACCCCGTTACGGAAAATAGCGCCCAAATTCGAAAATGGCACTTTTTTGCCATTTTGAAATATATAAAAAAATCTATAAAAAGTGATCAAAAGGTTGTACAGTCCTAAAAATGATATCATTGAACATATTATCAAATTTCGCAAAAAATGACAGCACCCACAGCTCCGTACACCAAAGTATGAAAAAGTTATTAGCGCCAGAATTTGGCAAAATAAAAAAAAATATTTTTGTACAGTAGGTTTTAATTTTTGTAAATGTATGAAAACATTATAAAACCTATACAAATTTGGTATCCCCTTAATCGTACCGACCCAAAAAATAAAGTAGACATGTCATTTGGGGCGCTCAGTGAAAGACGTAATATCCAAGCCCACAAGAAAATGGCGCAAATGCATTTTCATTGCATTTGGAATTTTTTTCCTGCTTCCGAGTACATGGCATGGAATATTTAATACCATCACTATGAAGTGCAATTTGTTACGCAGAAAACAATCCATCACACAGCTCTTTACGTGTAAAAATAAAAAAGTTATAGTTTTTTGAAGGTGGGGAGTGAAAAATGGACATGAAAAAACAGGAAAGGGCCCGTAACCGGTTAATCCCCTTCCCTCCGGTACTTGAAGAAGATTAAGTCGCCGCTCTGAACGCACTTGGTGCAGGCCAGAGCGGCGACTTCATCTTCTTCGATGGGAGGGACACGGGGAGGCAAGTACCGGGTGGGGGGGGGGGGGGGGGGGGGAATGGAGTGTCCCTGACTGGGCTCAGTGCGGTAGGAGCTTGGGACCCCTCGGTACACAGGACGCGTTCATAGAGAAAACACGTCTCCCAGCTTGGGGCTTTCCTTGCACTGGGAGACGCCATGACATTTGAATCTGAATAATGATATTTTGTAAGTGCATTTTGTGTGGAAAACTTGATGCGGCCCAGCCTTACCCAGAATCTACCTGCAACGGCCCCCAGGTAAATTGAGTTTGAGACCCCTGATGTAAAGGGATGTATGGGTCATCTAGAGTCTACGTTCCATGCGCTTGACGGGGTCTGCTGGTATAGTATAGGTATATAGGTATGAGAATAACACGTTTGTGGTTCTATATAGGCTTCTGTATTATAGGCGAATAGGTCTGCAATGAATACGGATGTATAGGAGTAAAGAGATGTCGTTTTTGTCCTTGCAGCACAGTTCACATCTAAGCAGTCCGCTAACGTCGCCCACGCAGTCGCCTGTTCCTGTCCAAATAACCAACATGAAAAATATCCGCCCCGGTTTATCGCATCTCCCTCTAGTTCCACATTTTTCTAGACCGTTTGCTCCAGGACAAGGTAAGGGGGTCATTTGTTCGTCTTTTACAGTCGCTCACTGTGCACCCATTAGACCGGGGGGCAGAAATCCACCCATAAGGTGCCCACACTCCTGTAATAAAGGCCTGTTCAGATGACTGTATTGTGGCCATATTCTGCATCCTATATTCTTTCCTGGCTGCAGGTGTAGTGCATTCAGCGGTGAAAGCTGAAATTCCCTTTTCGGTGTGTGCTTTTCCTTGAGATCATTTAGATATTCCCAGGGAATGGCATCTAATACCTTAGAGGGGTTGCCCGAAATTTAAAGGAAATCTACCATCAAAATCCATCTTGATAAACCAGGGACATTACTCTTAGATCCAGGCACGGGACTGTGGGAATCTTCTTATATGTGTTATCCATGACCTCCTTCCCTCCGAAAAAGGGAGTGGATGTAAGGAGAAGACGGCACAGAGGGGCTCTGATAACCTTCCCCCCCCCCCCCCCCGGGGTCTTCGGGCTCATTAGCATAAATTTTAAAAGTTGATGTTAGAAGGAAGGAGGTCATGGATAACAAATATAAGAAGATGCCACAGTCCCGGTGCCTGGATCTGTGAGTAATGTCCCTGGGTTATCATGCAGAATTTTGATGGTAGATTTCCTTTAAATATCATCCCCTATTAACAGGATGTGGGGAAAAAAATGCTGATTGATTGGGGTCTGACTGCTGGGATCACAATGATAGTGGGCCTTGTCCTCATACAGAATAGAGGCAGGTCAGGTAGGAGTTTCTCCACCCAATGTTTTCCTATACTCCTCTATATGACTGCAGGGAGGCGGCCGGTGATGGTCCTCTGTGTATTTGGAAAGGGCTAAATCTTGGGGTTTTGGGGGTGAATAACACAACATTTGTAGTTCCCAACATTCAGGTCACCGCCATCTTATACGTTTCTTTCTCTGTCTTCTTTTCTTCCTGGCAGGTGATACAAGATATCCGTTACTTGGTCAGCCATTACAATACAATGCTCCTCAATTAGTACACGGACATATAACAAGTCAACAGGTTTATAATCGCGTTCTTGATCCTACATTTCACATCTAGGATTAAAATGAAGACGTCTCAGGGGATAAAGTTCTCTTTTATATAGATACATAGGATCCAAGTCACTGGGGGTAAAAGAATGAATGTTTTCCCATATTGCCTATCAGTCAGATAATGTGTAATCACACGGGCACATAGCTATAGATACAGATGTAGACAATATATGACCATATGAGACTCTAACCTCTAGCAGTTGTTCATGAAGGAAAAAAAAAAATTCTCCTTTGTGCATGTTCTAGGGTCAGTCTGGACACAGACATGGAAATAGAGGCAAAAAAAACACCAAGAAAGCTGCTTCCACCGACCTCTCTGCGGGTGAACCTGGTATGTTTCTGTGTACATACCCCTTTCTTACATGTCAAGTGTGTGCGATAATAAAAATTTGCAAATAGTCTCGAGTTTTAATACAGAATCAACTGTTTTACATATACAGCTTCCATGCTGGGTTGTGTGTCTCCATGGTTACAGACTACAAACCTATACTGTGTAGTCAGTTGATGCAGGGATGTCTTACTCTACTACCCTCCCCCCTCATCTATACAACCTGCGAGGTCTGACTACTCGCAGGGGTGGCACAAGGGACAAATCCTTGCATTGATTCATGGGACGTAATGGGGCTCATTTACTTACCCGGTCCTGTCGTGATCCAGTGGCGCGTTCTCCGACGAGGATTCGGGTCTCCCGGCGATTCAGCAAGCTCGTGCGTCCAACTTCCTGCAGGTGTCGCTGCTGCGCTGAGGTCCACCGAAGTTCACCATCTTCTCCCCGGTGCATGTAAGTGCTTGATTTTGCGACACACTTCGTTTTTTAAATTCGATCGAGTGCCAAAATCCCGGTGGAATTCGCCGCAAAACGGAAAAAGTTGGGAAACCCGACGAAAGTGCGGCCGCGGAGCCCTTAGTAAATGAGCCCCAATATGTATATAATCACACCTTGCATGTTTCATGTCCCAACCCTCTCATCTATACCTTTTACCCTTCTCTCACTAATGTCCTCCTGTGGGGTCTCATTTCCTTCCCATGAGCCATTAATGATGCCTCCCCCCAAGGTGAATACATGTCCATCCAGTGATCTGCCCTCTAGTTCTTCCATGAAAGGGATTGGAATTCCCTATAATAACAGCCTCAGGGTGTCCTATCATTTCATAAAGTTCTCAAGGACCAGGAACCAATTCTGAATACACTGGCCAAACATCAGTGGTTTATAAGGGTTTGCTGACCTTCAGATGTGGGAACATTTTAACATGCCCAACACTTTGTTCTGAAGGGACATTGGCCATCGTCAATGGTGTAGATTAGAACACATGAATCTTTACCTAAATTGCATGATTTCCATGGGACATCAAGGGCGGCCAACTCAGAAGTGCTATTGATTGTTGGGAACCTTCTGGTAACTTGTGTTCTTCTATCCTTCTGATCACTGGATGTTCCATTAGGTTGGAACTCCAGTATTTGGGAATGTATCTTTTCAAGAGCCCAGCTAGGACATTGGTCACAGTTTTATATATCTACCTACTGTTCACATGAAATGTGTCTACTTGCAGAACATACTGTTGGAGCTCCTGGCC
The DNA here is from genome assembly GCF_040894005.1 of Engystomops pustulosus. Taxonomy (NCBI): domain Eukaryota; kingdom Metazoa; phylum Chordata; class Amphibia; order Anura; family Leptodactylidae; genus Engystomops; species Engystomops pustulosus. The sequence goes on along the minus strand of NC_092418.1, from coordinate 112,964,576 downwards.
TTCCATGTGTAACCCAAATACTGTCATTGTCTTCTTGTCTGCAGTTGTTGGGAAGGTTCTAGAAATCACAGAACTGCCTGACGGAATTAGTCGCAAAGATGCAGAAATGCTTTTTGGTGAACTTTTTAAAGTAGGTGCTAAAATTCGGTGGCTCCGGGACCCTCGATCGCAGCAGACCCCACATCCACATCATCAACACTACTGCGGGATTGGAGAGAGCCACACGAGTACTGAACAAGCCAGCCCCTCCTCAGACTTGGCCTCCACCTACACCATCGTCGCGACCTTCCCCACCGTATCGGCTGCTAAGAATGCACTGAAAGAACACAATAATATCATGAACAAGTTCAGACTGAGAACGAGCAGAAAACCCTACGACCTTCACATCCTCGAAAGAGCCAGCTCTCAGTAGACGGAGAAACGGGGAGGAGTTCCTTCTGTGTCCTCCCTCGTCAGCCGATAACGATTGGCCTCCGGAAGGGTCTGTGTGTGTCTGCAGAGATGCAGAGTATCGCCACAGCAGGCTAGAGCATCCTACAACACCGGCAGAGGGTCCCCCCCCATCAGTAGGACAGACCTCCCCCACCATTGCCCCTTCCCCTTTTATAGCCTGTTTGTTTTATATTTATATTTCTGTATCGGACCCAAAGTTCTCTTGTACAGAAAAAGAAAATGTGTTGTTCATAATGAATGCCCATGTTGAAAAGAGAAAAAAAAAAAAGACGAAGAAAAACCTAAAAAAAAAAAGTCTGTTTTCTACTTTTTCTTTTTTTTTTTTCCTAAGCCAGCACTTTGTCATCCACTTTACTAGAACAGGGTGGGGAAATTATTGCTGCACTTAAAAGAAAAATCTATATACATAGATATATATTATAATACTAATAATAAGACCTATTACTGTTTTTGAAGAGATGTCCAAGTCCTGGCCGCCCTCCGTCTTCCAAGGGGGGGAGGGGGATGCAGGTAAAACGACGGACCCTCTTCACTGTGCCCTTCATAAGTTATATACATTAAGGCTTTGTGAAAGTTCATTGTAAATAAATGGTTTCTCACGAAAGTCATTTCTCTTTTAGTTGTGGTTCAATTTTACTTTTAGTTCCAAATAGTAGAGGAAGGGGTTAAGGGTTTGATGAAAAATTTTTTTTTTCGGAACTTAATGCTGAATACAGGAAGTTGCAATCAAAGGTGGAGCTTACGGAGAACTATTCAGGTCATCCACCTGAGGGCAGCAGAATATCTCATGAAAAACTGCGGGCAGCGACTGTGCTGGCAGGTGGGCGGCTGGCTTCTGTAGAGAGGGCTTGCAGACAGGCCTGGTCAGCACAGCAGGGGGGCCCATTACATAGCAGGTAGCAGGCACTACTCCATGGCAAGGGAAAAACCCATTAATAAAATTTGGTTCTGCCATCGATCCAAAGCCCCTGTGCTGCGTTACGGCATCTGTATCTGTAGTTAAGCCCAAGGTTGTTGTAAAACAGGTTCCCCCATCCTCTCACACATCGGGGGCTGGTGTAATACGAGTCCCCACCTCTCACACATCGGGGGCTGGTGTAATGTGAGTCCCCTCCTCTCACACATCGGGGGCTGGTGTAATACGAGTCTCCGCCTCTCACACAACGGGGGCTGGTGTAATTTGAGTCCCCACCTCTCACATATCGGGGGCTGGTGTAATACGAGTCTCCGCCTCTCACACATAGGGGGCTGGTGTAATGTGAGTCTCCGCCTCTCACACATCGGGGGCTGGTGTAATACGAGTCTCCACCTCTCACACATCGGGGGCTGGTGTAATACGAGTCTCCACCTCTCACACATCGGGGGCTGGTGTAATGTGAGTCTCTGCCTCTCACACATCAGGGGCTGGTGTAATGCGAGTCCCCACCTCTCACACATCGGGGGCTGGTGTAATGTGAGTCTCTGTCTCTCACACATCGGGGGCTGGTGTAATGTGAGTTCCGCCTCTCACACATCGGGGGCTGGTGTAATGTGAGTCTCTGCCTCTCACACATCGGGGGCTGGTGTAATGTGAGTCTCTGCCTCTCACACATCGGGGGCTGGTGTAATGTGAGTCCCTGCCTCTCACACATCGGGGGCTGGTGTAATGTGAGTCCCCGCCTCTCACACATCAGGGGTTGGTGTAATGTGAGTCCCCGCCTCTCACACATCGGGGGCTGGTGTAATGTGAGTCCCTGCCTCTCACACATCGGGGGCTGGTGTAATGTGAGTCCCTCCTCTCACACATCGGGGGCTGGTGTAATGTGAGTCTCCACCTCTCACACATCGGGGGCTGGTTTAATATGAGTCTCCGCCTCTCACACAGCGGGGGCTGGTGTAATGAGAGCCCCCACCTCACACATTGGGGGCCAGTGTAATGTGATTCTCCGCCACTCACACAGCGGGGGATGAATTCGAAATATCCCCCTTTTTCAACGTTTTTGCCCAAAAATGGAAAGGTGTACAATTACAGCGCCATGACCAAAATTTTAAATTTCAAATCAAAAATGTAATTTTTCTGGAGGAATTCAAATCTGCCATTAAAAAAAAAATGGGTTCCTGTGATGCGATGGTTCCTCACCCATGAGGGATACGTAAGGTCAATCATCTTTTTTATTTTTATAGACAGTTCCTGCGCCTTCCAGAACCAGCGGGTTGAGTTGAGTTAGAGCTGCCCACACAACCTCCAGAGGTGGCACAACCCCAGCTCTACGCCTGTATACAGGAGACCGCTACCAGCTCTCATTTGATATAACTGATTATAACTGTAACTGATCTGTAACTGTAATCCGTAACTGATTATATTGGGCTAAAGTCGATCCAGTAGCACATATATACCTGAATGCGGATGTGGGAATTCATGGATCCAGAGAAAAGAGCAATTGGTTAAATTGTACATGTAATTGCATTAAAGGGAACCTGTCATTGGGAGCCCTTTTTCGTGCTCCCCCGTGTCACCACAGAGAATAGTGTACACATTGCCAAAGAATTTTATAGTAAAACTGTCTTTTTCCAAAAAAAATGTTAGATGAAATTTGATCTTTCTGTATGCAGAGCTGTGTCCCTAGTCCCATGGGAGTGGCCAGTGTGGAGCGGGGCAGACATGTATGACGTCCTGAAAGGGGAAGCAACAGGAGGAGGAGATATGGGGCACATGGGAGGTTTCTTTAAAATATGAAAATGATGTATGACTGAGCAGTTTCCTGAGGGTGGGGAAAAACCATTCCTAGGGGACTAGGGGCACAGCTCTGCATACAGAAAGGTAACCACATGACCACTGCAAAACTGTGAGTGGGTGGTCGAGCATGTGCACAGCTGCTCCATTCAGAATCTTTTGGAGAACCATTAGGAGAAGTAGGGAGCTAACGTTCATTGATGCCACATTGTATGATGTTTGTTGCATGTTATGGTCTATCGTGTCTGTCCTGAGATGTTACTCCTAAGCTACAATAAGGAGAGCCCAGCAGTGGGAACTTTAATACAGTCATCCGAATTTAACCTTTCAAGGAAACCTACCAGTGGGAATCTACTTATTAAGGTAGATCCAATGATAGGTTCTTCCTAACGCCCTAAGGGTAATGGCACACGTGGCGTTTTTTGCCTGTTTTTAAGCAGTCCTTTAAAAACCGCATGTATTTTTTGAAAACGCTTCCATTTTTGACAGGTTTGACCAATTCTCTTAATTGAAACTGGTCAAAAATGGATGCGTTTTTTGATTGACTGCTTAAAAACGGGCCAAAAACGCGGTCAAAACGCTACGTGTGCCATCACCCTAAGACCTAGAGCATCTTTTCTCTTACTCTTTAGTACTTACCAACAGCTGAGTCGTCTTGTGGTGTGGAGTAGCCTCTCTGGTGTGTGGGAGTAAAGGCTTCTCCACGCCCCAGTAGCATGTTCTGACCCACCAGCTTGCAGATTACTTGACTGGCGATACACATGTGCGCTCTGCCGCCGGCGCATGTGCAGAGCCTGAAGAAGCCGGCGGTGTGACTACGACTTGTGCACAAGAACGAGATGTTTCAGGCACGCTCCAAGGATGCAGAAGGACCATATAGGCTACTGGGGACCGGAGCAGCTCCTACACCCCGGAGAGGCTACTCCACACCTCAAGAAGACTCTGCTGACAATTTGCATATTAAAGTTTATATCAGTTTAGGAAGGAAAGCTTAGGGCGTATAAGGTAGGTTCCTGACAGTAGGTTTCCTTTAAAATGAATATATCAAACCTTGGAATGCCTCTACACTGGTCTGTAAGGGAGTGTGTGAGGTTTAGAATCCATCTTTTAGCTGACAGGTTACCTTTAACACCAGCACCACCTCATTAATTTATATAGTAAAGTACCCTCAGTATATAGGTAGCCCATACCAGGTAGCCTAGGCCAGTACATGCCCCCAGTATATTCTTAGCCCATGCCAGCACATGCACCCAGTATAAAAGTAGGCCCTACCAGCACATGCCCCTAGTATATATTTAGCACATACCAGCACATTACCCCCCTAGTATATATTTAGCACATACCAGCACATGCCCCCCTAGTATATATTTAGCACACACCAGCACATACCCCCCTAGTATATATTTAGCACATACCAGCACATGCCCCCCTAGTATATATTTAGCACATACCAGCACATGCCCCTAGTATATATTTAGCACATACCAGCACATACCCCCCTAGTATATATTTAGCACATACCAGCACATACCCCCCTAGTATATATTTAGCACATACCAGCACATGCCCCTAGTATATATTTAGCACATACCAGCACATACCCCCCTAGTATATATTTAGCACATACCAGCACATGCCCCCCTAGTATATATTTAGCACATACCCCCCTAGTATATATTTAGCACATACCAGCACATGCCCCCCTAGTATATATTTAGCACATACCCCCCTAGTATATATTTAGCACATACCAGCACATGCCCCCCTAGTATATATTTAGCACATACCCCCCTAGTATATATTTAGCACATACCAGCACATGGCCCCCTAGTATATATTTAGCACATGCCCCCCTAGTATATATTTAGCACATACCAGCACATACCCCCCTAGTATATATTTAGCACATACCAGCACATGCCCCCCTAGTATATATTTAGCACATACCAGCACATTACCCCCCTAGTATATATTTAGCACATACCAGCACATGCCCCCCTAGTATATATTTAGCACACACCAGCACATACCCCCCTAGTATATATTTAGCACATACCAGCACATGCCCCCCTAGTATATATTTAGCACATACCAGCACATGCCCCTAGTATATATTTAGCACATACCAGCACATACCCCCCTAGTATATATTTAGCACATACCAGCACATACCCCCCTAGTATATATTTAGCACATACCAGCACATGCCCCTAGTATATATTTAGCACATACCAGCACATACCCCCCTAGTATATATTTAGCACATACCAGCACATGCCCCCCTAGTATATATTTAGCACATACCCCCCTAGTATATATTTAGCACATACCAGCACATGCCCCCCTAGTATATATTTAGCACATACCCCCCTAGTATATATTTAGCACATACCAGCACATGCCCCCCTAGTATATATTTAGCACATACCCCCCTAGTATATATTTAGCACATACCAGCACATGGCCCCCTAGTATATATTTAGCACATGCCCCCCTAGTATATATTTAGCACATACCAGCACATACCCCCCTAGTATATATTTAGCACATACCAGCACATGCCCCCCTAGTATATATTTAGCACATACCAGCACATACCCCCCTAGTATATATTTAGCACATACCAGCACATACACCCCTAGTATATATTTAGCACATACCAGCCCATGCCCCCAGTATAGGGGTAGCCCAAACCAGCCCATGCTCCCAGTATATATATTTAGCCCACACCAGCCCATGCCCCCAGTATATATGTAGCCCACACCAGCCCATGCCCCCAGTATATATGTAGCCCACACCAGCCCATGCCCCCAGTATATATATTTAGCCCACACCAGCCCATGCCCCCAGTATATATGTAGCCCACACCAGCCCATGCCCCCAGTATATATGTAGCCCACACCAGCCCATGCCCCCAGTATATATGTAGCCCACACCAGCACTTGTCCCTAGTATAGAGGAAGCCCATACCATTGCATGCCCCGAGTATATATGTAGCCCACAGCAGCACTTTCCCCCAGTAAATAGATAGCCCATACCAGAACATGCCCCCAGTATAAATTTTTCCCATACCAGAACATGCCCCCGGTATATGGGTAGCCCATACCAGCACATGCCCCTGTATATATGTAGCCCATACCAGTGCATGATCCCAGTATATAGATAGCCCATACTAGCACATGCCCCCAGTATAAATTTTGCCTATACCAGCACATGCCCCCAGTATAAATTTTGCCCATACCAGAACATGCCCCTAGTATATGGGTAGCCCATACCAGCACATGCCCCTTGTATATAGGGAGTCCATACCAGTGCATGCCTCTGTATATATGTAGCCCATACCAGCACATGCCCCTGTACATATGTAGCCCATACCAGCACTTGCCCCTGTATATATGTAGCCCATACCAGCGCATGCCCCCCAGTATATAGTTAGCCTATACCAGCACATGCCCCTGTTTATATGTAGCCCATACCAGCACATGCCCCTGTATATATGTAGCACATACCAGCACATGCCCCTGTATATATGTAGCCCATACCAGCACATGCCCCCTGTATATATGTAGCCCATACCAGCACATGCCCCTGTATATATGTAGCCCATACCAGCACATGCCCCTGTATATATGTAGCCCATACCAACACATGCCCCCAGTATATGGGTAGCCCATACCAGCACATGCCCCCAGTATATGGGTAGCCCATACCAGCACATGCCCCCAGTATAGAGGAAGCCCATACCACCGAATGCCCATAGTATAGAGGTAGCCCATACCAGCACATGCCCATAGTATAGAGGTAGCTCATACCAGCACATGCCCCCAGTAAATAGATAGCTCATACCAGAACATGCCCCAAGTATAAATTTTGCCCATACCAGAACATGCCCCCAGTATAAATTTAGCCCATACCAGCACATGCCCCTGGTATATGGGTAGCCCACATCAGCACATGCCCCTGGTATAGAGGAAGCCCATACCAGTGCATGCCCATAGTATAGAGGTAGCCCATACCAGAGCATGCCCCCAGTATAAATTTAGCCCATACCAGAACATGCCCCCAGTATAAATTTAGCCCATACCAGCACATGCCCCCGGTATATGGGCAGCCCATACTAGCACATGCCCCGGTAAATAGATAGCCCATACTAGCACATGCCCCCAGTATAAATTTTGCCCATACCAGAACATGCCCCCAGTATAAATTTAGCCCATACCAGAACATGCCCCCAGTATAAATTTAGCCCATACCAGCACATGCCCCCGGTATATGGGTAGCCTATACCTGCACATGCCCCTGTATATAGGTAGCCCATACCAGCACATGCCCCCGGTATATAGGGAGTCCATACCAGCGCATGCCCCTGTATATATGTGGCCCATACCAGCACATGCCCCTGTATATATGTAGCCCATACCAGCACTTGCCCCCGGTATATGGGTAGCCCACACCAGCACATGCCCCCGGTATAGAGGAAGCCCATACTACCGCATGCCCATAGTATAGAGGTAGCCCATACCAGAACATGCCCCCAGTATAAATTTAGCCCATACCAGCAGATGCCCCCGGTATATAGGGAGTCCATACCAGCGCATGCCCCTGTATATATGTGGCCCATACCAGCACATGCCCCTGTACATATGTAGCCCACACCAGCACATGCCCCCGGTATAGAGGAAGCCCATACTACCGCATGCCCATAGTATAGAGGTAGCCCATACCAGAACATGCCCCAAGTATAAATTTAGCCCATACCAGCACATGCCCCTGGTATATAGGTAGCTGAAACCAGCACATGCCCCTGGTATATAGGTAGCTCAAACCAGCACATGCCCCTGGTATATAGATAGCCCATACCAGCACATGCCCATAGTGTAGAGGTAGCCCATACCAGTATAAATTGTGCCCATACCAGAACATGCTCCCAGTATAAATTTAGCCCATACCAGCACATGCACCCGGTATATGGGTAGCCCATACCAGCACATGCCCCGGCATATGGGTAGCCCATACCAGCACATGCCCCGGCATATGGGTAGCCCATACCAGCACATGCCTCTGGTATATAGGTAGCCCATACCAGCACATGCCCCCTGTATATAGATAGCCCATACCAGCGCATGCCTGCAGTATATATGTAGCCCATACCAGCACATGCCCCCTGTATATAGATAGCCCATACCAGCGCATGCCCCTAGTATAGAGGAAGCCCATACCAGTGCATGCCTGCAGTATATATGTAGCCCACCCATACCAGTGCATGCCCCTCAGTATAGAGATAGTACCTACCAGCACATGCCCCTAGTATATATGTAGCCCCTAGAAGCACATACCCCTAGTACATGCGAAATCTGATGGCGCAATATAAAGATTTATTATTATTTTTTGGAGTCTCCCCCCAGGGATTAGTGAGGTCATAATTGCTTAATTCTAAACCCCTTTTTCAGTGGACATTCCCTTTAAGATGCCAATATCCCCTATATATTCAGGTATATAGATCACAGTACACATTGTGCGGTCAGGTCTCACATGTCTATGATATTGCGGTCAGGACATGACAGGGGCTCATGGAGCCCCCACCAGCTGACAGCCCAGGGGCCACAGCACCAGGGGAGGAATCACTTCTTCCTGGGCGTGGCTTAGCGCTGCCTCGCCTCCACAGGGGCGCGGTTTGCGGGCCGAGCGCCGTGCGTGATGACGTGTTTCGCGTCAGAGTCCGTTGTGCGCTTCGTCATCGCTGTATGTCCGGCTGCCAGTGACAGGAGGCAGGGGCGATCTGCAGGCCGGCGACATGCTCTGGTTCCAGGGATCCATCCCGGAGGCCATAGCCGCCGCCAAGCACAGGAGCTCCGTGTTCGTCGTGTTTGTGGCTGGTGAGGAGAGCTGAGGGTCCGGTGCTGTGTGTGACTGTGGTTGTCTGTGACAGGTGTTATGGGGACGGTGGCTGCAGAGGGACGTTTTCTGTAAGGTTTGAGGCTGGGGACAGGTGGGGGCGAGTAGCATCGGATATAGGGACGTGTCAACTGAAATGACATATAGAGGACAGGAAATAGACTGCAGGGACATAGAGACAGCCATGGGGGACTGCTGCACAGAAGAGACTGCAGGGACATAGAGACAGCCACATATAGAGGACAGGAAATAGACTGCAGGGACATAGAGACAGCCATGGGGGACTGCTGCACAGAAGAGACAGCCACATATAGAGGACTCACTGAGGACAGAGGAGAGACTGCAGGGACATAGAGACAGCCACATATAGAGGACAGGAAATAGACTGCAGGGACATAGAGACAGCCATGGGGGACTGCTGCACAGAAGAGACAGCCACATATAGAGGACTCACTGAGGACAGAGGAGAGACTGCAGGGACATAGAGACAGCCACATATAGAGGCCTCACTGAGAGGACAGAGGAGAGACTGCAGGGACATAGAGACAGCCACATATAGAGGCCTCACTGAGAGGACAGAGGAGAGACTGCAGGGACATAGAGACAGCCACATATAGAGGCCTCACTGAGAGGACAGAGGAGAGACTGCAGGGACATAGAGACAGCCACATATAGAGGACTCGCTGAGAGGACAGAGGAGAGACTGCAGGGACATAGAGACAGCCACATATAGAGGACTCACTGAGAGGACAGAGGAGAGACTGCAGGGACATAGAGACAGCCACATATAGAGGCCTCACTGAGAGGACAGAGGAGAGACTGCAGGGACATAGAGACAGCCACATATAGAGGCCTCACTGAGAGGACAGAGGAGAGACTGCAGGGACATAGAGACAGCCACATATAGAGGCCTCACTGAGAGGACAGAGGAGAGACTGCAGGGACATAGAGACAGCCACATATAGAGGACTCGCTGAGAGGACAGAGGAGAGACTGCAGGGACATAGAGACAGCCACATATAGAGGCCTCACTGAGAGGACAGAGGAGAGACTGCAGGGACATAGAGACAGCCACATATAGAGGACTCGCTGAGAGGACAGAGGAGAGACTGCAGGGACATAGAGACAGCCACATATAGAGGCCTCACTGAGAGGACAGAGGAGAGACTGCAGGGACATAGAGACAGCCACATATAGAGGACTCGCTGAGAGGACAGAGGAGAGACTGCAGGGACATAGAGACAGCCACATATAGAGGACTCGCTGAGAGGACAGAGGAGAGACTGCAGGGACATAGAGACAGCCACATATAGAGGCCTCACTGAGAGGACAGAGGAGAGACTGCAGGGACATAGAGACAGCCACATATAGAGGCCTCACTGAGGACAGAGGAGAGACTGCAGGGACATAGAGACAGCCACATATAGAGGACTCGCTGAGAGGACAGAGGAGAGACTGCAGGGACATAGAGACAGCCACATATAGAGGCCTCACTGAGAGGACAGAGGAGAGACTGCAGGGACATAGAGACAGCCATGGGGGACTGCCGCACACTAGTCAGAGGAGACAGAAACTGAAATTACATATAGAGGACAGGAAATAGACTGCATGGACATAGAAGAAGTCTCATCGGACACTGAGAGGACAGAGGAGAGACAGCAGGGACAGCCATGGGGGAATGCTGCACACTAGTCGGAAGAGACAGCAGGGACAGCCATGGGGGAATGCTGCACACTAGTCGGAAGAGACAGCAGGGACAGCCATGGGGCAGAGGCTTATATTGTGAAGTAGTAAGAATAGACAGAGACTGAAATCAGTCACCGGACACAGAGCGAGATGACAGAGAAGGAGAAGAGACCGCCATGGGACGTGTCATGGAGATGACGACTTGTTCTGCATTAATCGGAAGAGACAATGACTGAAATCACATTTCGAGCTCTCACCGGACACAGGAGAGACTGCGGGGACTTAGAGACTTGTCATGGGGGACTGCTGCACAGTAATCAGAAGAGACAGGGACTAAAATCCTGTATAGAGCAACAAGTAAGATAACAGAGGAAAGAGACTGCAGGGACAGCCATGGGGTTCATGAAGTATACACCAGACACAACGTGAGAGGACAGAGAAGGAGAAGAGACCACCCTGAGACATAAGATCTTCTACTTGGAAGAGACAGAGACAAACCACATATAGAGGATTCAAGGCGAGAGAGGAGAGACTGCAGGGACCTAGGGGCAGCCATGGGGGGACGACTTAAACCGCAATGTAATCAGAAGAGACAGCGACTGAAATCACGTAAAGACTGCAAACCGGACACTACGGGAGAGGAAGAGACCTCCACCAGAGAAGGGGAAGAGACCTCCACTGGAGAAGAGACCTCCACCGGAGAAGGGGTCAGGGGTAATAATCCTGACTGCAGCGCCCTAGTGGCAGCCATGGGGGGACGACTTAAACCGCAATGTAATCAGAAGAGACAGCGACTGAAATCACGTAAAGACTGCAAACCGGACACTACGGGAGAGGAAGAGACCTCCACCAGAGAAGGGGAAGAGACCTCCACTGGAGAAGAGACCTCCACCGGAGAAGGGGTCAGGGGTAATAATCCTGACTGCAGCGCCCTAGTGGCAGCCATGGGGGGACGACTTAAACCGCAATGTAATCAGAAGAGACAGCGACTGAAATCACGTAAAGACTGCAAACCGGACACTACGGGAGAGGAAGAGACCTCCACCAGAGAAGGGGAAGAGACCTCCACCGGAGAAGGGGTCAGGGGTAATAATTCTGACTGCAGCGCCCTAGTGGCAGCCATGAGGGGACGACTTAAACCTCAATGTAATCAGAAGAGACAGCGACTGAAATCGCGTAAAGACTGCAAACCGGACACTACGGGAGAGGAAGAGACCTCCACCGGAGAAGGGGAAGAGACCTCCACTGGAGAAGAGACCTCCACCGTAGAAGAAGAAGAGACTGCAGCACCCTAGGGGCAGCCATGGGGGGACGACTTAAACCTCAATGTAATCAGAAGAGACAGCGACTGAAATCGCATAAAGACTGTAAACCGGACACTACGGGAGAGGAAGAGACCTCCAGCGGCGAAGGGGAAGAGACCTCCAGCGGCGAAGGGGAAGAGACCTCCAGCGGCGAAGGGGAAGAGACCTCCAGCGGCGAAGGGGAAGAGACCTCCAGCGGCCTAGGGGCAGCCATGGGGGGTCAACATATACTGTGCAGTAGGTGGAGGAGACAGGGACTGATTCCTGCATAGAGCGGACCTGGGTAAGATGAGTCACTGTGGGGACATGGGGGCAGCCGTGGGGGGGGGGGGACTTGTACTGTATTACTGTCAGAAGAGACAGAGGCTGAAATCCTGAAGGGAGACCTAACCGGACACGGCCTGAGAGGACACAGGAAACACATGATCAGGAGGATTATTACCCCTGACCTCTGGACAGGGATAATCTTATGTCTCTTGTCCCAGAATTTTATATTTCATTGTAATTTATGGGGTTTCCTAATCTGAGCCGCTCACTGCATTAGTCCTGGAGATGGGGCCTGGAATCATTGTAGGAGTGTGGCCCCCGTATCCTGGCAGCAGCTTGCAGTGCGATGGTAGGACGCACGCTTGTCCTGCCGCTCCATACAGTCATGATATGATTCCCCGTGCTCATGGTCGGTGGTGGTCCCTTTATGGAGACCCCCAACAATCAGATTATCCCTTATTGTGTCGCTCTTGGTGACACGTGAGCAGCAGTGCAGCCCTAACCCCGCACCGCTGTGTCCAGTCCTGCCCCTCCTAGTGACGTGACACTCACCTGTTACACTGATCACTTCCCCTTGTTACTGTGTGTAATGTTTGTGCCCAATCCGGCTCGCTGACTGCTTCACTAGCGACAGGGAGATGTCACTTCTCCGCATAATCCCTGGGGAGCGTTGTGCAGACACTAACTCCTGCTCTTGTTCCAGGGGATGATGAGCAGTCCACCGGGATGGCGGAGAGCTGGGAGGATGAGGAGGTGGTGCGGGCGGCCTCCCAGGGCTTTGTCGCTATTAAGATCGACAGTAAGAGGTTTGTAAAATAATAATTTACTTGATATAATCTTTTGTCATCCGAGGCCGATACAACAAATAATCTATAAGCCTCATACATCAAGGAGGAGAACTCCAAATATCTGCAATACTGGGGGTAGTTATATATGATGTGATAGGACACGCAAAGTATCTGACATTATAACTGGTTACTTTCCTCTTTATTTTTCCTTGTAGTGAGTCCTGCCTCCAGTTTTCGCAGATTTGTATCCTTTTTCAATGTATTATTTATATATTTTCAGGTCCTGTGTTTGTATTTATTTCCTGAGTTACATCCTGTATTATACCCCAGAGCTGCACTCACTATTCTGCTGCTGGTGCAGTCACTGTGTACATACATGACATTACTTATCCTGTACTGATCCTGAGTTACATCCTGTATTATACCCCAGAGCTGCACTCACTATTCTGCTGGTGGTACAGTCACTGTGTACATACATGACATTACTTATCCTGTACTGATCCTGAGTTACATCCTGTATTATACCCCAGAGCTGCACTCACTATTCTGCTGCTGGTGCAGTCACTGTGTACATACATGACATTACTTATCCTGTACTGATCCTGAGTTACATCCTGTATTATACCCCAGAGCTGCACTCACTATTCTGCTGCTGGTGCAGTCACTGTGTACATACATGACATTACTTATCCTGTACTGATCCTGAGTTACATCCTGTATTATCCCCCAGAGCTGCACTCACTATTCTGCTGGTGGTACAGTCACTGTGTACATACATGACATTACTTATCCTGTACTGATCCTGAGTTACATCCTGTATTATACTCCAGAGCTGCACTCACTATTCTGCTGCTGGTGCAGTCACTGTGTACATACATGACATTACTTATCCTGTACTGATCCTGAGTTACATCCTGTATTATACCCCAGAGCTGCACTCACTATTCTGCTGCTGGTGCAGTCACTGTGTACTTACATGACATTACTTATCCTGTACTGATCCTGAGTTACATCCTGTATTATACCCCAGAGCTGCACTCACTATTCTGCTGCTGGTGCAGTCACTGTGTACATACATGACATTACTTATCCTGTACTGATCCTGAGTTACATCCTGTATTATACCCCAGAGCTGCACTCACTATTCTGCTGCTGGTGCAGTCACTGTGTACATACATGACATTACTTATCCTGTACTGATCCTGAGTTACATCCTGTATTATACTCCAGAGCTGCACTCACTATTCTGCTGCTGGTGCAGTCACTGTGTACATACATGACATTACTTATCCTGTACTGATCCTGAGTTACATCCTGTATTATACCCCAGAGCTGCACTCACTATTCTGCTGCTGGTGCAGTCACTGTGTGCATACATGACATTACTTATCCTGTACTGATCCTGAGTTACATCCAGTATTATACCCCAGAGCTGCACTCACTATTCTGCTGCTGGTGCAGTCACTATGTACATACATGACATTACTTATCCTGTACTGATCCTGAGTTACATCCTGTATTATACCCCAGAGCTGCACTCACTATTCTGCTGCTGGTGCAGTCACTGTGCACATACATGACATTACTTATCCTGTACTGATCCTGAGTTACATCCAGTATTATACCCCAGAGCTGCACTCACTATTCTGCTGCTGGTGCAGTCACTGTGCACATACATGACATTACTTATCCTGTACTGATCCTGAGTTACATCCAGTATTATACCCCAGAGCTGCACTCACTATTCTGCTGCTGGTGCAGTCACTGTGTACATACATGACATTACTTATCCTGTACTGATCCTGAGTTACATCCTGTATTATACTCCAGAGCTGCACTCACTATTCTGCTGCTGGTGCAGTCACTGTGTACATACATGACATTACTTATCCTGTACTGATCCTGAGTTACATCCTGTATTATACCCCAGAGCTGCACTCACTATTCTGCTGCTGGTGCAGTCACTGTGTACTTACATGACATTACTTATCCTGTACTGATCCTGAGTTACATCCTGTATTATACCCCAGAGCTGCACTCACTATTCTGCTGCTGGTGCAGTCACTGTGTACATACATGACATTACTTATCCTGTACTGATCCTGAGTTACATCCTGTATTATACCCCAGAGCTGCACTCACTATTCTGCTGCTGGTGCAGTCACTGTGTACATACATGACATTACTTATCCTGTACTGATCCTGAGTTACATCCTGTATTATACTCCAGAGCTGCACTCACTATTCTCGCTGGTAGTGCAGCCACTTTGTACATACATGTAATTACTTATCCTGTACTGATCCTGAGTTACATCCTGTATTATACCCCAGAGCTGCACTCACTATTCTGCTGCTGGTGCAGTCACTGTGTACATACATGACATTACTTATCCTGTACTGATCCTGAGTTACATGCTGTATTATACCCCAGAGCTGCACTCACTATTCTGCTGCTGGTGCAGTCACTGTGTACATACATGACATTACTTATTCTGTACTGATCCTGAGTTACATCCTGTATTATACTCCAGAGCTGCACTCACTATTCTGCTGCTGGTGCAGTCACTGTGTACATACATGACATTACTTATCCTGTACTGATCCTGAGTTACATCCTGTATTATACTCCAGAGCTGCACTCACTATTCTCGCTGGTAGTGCAGCCACTTTGTACATGTATCTTCATATGATATGGCTCATTTAAGAGTCAGGGCCTCCTTGTTGTTGGTAGTTGTGACTTATGATACAGCATTTTACTAATTTCGGTCATTGATCCTTCACAAGTGTCGTCCCAGATCCTGTGGTTTGTATCCCATCCAGCTTTTTCATCGGAGAGAACGGAATTCCACTGGAAGTCATTGCTGGCAGCATATCCGCAGAGGAATTAATAGCAAAGATAACCAAAGTCAAGCAGGTGCGGAGCGCGGCCTCCAGCTCATCCCGCACAGAGCCAGCAGTCCGTGCCAGGACCCTGAGCCGCCATCATTTCATGTTGCACTGTTTGCGTGGAGGGTTTTTAAGTTGCTTCTTGCCATTTGTCTGTAGCAGATGGTCCCTCCGCAGTGTGTAGGAGTCCGGGACACTGACTGCTATTATCACATTGCATACCGTCTCCTGTATTATACATAGACTATTCACATCCCTGAGCAACTTTCCTGCGCCATTGTGGTATTTTCCAAAATTTTCAGCGCTATTATTATTATTCAGCAGTTTAAAGGAACACTCCAGTCACTTCTGATACATTGGAATGTGAATTGTGCAGGACCAGAAGGGAGGAGCTGGACTCCAGGGTCAATGTAAATGAGTCCTGCTCCTCCCTTTAAGTCCTGCGCCAGGTATTATTCCATGTATTGGCTGTGACTGGAGGTTTCCTTTTATTGCACCGTCCTGGCACTCCCTGTAGTTGTAACTGTACCATACAGTCACAGGGAAGGGGCAGCAGGAGAGAATTGAAGCATAATCCCTTAGTGACCTTGGCATCTTGTTGGTTAGAGAGAATCTTTCATCAGTGTTGGGTATTGTCCCT
Source organism: Engystomops pustulosus (assembly GCF_040894005.1). NCBI lineage: Eukaryota > Metazoa > Chordata > Amphibia > Anura > Leptodactylidae > Engystomops > Engystomops pustulosus. The sequence continues at coordinate 112,947,944 of NC_092418.1, read as the reverse complement.
GGAGAGATGTGTTATCTGACCTTTTATGTGTTGCTAGTTGCAGTAGGAAATAAGGGTTTATATTCCAGGATTGTAGCTTCTCAAAGTGCACTCAAAGTGTGTCCTCACACTGCTGTGCTCTCAGCTCTCTCCTTTATGTTCTTGCACAGACTTTCCCTTCTGCTGTAAAATCTGTACGTGGCTTATGTTAAATACTTGAGCATATGAGATGGAACAGAGGAGCAGCTCAGTGCAGAGTTTGCGGAGTCCAGCTGCAATCCTAGAATATAAATCCACAAATCCCAGTCCTGCTGCTACTAACAACATCAACAAAGTTCGGCATTGTCCCTGGAGATGTAATCATAACACTGGCTGCAGTCTTTATGGCCCGAGCTGTTGTGGGAGACCCACCCTGTTGGCCTTTTGGCACCCTATCCCTGAAATGTTTGTGGGCAAAAACCTTATCACACCTTTTCAGTTTTGTTGGTTCTGGTTTATTGCGGCTACAGAAATTTTTTTTTTTTGTTTTTTTTTACTTGGATAATTGGTTTATGTTTTTATATGGTTTATTTCACCTTCCAGATGCACTCGGGGAAGAATGACCAGTTACCAGCAGATGGCAACCTCCCTGGAGATTCACCAGTGACCTCCTGTACAGTATCTGAGAGCCCATCCGTGCAGTCGCCCCCCATAGAGACCCCCTCGGCATCCCCACAGACTACCCCAGGTCAGACGCTTTCTGTATGTGCATTAGGGCTCATTCACACATGGATCAGATGCATTTTCTATTTTCGGATCTCCACTGATGGTAAAGCCTCATGCACAGGGATGCAGCGCCCACCCCTCCTCTCTCCAGCGGGCGATCATAGGTCCTGTGCATGAAGCCTTACACTGATTCATGTGAATGCTCCTCATTGACGGATATTGGTGTCTTTTACAGCACAAAGCGATGAATCGCCCACAGAGGAGTCGAAGGAGACGGTAGAAGATGCCAGCGAGACTCCTAATGACGGGACAGACAAAATGGAGAGGTCGGTTTATTCTCGGCCCTTAAACTGGTCACAGTCTCTACTAGGAGTTTACTACAAAATAAGTTTTCCTTTAAGGCCATAGAGTTCTGTGTGTGCTGGGGATTGGACCAGTCTTGCCCTCATCTTCCATATTTTGTAAAACTCATGGTATCCACTAGATGACTGCTCTTTAATACGGGTCTCAGTGCTGGGACCCCTTAAAACACCACCCAAAAGTAATGTGCCTGTATAAATGGAGCGCCATCTCATTCAGGGTTTGGGCACCGTCCACACCTTATGCGATTGCCGATCATACTCCGGATCGGTGATGCCTTGTTGGGCATCCTGAAAGGAAATCTACCATGAAAATCCATCCTGATAAACCAGGGACATTACTCATAGATCCAGGCACCGGGACTGTGGGATCTTCTTATATGTGTTATCCATGGCCTCCTTCCTTCTAACATCAACCTTTATAATTGCGCTGCTCTAGAGCTGTTACCAGAGCCCCTCCATGCTGTAGATTTACAGGCTGTTACATTGTGCTGGAGCACACTCCTCTTCCCTTTGCTTGTTGTAATCTCACACAGTGTGAGGGGGAAGTTTCCCTGCACAGAGTGTGAAACTACAGCGCGGAGGCTTTATGGTAACGCCCCTCGGAGCCATACAGGTTCGTTAGCATCATTTTAAAGGTTGATTTTTAGAAGGAAGAAGGAAATGGGTGACAAATATAAGATCACCAGTGTTACGGTGCCTGGATCTATGAGTAAGTGTCCTTGGTTTATCATGATGGATTCTTATGGTAGATTTTTAGTACAGTCATTGTCATCCCAGAAGTCAGAACTGCATAGATGTGATGAGCTGCACTCGGTCCAAATGATGCTGCTACGCATGCCCGCGCTTCGTCGCCATGATAGGGATGATTAGGTTTGTAGCCTTGTAAATAGTTGAACAGAGTAAGTGGAGGACTCCTTTATGGTATATGACGGTGCCACACATTGTAGCCTGATGTGATGGTATAGTGCAGCAGACACTCTGACCGTGTGTGAGACGTTGTAGCTTCTGGTTATTTTTCTAGTGGCTTCTTTGTACTTGTTGTCTGGCTGGCAGTGATGATGACCTACTGGAGGGTCATAACTGATGGGACTACCATAATGTTTTATGCAGGGTTATGGCCAAACTGGAAAAGAAAATGGAGCAGAAGAAGAAGGAAGAGCAGGAGGTAGGTGATTATTAATCCTATTTGTTATATTCTGTTTTTATTATTTCTATGTTATTAGCCCCTATGTGCTGTCTGTACATATTATGGGAGTATGACAGCCACACCTATTGCCCCGACCACCACATCCATGGAAAGCAAAATGGTTGGCAGCCATGAAATTTATTCTTGCAACCTCTACTCCTGTGCTAGTCAGTAACTGAGTAGGTCCAGGAGAGGATGCAGACAGAGAAAGCGGTTGATTCGTGATTGCCGCCATCTTAGTCTAGGTTCACATGTAATTTTTGGTGGCATACCTTGGGAAGGCTCCTGACGTATACTCTGAGTGTACCCATTGACATATAGTGGATTCAGCTGAAAATATACAGGATAGGAAGACAAAGCAAGCTGCGCCCATTTATCCTGCTCCCTCCTATGGAAGCCTATGGGGGGTGGATGCAGAGTAATTCTTCACATCCCTCACCCTGCCGAGTGCCTGGATTAGGGTGACGGTGATAGAAAAAAAAAAAATTTACATTTTCTTTGTTTTGTATTTTATTCTGAAGAAAGAGATCAAGAAAGAGATTGAGAGGAGAAAAGTGGGGAAAGACATGCTGGAGTATAAACGGAAACAGGAGGATGATCAGGCAAGACGAGCGCTGGAGGAGAGGAACCGGGAGAAGGCGGAGGACAAAGCTGCCAGAGAACGGATTATACAGCAGATTGCACAGGTTAGCTGGATGTGCTCCAGAGCTGCACTCACTGTTCCTGTAGGACAAGTCCCTGTGCACACACATTACATCACTACTGCTCAGATCCTGCATTTCATTGTTTTTATTATCCTCCAGAGCTATAATCTAGTCTGCCAGTGGAGTCACTGTGTGCATACATGACATTACTGACCCTGAGTTACATCCTGTATTCTAGTCCAGAGCTGCACTCACTATTCTGCCAATGGAGTTGTATTACTTGTCCTGTGCTGTGGATAAAACTTGGTAGTACAGACAAGATAGATGCATAAAACCTTATCAATCCCCAATAGGGAAATTGTTTTATGCTTCAGCTTAAAAACTTGGAGTGGATTGTACTTCTGTACGTGGTTATTAGTAAGGTGACATTCTCAGTAAATGTACTTTTGTGTTTTAGGATCGTGCTGATCGGGCTGCGCGGTTTGCTAAGAATAAAGAAGAACAGGAGGCTACAAGGGCGGCTGAAGTGCAGGCACGGCAGGCAGAGATGGACGCCAGGAAGGAGGCAGCACAGAGAGAGAGGCGGTACTTGCTTTATCCTGCTCTACAATCTGCCTTCTCCTCTTGCCTTCGTATAACATGGTTTCTTTCTTCTCTTCAGGACTGTAGCCAGGATACAATTCAGACTTCCAGATGGATCTTCCTTTACAAACCAGTTCTCATCAGAAGCTCCTCTGGAAGAGGCACGGCGATTTGCTGCACAGGTCAGACATGAGCTTTGATTTGACACCTTTTGCACTAAAGTTGTGTTAATATTCCCTGACCTGTTAAAGGAAATCTCCCATCAAAATCCATCCTGATAAACCAGGGACATTACTCATAGATCCAGGCACCGGGACTGTGGGATCTACTTATATGTGTTATCCATGGCCTCCTTCCTTCTAAAATCAACTTTTATAATTATGCTAATGAGCCTGAAAGGCTCTGGGGGTGTTGCCAGAGTGCCTCCTTGCTGCAGCTTTACAGGCTCTTACACTGGAGCAGGGGAGACTGCAGCACAGGTCAGCTCAGGGAAGAACATGGATATATAAGAAGATTACCGCCGTCACAATGCCTGGATCTAGATCTTAGATGCAAAATGAAACCACTTTCTATACAGTTTTTAATAAAAAGGTATAGAAATTACACAGATTCTACATGAGCAAACTTTTTTTTTTTTTTTGCTTTATCTTGCTGATAATAAATGGACATTAACATTCACACAGACATGTGCCCTCCCGTAGCAGAGCCGGCATACGGCGGCACGCTGTAGCAAACCGTGCCGCAGGGTTGCACACACGGGGAAAGATGGAGCACGCTGAATGGTGCCACACGCCACGAGCCACCATTGCCATCTATGGGGCCGTATAGATAAACCTCCATCAGACGCTCGTGTGAATAAGTCCGCACCACCACCACTCAGGTCTTGTGTCTTTGCCGCAGTCCAGTTCACTATAAGTCGCATATACGCTGTGAAGGTTTGGTTCTTGCTTCTTCTGCATACATCCCAGATCGTAGATATCGTCCCATTCTTGTAGAAGGATGGCAGAACCTGACCCGTTGTACCATTAATGAGAGCCTCGTTATATCCAAGGTCACAGAAGTCATTAATTGGCAGGATGAGCGCTAATAAGATGTGTTCTTGACTCTTACAGACGGTTGGAAACGCCTACGGCAACTTCTCCTTAGCGACCATGTTTCCTCGAAGAGAATTTACCAAAGAGGATTATGGGAAATCTTTACTGTCTCTAGAACTTGCACCCAGTGCCTCTATAGTCCTCTTGCCGGTAGGTCTGATGTTTAGATGTATGTCCACATGTTGGGGCCAGTTCACATCTCTCTTCGGTAGTCACTTATTTCCTTCAGTTATTATGAGCCCGAACCAGGAGAGACCTGCATGTGCTCTGTGTGTATAATGACCGCTCCTCACAATAACTGAAGAGGTTACACAGATGTGAACTGGGCCTTACAAGACGCACCATTTGCAGCATGTGAATATAACCGTATCATTCGTGTCGCTCTCCCTTTTGCTCTATTTGCAGGCTGGACGGCCATCCGGGGCCGTAGTGCAGTCATCAGACGGAGGGGTCTGGGGCTTTTTGGGTACTTTGTTATATCCCCTCCTTGCGGTGTGGAGGTTTCTGAGCAGTTTCCTATTCAGTAGCCCACCCCCAGCACAGCACACGGACAGAGCAGGTCACACACAGCAAGAAAGTGCAAGCTCCTCGGCATCCACTGGTTCAGAGCCAAAGAGGTAAGTGCGAGAGGAGACCACGACTGACGTTAGAAGGTTTGTGGGCCCTTAATTCAGATGTGCCCCCCCCCTTCATCCTTTGGGTAAATGTTCCCATCCCCTATGTCCTTTGGGTAAATGCATCACCCCCCCTTTGTTCTTTCGTTAAGTGCTTCCTCCCTCCTCCATCCTTTGGGTTAATGCGTCTCCGCCCACACCCCCTTCCTTCATCTTTGGGTAATTGCGTCTCCGCCCACACCCCCTTCCTTCATCTTTGGGTAATTGCGTCTCCGCCCACACCCCCTTCCTTCATCTTTGGGTAATTGCGTCTCCGCCCACACCCCCTTCCTTCATCTTTGGGTAATTGCGTCTCCGCCCACACCCCCTTCCTTCATCTTTGGGTAAATGTGTCTCCCCCCACACCCCCCTCCTTCATCCTTTGGGTAAACGCCTCTCCGCCCACACCCCCTTCCTTCATCTTTGGGTAATTGCGTCTCCGCCCACACCCCCTTCCTTCATCTTTGGGTAATTGCGTCTCCGCCCACACCCCCTTCCTTCATCTTTGGGTAAACGCCTCTCCGCCCACACCCCCTTCCTTCATCCTTTGGGTAAACGCCTCTCCGCCCACACTCCCTTCCTTCATCTTTGGGTAAACGCCTCTCCGCCCACACCCCCTTCCTTCATCTTTGGGTAATTGCGTCTCCGCCCACACCCCCTTCCTTCATCTTTGGGTAATTGCGTCTCCGCCCACACCCCCTTCCTTCATCTTTGGGTAAACGCCTCTCCGCCCACACCCCCTTCCTTCATCCTTTGGGTAAACGCCTCTCCGCCCACACCCCCTTCCTTCATCTTTGGGTAAACGCCTCTCCGCCCACACCCCCTTCCTTCATCCTTTGGGTAAACGCCTCTCCGCCCACACCCCCTTCCTTCATCTTTGGGTAAACGCCTCTCCGCCCACACCCTCTTCCTTCATCCTTTGGGTAAACGCCTCTCCGCCCACACCCCCTTCCTTCATCTTTGGGTAAACGCCTCTCCGCCCACACCCCCTTCCTTCATCTTTGGGTAAACGCCTCTCCGCCCACACCCTCTTCCTTCATCCTTTGGGTAAACGCCTCTCCGCCCACACCCCCTTCCTTCCCCTTCATTCAATGGGTAGACGCCACACCCCCCCACCTTCATCCATTGGGTAAACGCGTCTCCCCCTCATCCTTTGGGTAAATGTCGTCACCCCATCCGTCCTTTCCTTCATCCGTCGGGTAAACGCATCTCCCCCTCATCCCTCGTTCTTACTGATGCCTTCTCTCCCCTTTTAGGGAATCCGTACGGAAAAGGGTACTGGAAAAACGAACTGACGAATTTAAGAAAGAAGGAAAAATCTACAGGTTAAGGACACAAGACGATGAGGATGAGAACAATACCTGGAACGGGAACTCCACCCAGCAGATGTAGGAGATGATTGACAGATGTTTGTTTAGGGTTTGATTGGTTTGAGCCACTTTGCAGCATTTTTTGTTTTTGGGAGGGGGGCTCCTGTATTTTAATCACTGTCACACGGCTTTAGCTCAATGCATGGAATTAGGATCCTCTAACTCATCTCGGGATAGACGCTGCACTCGATAGAAAAAGCTTCTCTAACAAGTCTGAGTTCAGGGGGATTTTGTTCTTTTATGTTGGGCAAACTCTGCTCTGTTTTTCTCAATCCAAAATTAATTTTCTGCTGTTTTAAAGGTACTCAAGGATTTTGTTATTGATCCCTTAACTTGACGATAGGTGGTCAAGATTGTTTGGGGTTCAAGTCTCGGGACTCTTGATGATCGGCTGTATTAAGAGGCCATAACATTCACATGAGTGTTTTCAGCCCTTACCAAGCACAGCGCCATTTATTGTATAGTGGCCGTGCTTGGTATTGCACCTCCACAGCATTCACAGTCCTAGCAATTAATGGATGTGATGTGATGGGTTTGTGAAGTGGTTATGCTGCTTTCTGGAGCTGGTCAGTGCAGGTTCCTGGTAAGGGAGCACCACAAATCTTGTATAGATAACCTATCCCCACAATATGGGATTAGTATAAAAATCTGTGACAACCCCAGAAACATTTCCTGTTGACTATTCTGACATTTCTGCAGTAAATACTTGTCTTCGCCTTGAAATAATAATTCTGAAAAGATCTTTTTCAGAACTCTGTGCTGTGCCGCTCCTCTGTTATCCCTCCTGGAAATGCACTGAACATCTGGATGTTACTATTCCTCTCCTGCAGTAGGTTTTTCTGATCGATGGGGATTGGTAACATCCGATTGTTAGTTTATTCCAGTGTTTCCCGGAGGAGCAGCATGATGCAGAGTTTAGAAAGAAATGCTACAAAATTATCTTTGGTGAATTCTAATATTAAAGGGGTTGTCCACTTTCAGTAAATAGTTCTACAATTGTCCAGTATACTTTCTGTATCAATTTCTCACGGTTTTGTAGATCTCTGCTTGCTGTAATTTAAAAGGAAGCTTCATCGTTTACTTCCTGTGGATAAAAACTGGTCCCTGGTCATGTGATACACAGGGATATCACGAGCTATGCACCTGTGTGACATTAGATGACCAGGGATATAATGATCCGTGCACCTGTGTGACATCAGATGACCAGGGATATAATGATCCGTGCACCTGTGTGACATAACATGACCAGGGATATAACGAACTGTCCACCTGTGTGACATCACATGACCAGGGATATAATGAGCTGTACACCTGTGCGACATCACATAACCAAGGATATAGTGAGCTGTGCACCTGTGTGACATCACATGACCAGGAATATAAGGAGCCATGGACCTATGTGACATCATATGAGCAGGGATATATAATGAACCTTGCACCTGTGTGACAGCACATGACCTGGGATATATAATAAGCCGTTCACCTGTGTGACATCATATGACCAGTGATGTATAACGAGCCGTGCACCCTTGTGACATCACATGACCAGGAACATAACAGGCCGTGCACCTGTGTGACATCACGTGACCAGGGATATATAACAAGCCGTGCACCTGTGTGACATCACATGACCAGGAATATAAGGAGCCATGGACCTATGTGACATCATATGAGCAGGGATATATAATGAACCTTGCACCTGTGTGACAGCACATGACCTGGTATATATAATAAGCTGTTCATCTTTGTGACATCATATGACCAGGGAGATAAGGAGCCGTGCACCTGTGTGACATCACGTGACCAGGGATATATAACAAGCCGTGCACCTGTGTGACATCACGTGACCAGGGATATATAACGAGCCGTGCACCTGTGTGACATCATATGACCAGGGATGTATAATGAGCCGTGCACCTGTGTGACATCATATGACCAGGGATGTATAATGAGCTGTGCACCTGTGTGACATGACATGACCAGGAACATAACGAGCCGTGCACCTGTGTGATATCACATGCCAAATTTCTATCCATAGGAAATAAACAATGAAGCTTCCTATAGAATTACAGCAAGCAGAGATCTAGAAAATTGTTAGAAAGAGTCTACTTGAAAATTACATTTACAATAATCAATTATGTGCTGAAAGTGGACGACCCCTTATATATAAAAAAAAAAAAAAAAAGTTGTCAGTATAGTTGCTTGCTCTTCAGTAATGACTTTTTTTTAAAGGGTTAGTCCAGAAGAGTTGACGTGTTAAACCGGGGACTAGATATATAGAAAGATCCATCCGTGTCACATTAAGATTATATCCAATCCTACCCCTGGATATACACATGGAATAGGCTGAAGCCATTGGACTCGGAGCCTCTGGATGTGACCTGTTGTGGTGGTCAGTGACCGATACTGCTCCCCAATTTAACACCCCCCTCATGCTCCCAGGCTGCCCCTCTCCTCACACTCATCTTAGTTATATCTGCAAGACACTACTCTCTCTCTTCAGCGAGACCACAGCCGCTCCTCCTAATCCAGGCGCTGCTACAATTAAAAAAAGGGGGGGGAAAAAAAAAGTTTTTTTCTTTTTATCTTAATTTTTTTTTTTGTTTCCCCGGAAATGATAAGACTGTTGATGAATCAGAGGAGGAGGAGTATTTCTGGACTTTATTTCGGAGCCGTAATGTGCAGAGCAGATATTGATTTATATATATTTGTAACATGTCACTTCTATATAAACATTAGTAATATAAGAACATTCACGGACTCCTCATTTGTGGTGGGTTTGGTACGGAGACGGTCGCATCGGCAGATTTTCATGTAAGGTTTTGGGGAAAGGCTATGGCATAACCTGCAGCGCTTTCCTTGCTGCAGAATATGCTGTAGCGGAAACTTCATAGATCTTATCCATTGGGTCCATCAGTGAATGAAGGTGAGTACAGAGCGGATAGAATTCTCCACTCTAAAACTTTGTTACAATTTATACATGACCTTCCAAACTCTCCATCCACAGGGTGCAAAGGGTTATATCCACAGCAGGATCTGCCTGTGACCTCTGGCCCCTGTAGGGTCGAGCAGTATATATGTATCCTGGTAATAATATGATATCGCTAGATGTTATCCTATAGTCATTTTATCATTATCTGTATGTTATGAGCCTGGATGCAGCGCGGGGTCAGGCCCCATCACCTCCCAGGCTCATTATGCTGATAATTTATGGCTTATTATTAGCACCGTGTTGATTAAACATCTTGCCCTCATTAAGTAGGTGCAAGAACTTGTCCATCTATGGACCTGGTTGTCACAGTTACCAGTGCAGGTCCCAGATATATCTCGTTATAGATCTGTGATAATTAGCGTCATGGTTGTCGCTTCTTCCTAGTAGTCAGTGTAGCTGGGTATCTTTACTATTATACTATTGCCAAACTGTGATCATCCGAGGCTGCGATCACACGGCGCGTTTCAACTACGTAATGTGGTGCGTTGGGGAGGGGCTTGGCCCGATCACGTGTCATTTGCGTTAACACTGAAACGCACGTGATCGGTAATGAGCACCAGGTTCTTTGTATTGTGGGGGAAACTCGAGTGTGATCGGGTCAAGGGATACAATGATCCGTGTACCTGTGTGACATCACATGACCAGGGATATAACGAGCCGTGCACCTGTGTGACATCACATGACCAGGGATATAACGAGCCGTGCACCTGTGTGACATCACATGACCAGGGATATAATGAGCTGTGCACCTGTGTGACATCACATGAGCAGGGATATAACAAGCTGTGCACCTGTGTCACATCACATGACCTGGGATATAACGAGCCGTGCACCTGTGTGACATCACATGACCAGGGATATAACGAGCCGTGCACCTGTGTGACATCACATGACCAGGGATATAACGAGCTGTGCACCTGTGTGACATCACACGACCAGGGATATAACGAGCTGTGCACCTGTGTGACATCACATGACCAGGGATATAACGAGCCGTGCACCTGTGTGACATCACATGACCAGGGATATAACGAGCCGTGCACCTGTGTGACATCACATGACCAGGGATATAACGAGCCGTTATCTTTGAATTGCTTTAAAAACCCAAATAAAACGCAATGTGTAGAGGTCAGGAGTTCTGAAAAAGATTTGGAGTAAAAGTTTTTTTGTTTTTTTTATATATATATATATATTATGAGCAAAGTTGACAATTTAAAGCAAACATTCTGGGATCCAAAAAAATAAATCTAACTTTCCAGTGCTCTATAAGCTTCATTCACTTGCAGGTTTTACACTGTGTACTTTACATCTGAAGCTGAAGACCTCGGTTACCGCAGCCTTTTCTTCTTCCTTCTGCTGATGTCCGATACAACAGCAAATAACATGAATCTTCGATTATTAGTGGAGTTATTGTTGACGGAAATCTCCCATCACAATCCATCCTGATAAACCAAGGACATTACTCATAGATCCAGGCACCGGGACTGTGGGAATTTTCTTATATTTGTTATCCATGGCCTCCTGCCTTCTAACATCAACTTTTAAAATGATGCTAATGAGTTATCCTTGCTGCAGTTTCGCAGGCTTTTACACTGTCTCCATCCCCTTGCGTGCTCGGCATTAGTCGCCTCTCTCTGCCGGATGTAACAGTCTGCGAAGCTATAGCAGGGAGGGGCTCTCGTTAAGTGCCCTCCTGGATCATTAGCATAATTTTAAAAGTTGATTTTAGAAGGGAGGAGGTCTTGGATAACAAATACATGGAGTCCCGGGGTTATGTACATGATAGCTTCTCAAGGTTTGTTCTTAAAGGACATTTTCCACCAGGATGAAGGATTGTAAACCAAGCACACTGACATACTGGTGACATACTCTGTCATTTTCTCCTCTTCTTTTAGCATCTTAGGGCCTTGTTATTATGGGAAGAAAAGCATAATTATTACATTAACATAATACATAAAACATTAATTTATTAAAAAGAAGGGCATAAGAAGCCCCAAGAAGTGCAGATCCTGCCAGAGGGGGCGCACACATGTATGTCTGTGTGCTTGGTTTACAATCCTTCATCCTGGTTGGTAGATGTCCTTTAAGTTGAATTGATATGTAAGTCAGAACTGGTATGTTTTGTAACTGTAGCTCCAGGCTAGAATTTTTGTGTCCCAGTGACAATTGGATTCCCAGAATTTTGTACTGTCACGGGAAGAAGGATTATCGATACAGCTTACGGCTGATCATTACAGCCTAGGACTACAATAAAGCATCCAGAGATCTTCACCTTAGGTCACAGGGGGCAGAGCGGTCCATCTGTAACTAGGGGTCGTCTGTATAAGAAGATGACCACCGTCATGGTACCTGGATCTAGGAGTAAGTGTCCCATGATGGATTTTGAAGGCAGATTTCCTTTAATTCGTTATCACTGGCGGTTGTGTGATCACAGGAGACCCTTCTATTTGGGACATTTACATGTCTATGATGGGAGGAAGACCTTGCAGTAAGGAGAGGTTACAGTAGATCTCGCGCACGGGATAATACATGATGGAGAGCAGTGACACGGAGGTTATATTATAGGTGGATTGTCTTTTAGCCCTGTGATTACAGCAGCCTCTGCGCTGATTCGTAGATATACTACACGATGGGGGATTCATATGCTGGGAAGACTTTACACCAGAGGAAGCATTAACCAGCAATGTCGTCTTATAAAGAGGATATAGCGGAATCTGGGAAACGTTTACACCGACCAATATTCGTAACTCGTAAGGGAATTGCTAAATCGGTGAAATCTTGATGGGCTCGGGAGCGGAGGGTCACATCCAGTGCAGACAGTAATCACACAAGTCTCTTCGCCGGGTTAGATCATTATTCATGTGACACCCGAACCTAAAACAATTGTGCGATTTTTAATTTCTTGCGCTGCTTGCCGTACAGGACGGAGAACAGGATGATCCCTAAAACGGCGGCGAGGAGAAGAGCGAACTCCACGTACAGAGCGGTGGTCGCGTCCAACGTAGAGATCTGCATCCCCAGGAAGGAAACGCTGTCAGGCTCGGGGTTGGGTGCAGAGGATGTGCGTGTGTGAACAGGGGTAGATGTTACTCCAGGGTGAGCGGAGGCCGATGTTACTCCAGGGTGAGCGGAGGCCGATGTTACTCCAGGGTGAGTGGAGGCCGATGTTCTCGTCTGAGTAGAGGCTGAAGTTGTTCCTGTATGAGTGGAAATAAATGCATAGGAGGATGCAATGTTAGAAGCGGAGGCAATACTTCTCACAGCTGAGTGTTTGTTACAATGGTATCTTTGTAGATCGTCCTCTAAACTTTAAGCTGATACATTGTAACAAACTATCAGTGCAGGAGAGATTTCTGCAGCTGCCCCAACACATCTCAACAGCTAATCCAGATGTTTCATTAGCCCATAAGTGTATAAAACAGCGCCACAGCTTTCCACAGGTTGTGTATGGTATTACAGCTCACTGCCATTGAAATCAATATGATTAAGGGGGCTCACACTGAACCATGGACCGGTGCTGAGTCCAGTGGCAAAGACCAAAAATAGTGCTGGGGACAGAATCTCTTAGATGATGGCGCTCTGTGATGTAAGCAGTTCCTGTTTTTTTTTTATTAAACATCAACAATGTAAACCTGATTACAGACTCAATGCTGCTGTTTAATAAAGAAGTAGGCACAATAACTGTGGTATCTTCTTATATTTGTTATCCAGGGCCTCCTTCCTTCTAAAACCAACTTTTATAATTATACTAATGAGCTACAAGAACTCCGGGGTGTGTTACCAGAGCCCCTCCATGCTGCAGCTTCACAGGCTGTTACACTGTCCCCCCTACCCCTGTTTCCTCAGCACTTCTCCCTCTGCCTGATTTAATCTTACTGCAGCAGAGGACGTTTCAGCACACGGTGGGAGGGGGAAAGCGCTCCTGGACAGTGTAACAGCATGTGAAGTGACATCATTGAGGGTTTCTAGTAACTAACCCAGCCGAAAATCTGAACCATCATCATGCTGTTCCCTTACCTTCAGGGTCCGGCTGGAGGCAGGGGTGAGAACCATTTTTGGGGTCCGGGAATCCATTGCACTTAATGAGTTGTCTGTAATACTTAACAGAGTTTTTGGGGATCCGAGCCAGATTGGGATCTGTGTAATTGGTGTAAAAGAAGCCAAATCGCTCAGCAAATCCTGTGGCCCACTCAAAGTTATCCATAAGGCACCAGCCCGTGTAGCCGCGCAGGTCCACCCCATCGTACTTGAAGGCTGTTAGAAATAACCATGTGATTAGAGGGAATCTAATGATTTTGGGTTTAAGATGTCTTTCTAACAATCCAAAGGCAAGATTAAAAATGATTGCGACATCAGACGACATGCAGGTTATCTGTAGTCTGTTACTATGGAGACATGCAGGTGTGCAGTGGGGCTGTATACACAAAAAAATGCTTAAAGGATATCTACCACCAGGATGAAGCATTGTAAACCAAGCACACTGATATACTGGTGTGTGCCCCCTCAGGCAGGATCCGCTCTTCCTTTAGCTTCTTAGGACCTTGTTTTTACTTAATTAAAAATGTTTTAAAAATTATGTAAAATATATGTCAATGGAGCCAGGAGCCCCATAATTTGCATATTTTTTTAAAAAAACTTTATTTCTTAAAAACAAGCGCATAGGAAGCTACAAGATGAGCTGATCCTGTTTAATGGTGCACGCACACCAGCATGTCAGTGTGCTGGGTTTACAATCCTTCATCCTGGTAGTAGATGTCCTTTAAAATTAAATGTAGCAAAACAGTGAGTGGAGGTGAAAGTATAAATACCCTTTAATGTTCCCACTTTGTTAGACAAGTACTTGTGTAACTACAACTCCCATCATGCCCTGCCCTGATAAACTGAAGCCTTGCAGTCTGCTGATGCCCCTCGTTATGGCTTGCACTCATCTGCAGGGTCCTAGTCTCTTACCCTTTAGCGCCTCGTTGACATAGAGCTTGTAGTAATGTTCCCTCCACACATCGTTCAGATTCGTCCCCCGCTCAGAAATCCCATTCTCAGTCACATATATGGGAGGATTGTTAAATTCTTCTTTTATCCAGTTCAGTATCCTCCGGAAGCCGAAAGGAGTCACTTTGAGCCAAATGGAGCCGGACCCGAGCCAAGTGCGATCAGAAAACGTGCCCACACCCCTGGATAAAAGCAATGGCAGCGTTCAGGGACCTGGATATGTAAAATCCATTTCCTGTACAACAGCTCCCCCTAGTGGTGGCTACAGCCAGACAAACTTTTATCTTGCATCTTTATGTGGATGCAGTGGTTTTGGAGCACTGTTATAAGGTAGGTACTCCATAGAAGGTTACCAAGACTTATTGGGGCTACAAACTTTTTGTACTCATTTGCCCTATTGACTGTATGAATGGGAATAGTGAAAGGTTATCCTGCTCCCTCCTACTACAAGAAACCAAATAATCCCTAATTCTCAACAAATGTGGGATTGCAGAGGTGATAACCCAACTGTCTACTATTACTCATCTCGTGGACACATTAAAAAAAAGTGAATTTGCATTCGGAAACCCTGACATTACTCATAGATCCAGGCACCGGGACTGTGGTATCTTCTTATATTTGTTATCCGTGGCCTCCTTCCTTCTAAAATCGATGTTATAGTTATGCTAATGAGACAGAGCTCGGGATGGGGGGTTAAGGTTCACCAGAGCCCCTCCGTGCTGTAGCTTCACATGCTGTTACACTGTGCTAGAGCACTCCCTCCTCCCCCTAGTGTGAGATTACTGCAGACATACAGAAAGGGGGGAGTCGGAGCTCGTCTGGCTCATAAGCATCAGTTTAAAAAGTTGATATTAGAAGGAAGGAGGCCATGGATAACACATGTAAGAAGATCCCACAGTCCCGGTGCCTGGATCTATGAGTAATGTCCCGGGTTTATCATGAGGGATTCTTGATAGTAGTTTTCTTTTAAGGTTTTCTGGAATGTGAAAAGCAGTACTAATCTGGTACCAGCAGGTGGCAGTATAGACCTGTGCCAGTAAATATACAGGAATGTTTGGTGTATGGTGCGCGGATGTGTAGGGTGCACATTACAATGAGACACTTCAGGAGGTAGAAGATGAATCCTATGTCTACCTAAAAGGGAATCAGTCCATTTGATCTAAACAGATCCAAAACTTGGTACTGCTTATCCAAGGTCCACATGATAAAGGATAAGTGACCGATCGCTGGATGACTGACATCTATGACCTCCCCAGCAATCACAAAAGCAAAGTGAATCTTACCCATACATAGAGACCAATACTAGGAACGATATACAGGCGGTCCCCTACTTAAGGACACCCGACTTACAGACGACCCCTAGTTACAGACAGACCACTCTGTCCCCTGTGACCTCTGTGACCTCTCTGGATGTTACTATAGTCCCAGACTGCAATAATCAGCTGTAAGGTGTCTGTAATGAACTTTTACTGATAATCCTTGGTCCCATTACAGCAAAAAGTTTTGAAACTCCAATTGTCACTGGGGCAAAAAAAGAATTTTGTCTGGATCTACAATTATAAAATATACAGTTTCGACTTACATACAAATTCAACTTAAGAACAAACCTGTGGCACCTATCTTGTATGTAACCCGGGGACTGCCTGTATTATTATGTATTACAGGTCTAAGTTTACTCTGGAGCCCTGTAGCTTTCCTTGACCCTGGTGTGAATGTAGCAGTGGTGCATGTGTGTGAACAGTGCTCTATTCACTTCCATGAGAGCTGTGCTGTACTGCGCTATACAGTAACATTGAAGTTATTGGGGTAGTGGTCACGTGTGCAATATTGCTTCATACAGATCTGTTCACACATGGCTTGGGCTTCTAAAGGTTGAAATCATGGTGATCTGCCAATCTCCCTCCACCTTTATAGAGCTCTTATGTCCAAATGTTTACCTTCATATAACAAATCCCTTCATATAGTCATAGGCATAAATGGCAAAATTCTGTAATCCTGCAGTCACCACTAGATGGAGCTCACTAGAGATTGGTAAATAGTAAATCTGTATGAAATTAGCTCCCCCTAGTGGTAACAGTTAAATAACATCTCAGGTTGTGCGCAAAATCGACAAGCTCCTCCTACCTGTCAGCATCATAAGACTCTACGGACGGACGGAAGTTGAGAGGAGAGGTCAAGACTGTGGTATAGTGATTGAAGCCAAAGAAGTCGTATGTGCCTTTAATTCTTTTCTTCTCCTCTTCAGTAAATTCCGGAAGTCTGTAAAGGGTTAACAGAATAATCCATAGTCCATAATAAAACATAGGGGCTCATTTACTAAGGGTCCGTCGGGCGCACTTTCCCCGGGTTTCACGAAATTTTCCGTTTTGCACCGAATTGCCCCGGGATTTGGGGGCACGCGATCGTATTATGGCACATCGTTGCCGGCTTTCACGCGACAGAAATCGGGGGGCGTGGCCGTCAGAAAACCCGACGGATTCAGAAAAAACGTGGAATTTAAAAAAGCGATTTATGTTGCAAGATCAGCACTTACATACACCAAGGAGAAGAAGGTGAACTCCGGCGGACCTCGGCGCAGCAGCGACACCTTCTGGATATCGAGCGCACGACCTTAGTGAATCCCGGCAGAACCCGGATCCACGTCGAGGAACGCGCCGCTGGATCGCGACAGGACCGGGTAAGTAAATGTGCCCCAGAATCTTTATTAATAGCGACAAAATAATGATAATAACAATCTAGATGTCCTTGTGTGCTGATCTCAGGGCTGTAGATGTAGGGGGCAAGATGTATAAGAGGCCTGGTGTACCCCATGTACAGTGTTCTTGGGGGTCTTACACAGATGTTTCTCATGTATCTAAGCATTGCTACTAATTGCATGTAATAATGATACAAAGTACACAACTTTGGTAGCAGAATCCGATCAGAAATCTTCACAGTTGCTCCTATGTAGAGTTATGTGTCACTATGGTTACAGACTACAGCTGTGTAGTCAGATCCTGCAATCTTTCCTCTGCCCCCTCTTATAATTCCTATCACCGTGCCCCCCTAGATCTGCTTCAACCTATGAATGGAGTCAGGTCCGATGGTCCTTGGCTGCATGTATATATACAAATACATAAAAGATGATAATCCAAACCTTTTTATGTCTATTCCTCCTACCGTGATTTTGTCAGTCCTTGTGCCAGGCTCCTCTCCAGGACCCTTGACTTCATGATCTCATTGTAATCTCCATTGTTGAAAATTGGATTGGCGAACCATCCTCCATAAAACTAGGCAGGAAAAGAACAAAACGGTAATCAAACGCATGAAAATCCTACCGTTCTATGTATACAGCTCCTCTGCATGACTACGACTACAGGCTGACAGCTGGTTTCATTGTTTGACATATGAATTGCTCTAAAACCCTTTTACAACCATTACATGACATCCCTATAATGACCCATCAAGTGCTAAATAACATAGTAAGAGCAATAAACCGAAAGAGAAGCTTCCCTGCTTACTGATGGTTTCCAGTTTTACACCATAATGTAGTGTCAGCACAAATATATGACAATCCTACAATTATTCTGTTGGGTCGTACCATCATATATCTCCGGGCCGCCTCTATATCTTCCTGCTTATACGGGTTTCTTGGTTCGGCCCAGTCGGAGTTAATAGTGATGGATATGAGGCCCCCTTGTCTTTCTCTGTAGGTGCTGTTATAGAGGTGCCAGGCCTCGGCGTGGGCCCGAATGAGATTATGTCCAGCTTGATACGGCCCAGTGCCAGGCCTGCTGGTGATTCCTTAAAGGGATCATACAGAAAATAAAATTTCAGTTCATGTTTTGTCACATTAGTCAAGATAAAAACAATGTAAACTATATATATATATTAATGTAATGATGCACGGTCAGTACTATAAATTTAACAATCATAACTCTCTACACTTCAGGAGCAAGCGTTCATTCCTCCTGCAGCGCCCCCCCAGGTGAGATGAAGGATTACACTGACATAAACTGGTTCTCTGTGTAATGTATAAACTTGTGGGGTCCTCCAGAAAGAGAAGGAGAGATACAAATCAATTGCCTTTTATACATATTAGTAAGTCCAGCCTCTTTGGATCACCCCTAACCTACCTGCGATGGCTACTTACAGTTGGTGTGTGCACAAATCCCACCCCTAGTCCCGCCCCTAAAACTGCAGTCAATTATGGTTGTTGAGTCCCTTTAAGCATAGGGCATTAGGATAGCGGAGACCCTAATTGACATAGAGTATATATTAGTTAAGGACAGGTTCTATAGGGTCATCTTTTAGGGTTATACACATATTTATAAAGTTTATTCCGGCTTGATACCAAAACTACCGATATTGGTCTTTACCTGGAGCTGCGGTGCCATAACCGTACCCTAAATTAGCAACGATGTACGGCTCATTCAGGGTGATCCAGAATTTCACCCTATCCCCCAGTCTGTAGAAGAGAAAGTCAGCGTAATCTCTAAATCTTCCAACTATGGTCTCGTTTTCCCATCCCCCGACATCTTGTAGGGTTTGGGGGAGATCCCAGTGATATATCGTCACCTATAGGAAAGAAAACATATTGAGGAGTTTGCAGTATTATTATTGATGCTCGTAGACAGAGCTGCTACGAAGCCTAAAGTGTACTGAAAGGTTCATATACACCTTAGATGTTAGGGCCGGACCTGCCAATTTCTGTAGGACGGGTCAACTATTCACTATATATGGTGGTTGTTACCAAAAAAAATGCCCAGTAATCCTTCCATCATGAATACAAGCCGCCCATAAAGTACAGAGCTCAGGGTGACCGGGACGGGAGTCACGTCTATCAGTCACTTATGGTTATGCCTCTACGTAAGATCCCCACCAATATTACCTGAGGCTGGATATTGGCGGCCAGTAGAGCGTCCACCAGTTTGCTGTAGTAGTTGAAGCCGGCTTTATTCACACGGTTTCGGGTCCCGTCAGGAAGGACCCGCGGCCATGAGATGGAGAATCGGTAATGTGAAACCTTCAGTTGTTTGAGCAGCTCAATGTCCTGGTCCATGCGGTTGTAGCTGTCACAGGCCACATCGCCATTATCATCATTTGATATTCTCCCGAGTGAATGTGTGTACTTATCCCAGATACTCAGGCCTTTCCCATCCGCTCTCCACGCACCTTCAATCTGAGGAACAGAGGAACATCACTGGCATCATCCTAGTCACTCAACAAGGGTCTCCACCTCACTCAAAAATATTACTGGGCAATTGATAGTCCTCCCCCCCCCCCATGTCCCACTAATTAACTTAATGTTAGGGGAAATGCAAGAGGGTTCTTCTGATGGAACGGACCTTAAAACTGTACGCTTCTCGATCAGTATATTAATTAGATCCAGAAGTTTTAAGAAGTTCTCTAGATTAGAAGCACAATTTCCATACCACAAATTGGCTAAGGTCTAGAGGGGTTACAGAGAGCATCTCTAACTCTGGAGGTCTGGTCCTATGCTTCATTAAATATACAACTCATTAGTGGACAGGGTGCAGTTCTTAGTTTCACCTGTGGGGGCACTGCAGCAAAACAAGACCCTTACTACCTTGAGATTACCGCTAATCGGTGGAGGTTTCATTCTATGGTTTGCGCTTTCCTTACCTGATAGGAGGCAGATGCCACACTCCATGCAAAGTCCGGACGGAACTCTCCATATAGAAATTCATCTTCTTTCTGTAGAGGGATACCGTTGTTCCGTATAACCTCAGAGTAATACATGGCAGATCGCCTTGCAGTCCTGGGACGGTTAGTATTCATGAAATCCACATGGTGCAGGCCAAAACGCACAGAATATCCCAAATTCCATTCAAAGGTATCCATGAGGGACCAGGCGGTGTAACCTCTAAGATTTACTCCGTCTAGACTGTGAGCTGAAACAACAGGAAATCCATATACATGTCATTACTCCCACCGTTATGGCCATTATACAAAATTACATGTCTACTGTATATTACGAACCTTTCAAAGCCTCATCGATATAGGTTTTATAGTAAAATATTCGGCTACTGTCATCAAAGTCATTGTTATTTGTTGACACACCATTCTCGGTGATGTATATCGGGACATCTCCATACTCTTCTTTCACCCAGTTGAGCAGCCTCCTCAGGCCCCAGGCCACTGGTCTGTGCTGGGCAATGGCTGATGTTGGCCAGTTTGTAGAATATTCTTCTGTGATGTCTAGATCAGTTTCAAAAGATGGTGGAACAAGCCTCAAAGTTTTATGCTGCACTATTTTTGTGGCATAAATGTTGATGGAGAAAGCATCGGCTGTGCCTTGGATATAGGCCTTCTCCTCTTCTGTAAAAGCTGGAAGCCTGGAAGATTGGAGACCCTGGAGCTCACTCTTGTTAGCTATTTGCCATTTCATTGCCTCTGGGTAGTCACCATTTTTGAAAATAGGGTGGGCAAACCATCCCAGTGTGAGCTGTAGGTAGCGGTCAGCAGCCTCAATGTCTCGGGGTTCAGTGTGGTCTTTGGGCTCCACCCAGTCTGTGTTGAGACTGATGGAGATGACACCTCCTTGGCTTGCCCGGTACTTCTCATCGTACGTATGATAAACCCTAGCATGGACTTTAAGCAGATTATGTGCAACTCTATATGGAGCTGAGCCAGGATCATCTTTGACTTGTGGTGGGAACAACCCCGATCCATATCCAGCTGTTACGATTGTGTGGGGTTGGTTGAAGGTCATCCAGAACTTAACCCGATCGCCAAATGTTCTAAAACAAAAATCTGCATAGCTATGAAAAGCTTCGAGGACTGTGTCATTCTCCCAGCCACCAATATCTTGGAGAGCCTGAGGAAGGTCAAAGTGGTAAAGGGTCACCATTGGTGAGATGTTGTTTGCCAGGAGGCCATCAATAAGCCTATTATAATACTCAACACCCTTATCATTGACTGGGCCTTGTCCAGTTGGGAAGATTCGAGACCATGAGATGGAGAATCGGTAACTTTTCACCCCCAGACTCCTGAGCATGTACAAGTCTGCGTCCAACCGATTGTAACTATCACAAGCAAAGTCTCCGTTTGCATTACTAGGAATATTTCCAGGTACCTGTGTGAATGTATCCCAGGTACTTGGTCCTTTCCCATCTGCATTCCACCCCCCTTCAATCTGATAAGCCGAGGTTGAAACTCCCCACTTGAAATCTTCCGGGAAGGTTGAGTAATGGTACATGTCTCTTTCGAAAGCAGTTTGCCCTGAGAATTTTTCCCATACGACCTTTGCGGTTGAAGGCACATGTGACGCCGGAAGGGGAGGCAACTTTCTTGAATGTGACCATCTTAAAGTTGATGAACCCGACTTGCTTCTCTTTGTACTTTGTACTGGGAAACCATTATTTCCGATAATAGTCGAGAGCAGATAAGCTGATTGTTTGGGGGTCCTTTGTCTGTTGGCATCTTCAAAATTTACATAATGCAAACCAAATCTATGGAGGTATCCCGGTGGCCCCTCAAATCCATCCAGCAGGGATCGGACTATATAAGAATTTACGGCTACATTATCAATCTTGACAGCTGCAAAGGGATAAAGTAAACATCTGGGTTAGGACTTTCCAGTCTTATTACAACTGTACTAGTGGTAGAAAGACTCGAAATTTACCTTTCAAGGCTTCATTAATGGAAGACGTCAAGAACTCCACCCGAGCCACGTCATTGAAGACATCGGCAGTGTCTGGTGTCGGAATACCATTGTCCGTTATATATATGGGGAGTCCTCCTTGACCGTATTCTTCTTTGACAAAGTTCAGAAGCCTTCTCAGACCCCATGGCACCACGTAGATCCAAGGAGATGAGGTGGTCGGCCATGATGGATCCACATGGGATTCAACACCTCCAATATTATTATAATCAGCCGCACAGCTCTGGCCTCCTGTGGCATTGACTAATCGGGAAGTATAGTAAGAGATGCCAAGGAAGTCTGCTGTGCCATTGATGTAGGCCTTCTCCTCCTCAGTGAATGTGGGCAGCTCGGCCACGGTAGAGGAACATTGGGTATTTATGTTTTCAACTTGAGTCTTCAGAACCTCAGGATAGTCTCCATTGACAAGTATAGGATGGGCGAACCACCCAAGCATGAACTGGAGGTATCGCTCGGCAGCACTTACGTCATCTGGATTAGTAGGGTTTAGGGGTTCTGCCCAGTCTGAGTTCAGAGAGATTCCCACCTGACCCTGCTGCGAGGCTCGGTGCTTGTCATTGTAAACATGCCAGGCCTTAGCGTGAGCTTTCACAATGTTGTGGGTGACCTAGGATGATACAATGGAGAAGACTTGATTACAGACATTCTTATCCATTCTCCTGATGATGTGATAAGAGTTTTTATAAGGATCAAACATTCGGGAATCTGCTGATATAGGATATTCTGCGCTGTAATAATCAGCTGTAGAGATAGAAGGACGTTGTATATCCACCGATAACAAATGTCACCATGTGATACTTTACCGCTCATAAAAAGTTAATGTTTTCTATGTTACATATGAATCCAAAATAAGCTTCCATATACTTTCTACTTTAACCCCTTATCTACGTTCCTGTTTTATACATTAATTCCCATTTTGATTTTTTTAACTATGAATTTTTTAAAAAATTTCTGTTCCTTTTTGCCTGTATGGGGTCTGGTTTCTTCGGAACAAACTGTAGTTTTTAATAGCACAATTCGTTTTTTTTTTATATATATATATGTTTTACTGAAATTTTATTAACCCTTTCTGTACAGTATATTTAAAAAAGTGAATCTGGAGTTATTTTTTCTAAAATAAATTCTGCAGTTATCATAGAACCTAAATAACATAAAAGCATTTTTTTCTCTGGTAAATCCACATACAGTGATACCAAATTCTAGTTGTTTTTTTTTGTTTTTTTTTTTAACTTTAATTTACTTCAAGGGGTATTCCCATTACAGTAAATTTATGTAATTTCTTTTTATGAACAAAAGTTATACAAGTTATACAATGTACTTTTTGTATCAATTCCTTACAGTTTCCTAGATCTCTGCTTGCTGTCATTCCATGGAAAGCTTCTATGTTTACTACCAGTGGACGGAAATGTGACCATGGTCACACAGGTGCGCGGCTTCATATGTTATGGAGAGTAATCAGAGCCGTGTGTTATAACGAGCCGTGCACCTGTGTGATCTAACGAGCCGTGCACCTGTGTGATCTAACGAGCCGCGCACCTGTGTGATCTAACGAGCTGTGCACCTGTGTGATCTAACGAGCCGTGCACCTGTGTGATCTAACGAGTTGTGCACCTGTGTGATCTAACGAGCCGTGCACCTGTGTGATCTAAGGAGCCGTGCACCTGTGTGATCTAACGAGCCGCGCACCTGTGTGATCTAACGAGCTGTGCACCTGTGTGATATTACGAGCCGCGCACCTGTGTGATCTAACGAGCCGTGCACCTGTGTGATCTAACGAGCCGCGCACCTGTGTGATCTAACGAGCTGCGCACCTGTGTGACCATGGTCAGATTTCTGTCCACTGGTAGTAAACATAGAAGCTTTCTGTAGGAGGACAGCAAGCGGAGATCTAGAAATTGGTGAGGAATTGATACAGAAAGTATATTGGAAAATTGTATCACTTTTTATCATAAAAACAAAAAAAAACTACCAAAAATTTGCTGAAATGGGAATACAGCTTTAATGAAATTGTTTTTGGGGGAAAAAACTTTTTGCATCATCTCCCTCCAATCTCAATAACTTTAAAAAAATTTTTTTTCTCAATGTGGCTGTGTATGGGCTTATTTTTGTGTAAAGACCTGTAATTTTTATATATACAGGCAGTTCCGGTGCATAAGATACGTTCTTTAGGTTTGTACTTAAGTTAAATTTGTATGTAAGTCGGAACTGGTATATTTTATAAATGGAGATTCACTGCAACTTTTTTTTGTCCCTTTGACGATTGGACTTTCTAAATTGTGCACGGGAACAAATATCATCAATAAAACTTCAATACAGACACCTTACTGTCGATCATTGCAGCCTAAGACTAGGGAAAGCATCCAGAGAGCTTCACCAGATGACACAGGGGGGCAGAGGGGTCCGCCTGTAACTAGGCGTCGTCTTTAGGTCCTAAAGTTGGGGACTGCCTGGAGTTCATAAGATTTTTTAATCAGATTTAATCATAGTTTATGTGTGATGGATGATTAAAAAATGTCAATTTGGGCATCGCTTTTGCTTTATTTATTTTTATTTCTTTGTAGTTCAGTATAAATACTATTAAAGTTTTCTACAGGGGTACAGTGGCGTTAGTGCAAAATGTTTTTTGTGAGTTTTGTGTTTTTCTTTTTTTGCACATTGGGGGTCATTTACTAAGGGCCCGATTCGCGTTTTCCCGACATGTTACCCGAATATTTCCGATTTGCGCCTATTTCCCCTGAATTGAATTGGCGCATGCGATCGGATTGTGGCGCATCAGCGCTGCCATGCACGCAACGAAAAATGGGGGGCGTGGCCGAACGGAAACCCGACGGATTCGGAAAAAACGCCGCATTTTTTTAAAAAAAGGATCGCTCGGCACGCGCTTACCTTCACTCAGCCCGGCTCGGTGTACTCCAGTGCGTTCCGATGCTCTTCAGCGCAGCAGCGACATCTGGTGGACGTCGGAGGAACTGCCTTAGTGAATCGCCGGAAGACCCGAATCCACCGTAGAGAACGCGCCGCTGGATCGCGAATGGGCCGGGTAAGTAAATCTGCCCCGTTGTTATTTTTATTATTTGTCCCACAAGGGGACACTGATAGGAGATCGCTTGGATCACTTGTATAATGCTCTGCTATAAATGTAGCACAGTGCATTATACTGTAAGCTAGTAACAGGCTCTGGCCTAATAGAAGATGGACCCCAGACTAAAGCAGACAGAGTGAGCTCCCTCCCTCTGCACCAGCGTGGACAGCTCAGTCCATGTTTGACCGCGATATCTAAGAGGTTCAACACTTGGGATAGGAGATTTTCTGAAGTGTTAGTGCCGGGGTTGGGCTGTTTCCACCAAATGCTTCTCTATGCTTCTTTCAAAAGATATTGCTCCACTATTTCTGGAGCAGTTGGAATTTTTCCTCTAGCCCCCACCATTACTGGCATTATTTTTGTCATCCATCAAACTATTTCTGCTCACTACAGTCAGGTGGGTGGTGCCAGGGTGTCTGCTCCAGCCTAGGGCCGCCCACCTGACAGTAGAGCTAAACTAGCATACTGTGTGCACAAGTTATTGACACTGATAAATTGGGATTTATAGGATCGGTTCAAGGCTAGAAAAAAAAAAATTCCAACCCTGCTGGAATTATTTGAGCTCTGCCGATTTAAGGAAACAAACAAGGGGTGAACGCAGTGAATGGTCACCTATAATAAAGAAGATCACTAGATATTACATACTTATATTACAAATTACCGAAATATTTAGATTACGTTTCCAATTCGTACCTTGAAGGAGGCATTTCCTGGATCTTGGATCCCTGGTGCATGTTCTCCGGTCCCGTATCCAGCGTAACTGACAACACAAGGTTCATGGAACGTTATCCAATGCTTAACCCTGTCTCCAAAATTACTGAAGCAGAAATCGGCATATTCCACGAATGCCTGGATGGTGGATTCATGTTGCCAGCCGCCGGACTCTTGCAGAGCTTGGGGCAGATCCCAGTGATACAAAGTTACCATTGGTTTGATGTTTTCTTGGATTAACCTGTTGATTAATTTGTTGTAGTATTTCACACCCGCTGCATTGACTGTGGAGTTCAGTCCCGTTGGGAATATTCGGGGCCAGGAGATGGAGAAGTGATAGACCTTGGACTGTAGGCCCTTCAGAAGATACACATCATAGTCAATCTTGTTGTAGCTGTCACAAGCCACATCCGCCGTCCCATTGTCTGCAGCTTTACCACTTTGTCCATAAACATCCCATATGGATTGTCCTTTATCCCCCTCGGCCCAGCCCCCTTCTACTTTGAAGGCTGAAGAAGAGGATCCCATAAGGAAGCCTTCAGGGAATGTGTCCTGCAAGAAGTCATCTCTCTCTTCCGGTGTCTGACTAGCAAATCTCTGCCATACTGTGGTGTACGCCGAGCGGGAAGCTTTTGCCGGATGCTCCTGTCTGCATTACAAAGATATCAACCAGAATTTCATTTAAATTTTTATTAGTTTTAATTTATTGAAAAACCTCTACTACCAACCCCTTTGCCAGCTATTTCTACCAAAAAGAGTCAAATGGGTCACTGTATTATACGTGGTTTCTGATATCTGGTTGGCTAGTACACAAACATGTGACCATCATTTTCCACCTTGGTATCTACAGAAGCGGTCACAATAAGCTTGTCTAATGTACAGTTCTAGCTACATAGGCCTTATACAGTCCTTTTTAGTTGACAATAACGGTATTTCACTGCTGGGTTTAGTAGAGCTCTTGCAGGAAGTGGATAATTTCCCTGTAGCACCCCCAGAGGTAAATTGGGGCATTACACTTCCCTTTGAAATTAATTAAATTATGTGCTTCCAGAGGGAGCAGGAGGATAAGATGAAGATATCATAAAGAAATGGAACAAGAATGATGAATATCTGCCCCATATAATAGGAAGTCCTTAATATATACTGAACTTGGTTTTATAAAGAATATATCATTTCTGTACAGACCTGTTTGGATTCTCATCAGCTTGATTTATGAATTGACTTATATCATAACCTATGAACCTTGTGCCGGACCTGTCCAATGCTGCAAAACACACAAATCAAAAAATATTACAATTACAGGGTTCTATAGAGTTACCCAGTATTATTACAGTGTTATATATACGCTAAAATGAAGGAAGTGTCTTACAGAACTTTACACAAACATTTAGGGGCCACTTTACCCAAATATCGTTACCAAAGGGCACAAGCAACATCTTATTGTCACCCATCCTTCATAGATATTAGTAGTCCCTGCTGTCTCTTCCCTCTTGTCCTCCTTTCTGTAACCCCTTTCCATTTTAGGCCTCTGAATTCAATGCATTTTCAAGAATTAGTCATAATGGGCTCAATAATATAAAAGAATACCCTCCTCCCATTTTTTCTGTCTAAGCTTTTCTTTACTTCCTGTTTCTGGTTCAACATACAGGAAGTGAGCAGTCAGCCAATCACAGTCTAAACACAATGCTAGTCTGCCCAGTGATTGGCTGAGCGCTGCTTCTAGGTGCTTCCTGTCTGTACAACAGCTACAGACAGGAAGCTACAGAATTTGACTTGGACTGTTACATTCAGTATTCTGTTTTCTCTCCATTAAGAACTTTTGTTATCACAGTTTGTTATAAAGACTTGACATTTCTACCGTACTTTACCTTTAAGCATTTGAAAAGCAGAGAGATATTTTGCTTCTATGGAGCTGCAGTCCTTCAGAATTAAGCTGAAAACCAACATGTCCAGACCTTTCTTCATGTTCTGTATTGATAAAAGCCGAGGCAAATGATAAGAATACACAATATGCTGAAGGAATCATGACCAAGGTGATGGGGTCAACATGTCGCCTCATGGACAATAGCTTCAAAATTGTGTCTCCTAAGCAGCTCTGACCCAGGATGCTCAGTTACTTTAGGTTTAGTTCAAAGATTTACCTAAGACAGATTGTACCAGGATGGTTTGTATCGATGGAATAATTTGGAGCTTCTAGGCCCAAGTACGACATTTGTAACATGGCTGTCAAATATCGTTTGGGTAACCGTGACCTCTGCACCACTCCTGACTCCATTGAACTTCCTGTTGATCTAGATCAAGACTTGAATGGACTCTTCAAGAACATAATACTTGATGTCTCTTACCTGATTCCATGGTTGCAGCTGCTCCACCTGAAGGCAGTCAAGTTGTACGTTCAGTGCAAGAAAGTCAACATTGTCCTATAAATATAGAGAATTGGACAATTGGTGGGGTGTGTAGCTGCTACAGTGAAAGGGACAACTCTAGGGTGGTCTCATTGTTGATGAGCACCTATTTCAGAAGTGAAATCTGCAGAATATGGGATGGGCACATCAAAATCTTCTGCTTAAAAGTGTGTCATGAATATGCTAGTGTCAAGGAGCAAATTTAATTATTGGGAACTTACTTGACTGCCTGGGTAGCACATTACAGAGAACTGGTGCAGCTCAAGAAAAGCCTTGGAGTTGGAAATAGATATTTTGGGTTACCGAGGAAAGGAATCCTATGTCCTTCGCGTACTGGGCAACAAGACACCCTAGCTGATTTTATTGCGTTGGAGAAGATGTCTAATAGTTGGATTTTGTAAACTTAGACTAGGCTTTCTTTCATTTTAGTTTAATTTTTAATTTTTTTTTGTTCAAAAGTTGAATTTTTCTGATTCTGGATGATGAATCTGAAAGGAAAACTTTATTTACCAGAACGTGGGGGTTCATAGACAGAAAAGTGCTCAGAGTTCCTGATCCTAGTGCAATAGATAACCGGCCACCTGTAGATACAAACACAATATCATAATTTATCTATAAGGAGATTAGAACTGAGACTTTAGACAGCGCCAAATAATCTGCTTTCCTTCATACAACATAAAAGGTATAAAGTTATAAAATTCAGGTTATCAACAGCCACCACTAGGGGGTGCTAGTAACATATACATGTCTACAGCTAGGACTGAGCTCATGGGATCTCTGAATATGAATACACTAACTTGTCCTCCTTGTGGTGGCCCCAGGTAATCATTATAATGGGAGGTAGAGCCAGTACAGAGTCTAGCCCCTTCTTACAGGGGGCCCCATAGCCATGGCCTTGTCTGCCTCTATGGTTGATATCTCATCGATCGTAATGCTGGTTATTAAAGGGGCATTTATTGAAATAGTCAAATGTTTCTTACATTTTTTTTCATCACAATATTAGTTATACATCCTGTGCACGGATAAACTGAGCAGTGGCTTAGTAATGTATCAGCCACATTCATCAATCTTATCACATTCCAATTACTGTCTTATCTGCCCTTGATATTGATTTGCACAAACAAGACTTATCTGGGAGCAGAGTTCACAATGTGATCAGTACGACATGATAAAAACAAGTCACCTGAAGACCAGAGAGGAGTCAATACAGTTAATAGATAATGAGAGCAAAAGATTTATAAAAAATAGTAAATCATGATTAAAGGGAAACTGCAATAAACAGACTTTGTCATAGTAACAATCTAACAGGGAGTTCATATACCAAAATAGTAATGCCCTTGTCCATAGGGGCAGTATTATAGTAGTTATATTCCTGTACATAGGGGGCAGTATTATAGTAGTTATATTCCTGTACATAGGGGGCAGTATTATAGTAGTTATATTCTTGTACATAGGGGGCAGTATTATAGTAGTTATATTCCTGTACATAGGGGGCAGTATTATAGTAGTTATATCCCTGTACATAGGGGGCAGTATTATAGTAGTTATATTCCTGTACATAGGGGGCAGTATTATAGTAGTTATATTCTTGTACATAGGGGCAGTATTATAGTAGTTATATTCTTGTACATAGGGGGCAGTATTATAGTAGTTATATTCTTGTACATAGGGGCAGTATTATAGTAGTTATATTCTTGTACATAGGGGCAGTATTATAGTAGTTATATTCTTGTACATAGGGGGCAGTATTATAGTAGTTATGTTCCTGTACATAGGGAGCAGTATTATAGTAGTTATATTCCTGTACATAGGAGCAGTATTATAGTAGTTATATTCTTGTACTTAGGGGGCAGTATTATAGTAGTTATATTCTTGTACATAGGGGGCAGTATTATAGT
Source organism: Engystomops pustulosus (assembly GCF_040894005.1). Classification (NCBI taxonomy): domain Eukaryota; kingdom Metazoa; phylum Chordata; class Amphibia; order Anura; family Leptodactylidae; genus Engystomops; species Engystomops pustulosus. The sequence continues at coordinate 112,917,626 of NC_092418.1, read as the reverse complement.
AGTTATATTCTTGTACATAGGGGCAGTATTATAGTAGTTATGTTCCTGTACATAGGGAGCAGTATTATAGTAGTTATATTCCTGTACATAGGAGGCAGTATTATAGTAGTTATATTCCTGTACATAGGGGGCAGTATTATAGCAGTTATATTCTTGTACATAGGGGGCAGTATTATAGTAGTTATATTCTTGTACATAGGGGGCAGTATTATAGTAGTTATATTCTTGTACATAGGGGCAGTATTATAGTAGTTATATTCCTGTACACAGGGGGCAGTATTATAGTAGTTATATTCTTGTACATAGGGGGCAGTATTATAGTAGTTATATTCCTGTACATAGGGGCAGTATTATAGTAGTTATATTCTTGTACATAGGGGGCAGTATTATAGTAGTTATATTCCTGTACATAGGGGGCAGTATTATAGTAGTTATATTCTTGTACATAGGGGGCAGTATTATAGTAGTTATATTCCTGTACATAGGGGACAGTATTATAGTAGTTATATTCCTGTACATAGGGGATAGTATTATAGTAGTTATATCCCTGTACATAGGGGGCAGTATTATAGTAGTTATATTCTTGTACATAGGGGCAGTATTATAGTAGTTATATTCTTGTACATAGGGGGCAGTATTATAGTAGTTATATTCTTGTACATAGGGGGCAGTATTATAGTAGTTATATTCTTGTACATAGGGGGCAGTATTATAGTAGTTATATTCTTGTACATAGGGGGCAGTATTATAGTAGTTATATTCCTGTACATAGGGGGCAGCAGGGCCGCATCTGCCATGAGGCGGGATGAAAATTTCGCCTCAGGCGGCAGATGCGGAGCCCTGAGGCAGGCGGCGAAACAGCTGTAGGTGCCGAATCACCCACAAGCAGTGCGGACCTGCCGCTGCCTCGATTCCTCACAGTAGCGCTGATGGAGGACGCTGGCGGCATGACATCATCAAACGCCGCCTGTGTCCTCCATCAGCGCTACTGTGAGGAATCGAGGCAGCGGCAGGTCCGAACATAAACAGCAGCGCTGCTGGCAGGAGGAGGGGGAAGGCTGGCTCCCGGTGGGCTGATGAAGGAGAAGGGTCAGACGGGAAGCCTGTGCAGAGGCTTCACTGGCTGGTGGAGCAGCAGTCAGCTGGAGAGTTATCACTTTGCTGCTGCTCCACCACAGCCGGGCAGCCAGAAAGTATCCTCCGCTGAGCTCTCTGCTCCTGCTGTAGAAGCTCCGATGAGCAAGCTCCGCCCACCAGCTCAGAGCTCCTGAACTTCATCAGCAGCTATGTGTGCTGCTGTGTGTAAGCTACAGGTATGTTGCTGGGTGTATGCTGGGTGTATGCTGGGTGTATGCTGTGCATGTTGCTGTGCATAAGCTACAGGTATGCTGCATGTTGCTGTGTGTATGCTGCTGCCTGCTGTGTATGCTGTTTTGTATGTATGCTGTGTATAATGCTGTGTATATGCTCCTGTGTGTATGATGCTGTGCATGTTGCTGTGTGTATGATGCTGTGCATGTTGCTGTTTGTATGATGCTGTGCATGTTGCTGTGTGTATGATGCTGTGCATGCTGCTGCCTGCTGTGTATGATGCTGTGCATGCTGCTGCCTGCTGTGTATGATGCTGTGCATGCTGCTGCCTGCTGTGTATGATGCTGTGCATGCTGCTGCCTGCTGTGTATGATGCTGTGCATGCTGCTGCCTGCTGTGTATGATGCTGTGTATGCTGCTGCCTGCTGTGTGTGATGCTGTGTATGCTGCTGCCTGCTGTATGTGATGCTGCATGTATATGCTGTGTGTATATGATGCTGTGCATGCTGCTGCCTGCTGTGTATGATGCTGTGCATGCTGCTGCCTGCTGTGTATGATGCTGTGTATGCTGCTGCCTGCTGTGTGTGATGCTGTGTATGCTGCTGCCTGCTGTATGTGATGCTGCATGTATATGCTGTGTGTATATGATGCTGTGTATGCTGCTTCCTCATGTTTGTGATGCGGAGTGTATGCTGCGGCCTGCTGTATGTGATGCTGTGTGTATGCTGCATGTATATGCTGTGTGTGTATGATGCTGTGTATGCTGCTGTCTGCTGTGTGTGTATGATGCGGAGTGTATGCTGCTGTCTGCTGTATATGATGCTGCATGTATATGCTGTGTATATGATGCTGTATCTGATGCTGTGTATGCTGCATGTATATGCTGTGTATATGATGCTGTATCTGATGCTGTGTATGCTGCATGTATATGCTGTGTGTGTATGATGCTGTGTATGCTGCTGTCTGCTGTGTGTGTATGATGCGGAGTGTATGCTGCTGTCTGCTGTATATGATGCTGCATGTATATGCTGTGTATATGATGCTGTATCTGATGCTGTGTATGCTGCATGTATATGCTGTGTATATGATGCTGTATCTGATGCTGTGTATGCTGCATGTATATGCTGTGTGTGTATGATGCTGTGTATGCTGCTGTCTGCTGTGTGTGTATGACGCGGAGTGTATGCTGCGGCCTGCTGTATATGATGCTGCATGTATATGCTGTGTGTATGATGCTGTATCTGATGCTGTGTGTATGCTGCATGTATATTCAGTGTGTGTATGATGCGGTGTGTATGCTGCTGCCTGCGGTATGTGATGCTGTGTATGGTCCTCCTGCTTACTTATTTTTGACCCCCTCAGTTACTCTTTTGACCCCTCCATCTACCACCTGCTGATGTACCAGCAAGATCCTCTGAAGAAAAATGGGAAAGTCATGATTCATTATAGGAGTAGTGGTTTATTTCATATATATGGCTGATGTATGTATAGATTAAAAATGTGTATTAATGTGGAATGTTAATGTAGTAAGTTGTATGTACATATATATATGTACAGATAGAATGTTTCGCGCATTTATGTACTTTTAGTGTAAATACTATTTAATTTCTATTACTATTTAAATTAATTTAGTTTTGTATTGTTTTATTGCAAGAGACCATTCAGTGGGCGGTATATAGAAGGAGATCAGGGCTAGGATTTTTATTTTTTTTTAAAGGGGGGGAGGGGGCAGCATTTGAGTTTTCGCCTCAGGCAGCAAAAAAGCTAGAATCGGCCCTGGGGGGCAGTATTATAGTAGTTATATTCTTATACATAGGGGGCAGTATTATAGTAGTTATATTCTTGTACATAGGGGGCAGTATTATAGTAGTTATATTCCTGTACATAGGGGGCAGTATTATAGTAGTTATATTCTTATACATAGGGGGCAGTATTATAGTAGTTATATTCTTGTACATAGGGGGCAGTATTATAGTAGTTATATTCCTGTACATAGGGGGCAGTATTATAGTAGTTATATTCTTGTACATAGGGGCAGTATTATAGTAGTTATATTCTTGTACATAGGGGGCAGTATTATAGTAGTTATATTCTTGTACATAGGGGGCAGTATTATAGTAGTTATATTCCTGTACATAGGGGGCAGTATTATAGTAGTTATATTCTTGTACATAGGGGGCAGTATTATAGTAGTTATATTCTTGTACATAGGGGGCAGTATTATAGTAGTTATATTCTTATACATAGGGGGCAGTATTATAGTAGTTATATTCTTGTACATAGGGGCAGTATTATAGTAGTTATGTTCTTGTACATAGGGGGCAGTATTATAGTAGTTATATTCTTATACATAGGGGGCAGTATTATAGTAGTTATATTCTTGTACATAGGGGGCAGTATTATAGTAGTTATATTCCTGTACATAGGAGGCAGTATTATAGTAGTTATATTCTTGTACATAGGGGGCAGTATTATAGTAGTTATATTCCTGTACATAGGGGCAGTATTATAGTAGCTATATTCTTGTACATAGGGGCAGTATTATAGTAGTTATATTCCTGTACATAGGGGGCAGTATTATAGTAGTTATATCCCTGTACATAGGGGTCAGTATTATAGTAGTTATATTCCTGTACATAGGGGGCAGTATTATAGTAGTTATATTCTTGTACATAGGGGGCAGTATTATAGTAGTTATGTTCCCGTACATAGGGGGCAGTATTATAGTAGTTATGTTCCCGTACATAGGGGGCAGTATTATAGTAGTTATGTTCCCGTACATAGGGGGCAGTATTATAGTAGTTATGTTCCTGTACATAGGGGGCAGTATTATAGTAGTTATGTTCCTGTACATAGGGGGCAGTATTATAGTAGTTATATTCTTATACATAGGGGGCAGTATTATAGTAGTTATATTCTTGTACATAGGGGCAGTATTTTAGTAGTTATGTTCTTGTACATAGGGGGCAGTATTATAGTAGTTATATTCTTATACATAGGGGGCAGTATTATAGTAGTTATATTCTTGTACATAGGGGGCAGTATTATAGTAGTTATATTCCTGTACATAGGAGGCAGTATTATAGTAGTTATATTCTTGTACATAGGGGGCAGTATTATAGTAGTTATATTCCTGTACATAGGGGCAGTATTATAGTAGCTATATTCTTGTACATAGGGGCAGTATTATAGTAGTTATATTCCTGTACATAGGGGGCAGTATTATAGTAGTTATATCCCTGTACATAGGGGGGAGGATTATAGTAGTTATATTCCTGTACATAGGGGGCAGTATTATAGTAGTTATATTCTTGTACATAGGGGGCAGTATTATAGTAGTTATGTTCCCGTACATAGGGGGCAGTATTATAGTAGTTATGTTCCCGTACATAGGGGGCAGTATTATAGTAGTTATATTCCTGTACATAGGGGGCAGTATTATAGTAGTTATATTCTTGTACATAGGGGGCAGTATTATAGTAGTTATATTCCTGTACATAGGGGGCAGTATTATAGTAGTTATATTCTTGTACATAGGGGGCAGTATTATAGTAGTTATATTCCTGTACATAGGGGGCAGTATTATAGCAGTTATGTTCCCGTACATAGGGGGCAGTATTATAGTAGTTATGTTCCTGTACATAGGGGGCAGTATTATAGTAGTTATATTCCTGTACATAGGAGGCAGTATTATAGTAGTTATATTCCTGTACATAGGGGGCAGTATTATAGTAGTTATATTCTTGTACATAGGGGGCAGTATTATAGTAGTTATATTCTTGTACATAGGGGGCAGTATTATAGTAGTTATATTCTTGTACATAGGGGGCAGTATTATAGTAGTTATATTCCTGTGCATAGGGGGCAGTATTATAGTAGTTATATTCTTGTACATAGGGGGCAGTATTATAGTAGTTATATTCCTGTACATAGGGGGCAGTATTATAGTAGTTATATTCCTGTACATAGGGGGCAGTATTATAGTAGTTATATTCTTGTACATAGGGGGCAGTATTACAGTAGTTATATTCTTGTACATAGGGGGCAGTATTATAGTAGTTATATTCTTGTACATAGGGGGCAGTATTATAGTAGTTATATTCTTGTACATAGGGGGCAGTATTACAGTAGTTATATTCTTGTACATAGGGGGCAGTATTATAGTAGTTATATTCCTGTACATAGGGGGCAGTATAATAGTAGTTATATTCCTGTACATAGGGGGCAGTATTATAGTAGTTATATTCCTGTACATAGGGGGCAGTATTATAGTAGTTATATTCCTGTACATAGGGGGCAGTATTATAGTAATTATGTTCCTGTACATAGGGGGCAGTATTACAGTAGTTATATTCTTGTACATAAGGGGCAGTATTATAGTAGTAATATTCTTGTACATAGGGGGCAGTATTATAGTAGTTATATTCTTGTACATAGGGGGCAGTATTATAGTTATTTTCTTATTTGATTTTGTCCTATAAAATAAACATTTAAGTGATTAACATTATGGTTTTTGAGATAAGGGTAATACACCAAGATTGAAAAAGACATTATCACGTTATTTGTATTTAATTTATATATTTGTCCCCATGGGCTTATATAAGTCTTGATTCCCCCGGGTCCCACTCACCTCCAGCAGAATACTTCTGGTGATATAACGTGTATACTCTCTCATGGGCGTCTAGAAGAACCTGCAGGGATTGTGAATCTGTGACATCTTCATGAACATCAAATGTTATCCAGGTTTGGACCAAGTCTCCCAATGAGTGGAATGCAAATTCAGCATATTCTGCATAGGCATCTGCAGGGCTAGCACCAGTTTTGGGATTCTCTGTGGATATTCTCTTATGGCTTCTGTCAAATAAGATTACAATTGGTTTAATGTTGGCTCCATTCAGCTCCTGAAGAAGGGTCCTGTAACACTGCAGTTGCCCATTAAGGATCTCCTTGAAGTACCCAGAGTTCAGGCCTAGCCGGACCTTGTAGTAGGTGACGCTATATTGCTGTAGAGTGGGAATTTGGTCTTTCAGGTTATTGATCACCTTACTATTACACCCAAAGACTCCCGATGTCTCCACTTCATTATGGAGACCATTATCTTCAATGCTGTGCAAAGGTCCAGCAATGGCCAGGAAGTTTCCAGGAACTGCAGCATTGAGGCTATAACACATGGATGAGAGGAGAACCAGCAGGACCTCCGGCCAGGGTGGTGCCATCCTGGACACTGTATCCCCAAATCTATCTGTCAAGTAACTTATACTCCGACAAAGGCCATAAAATAGAGGTTTGCTTTGTTATCATCTCAGCTGATAAAGTCATTGCAGAAGAACTAATCACTGAGAGATAACGAGGCGGCTGCAGGGGCACAGGGTGCCATTGCATAGTGGCATGGATATGGGGATGGCCAAATATATTAGGTGGATATTCAGGAAAAGGGAGCAATCTACTCATAGGATCACATATGTTGATAACCGACTAGGTCAAGGTCTGGCCATAATCAGCAGATCTCTCCAATAGCAGGGCTTGATTTGAGGTCCTGCTCACTCTTTCCCTCTCCATTGATCTCTTGTACTTGGATATTTTTGTGAGATGGATGAAGCAGAGTTGACTATTATTATGTATGCATTTATTTTGCAGTTTTCCCTTCTGCATATTAAATTTTCAGTTGATTGAAAAACATCAGGCCGGTCTCCATACATGCACACAGAAATCAGAAGAGATGATGGAGCATCAGCTGGACTATACAGAATATTGTAGAGAAGTACTCATGTGCATAAAGCACTTGGAGTAAGATAGCAACTTAACATTAGCTCCAGCAGATTCTGTTTGTACCTGTGTCTCACACTATGCTCCTGCTCCCTCTTCCCCCCTGCCCTCTCCATAGACTTCTCTTTAATCTGATACTTTTGTTAGCTGCTGTGGATCTTGCAATAGAAACGATTTTTGAGTACGATGATGAAAAAATACAAATAACAAATCTTCCCCCTATTGGGCACTCAATAGTACGAAACTAATAGAAAAAACCTCAGATGCCTCACTTTATATAGGTCACCCCAAATTCCAGGTACTGTATTTAATGACTAAGGCTACATTCACACACATGTATGGGGGACGTATATATGGCCGATATACGTCCCCCATACACTTCTATGGGCTCACGGCCCGGTACGGGAGCGGTATGGTGCTGTACACGTGTGGCACCGTACCGCTCCGTAGCCCGGGAACAGATGCGACATGTCCTATCTTTTCCTGTATTACGGCGCCGTGCGCCATATCTTCCTATGCGCGCTGCCGTGTGCCCGCCGTCCTACGGTGCGGTGGGCAATGGCAGTGTGCATGTAGCCTAATCCTGTATGGGATATAAGTCATACAATGTAACCTAATAATGAACATTAACTAATAAATAACCCCAAACACCAAGAGTTCAGGTGGATAAAAATTACTTGGTGACATGTGGCCTTTATGTATTATCTTACAATAAAGAACTTTGTAAAACCTACGGCTAAGATTCACTTTAACTCAAGTATAATAAAATTATGCTCAGCCATAAGCTCTAGCGAATAAAACTCATGAATTGCCTTGAATAAAAGAAATTTTACCCAGGTACATAAACAAGGCCACAGATAATCATAGATAATATGGGGGGGGAAGTGCACACAGGTCCAGATGTTTAGGATTTCCTAAGGAAAGAGGTCGTATTTATATCATTTGTATATATTTATATGTTAGCTGCAAATGGTATTCACTTCTATAGCTGTGTATACTGTAGTGTAATACAGGAAATATTCATTCAAGGTAGAAATATAGGCGGCACCAAAACGTAGATCCTTAAACTTTTATTTAAGCATTATGGACATAGGGTTAGGCATTAGACGTGCCACAGAGACGGGTTGAGACGTTCCTTGTGTAAGCGTTTCATGAAGCCTGTGACATGTGATACTGTATATGGATAGTATAGTACAGTGGTGGCGAACCTATGGCACGGGTGCCAGAGGTGGCACTCGGAGCCCTCTCTTTTGGCACCCAGGCCATCACCCAGCACAAAGGTCACCATTCAGGACTCAAGAGCTGAATCAAGGTGGTGTGGACAGAGCTTGATTATCATTGTAGCCCCTTCTCTGGACCTGTGATTCATCCTGTTAAGGAGATTTTAGAGAGAAACTACAATAATAATATGAATTTCTCCTTCTTTCTCCTGTATTGGTGTCCTCAGGGCGCCAATACGCATGAAACCTGTTACTTTAAATTGGCATTTGGCCCTTTGTGAAAAATATGTGGCTTCTGCTTGTAGTTTCGGCACTCGGCCCCTAAAAGGTTCGCCATCACTGGAATAGTACAAAAGGTAAAATACTGTATATTAAATATACAAGGGAACTGTTAGAGATTTTTATCTAGGGCTTAAACTGCCCTTATTAGTTGTAAAGGTGACTTTCAAATTAACTCCGGTACCTGGAGGAGAGAACAAACCAGACATGGTCTTTAGCTGCACTCAAATCACACTGTTTATGTCAAAACCTGCAGTCGTGTATATAAAAACAGAAAAAAAGCTTGCAGAGGGCGTGAAATAGAGATAGAATACTGCAATACCATTGGCCATAATGAATTTACCAGGACATTCTCCGAAAAGGTTAACTATTTCTTCTCAGAGGCCTTGTTTATACTCATTTCCCTGAGAAGAAAACACAAGCAAGTCAAAACAGGAGATAAGGAGATGCTAGAACCAAAATATATGACAAGAGTGAAGGACAGACCGGCTCCTCATTAAATGTCAAAGGGAATTAGCTGGCAGGCGAGCAAACAGGTTACATAAAAATGAAATTTGAATCATGACATTAGCTGGACAGTGCTTGACCCCCGGCTTGACCCCCGGCTAATACTTAAAATGTCTTCAAAATGGCTTCTGTTTGGGTCTCTTGGTCCAAGATGGCCGCTGTAGAGGAATATATCATTAACAGGAACAGAATGCGGTATATAAATAGGATCCATGTTTTTTTCAGCAGAAACGTCAACGGCCATGTAACTCTAAGCAGCATCCACAATGTGTGAGGTAAATACACTGAAATCAGTGATATACTCCATGTAGTGTAAAGCAATAACCTCCAAAATGTCAGCCATGTCTGTGTGAGGTGTCCAGGAGCAGAAACATGGCAGCATTTGGCTTCTCTGAGGTAAAACTTCTACCATGTGGTAGGTAGCACTGCTCCCATGTAACTCTAATTAAGCATCCACAATGTGTGAGGTAATTACACTGAAATCAGTGATATATTCTATGTAGTGTGAAGCAATAAGCCCCCAAATGTCAGCCATGTCTGTAGTGTGTGAGGTGGCCGGGAGCAGAAACATGGCAGCATTTGGCTTCTCTGAGGTAAAACTTGTACCATGTGGTAGGTAGCACTGCCTCCATGTAACTCTAAGCAGCATCCACAATGTGTGAGGTAATTACACTGAAATCAGTGATATACTCTATGTAGTGTGAAGCAATAAGCCCCCAAATGTCAGCCATGTCTGTAGTGTGTGAGGTGGCCGGGAGCAGAAACATGGCAGCATTTGGCTTCTCTGAGGTAAAACTTGTACCATGTGGTAGGTAGCACTGCCTCCATGTAACTCTAAGCAGCATCCACAATGTGTGAGGTAAATACACTGAAATCGGTGATATACTCCATGTAGTGTGAAGCAATAACCTCCAAAATGTCAGCCATGTCTGTGTCAGGTGTCCAGGAGCAGAAACATGGCAGCATTTGGCTTCTCTGAGGTAAAACTTCTACCATGTGGTAGGTAGCACTGCTCCCATGTAACTCTAATTAAGCATCCACATTGTGTGAGGTAATTACACTAAAATCCGTGATATACTCCATGTAGTGTGAAGCAATAACCTCCCAAATGTCAGCCATGTCTGTAGTGTGTGAGGTGGCCGGGAGCAGAAACATGGCAGCATTTGGCTTCTCTGAGGTAAAACTTGTACCATGTGGTAGGTAGCACTGCTCCCATGTAACTCTAAGCAGCATCCACAATGTGTGAGGTAAATACACTGAAATCAGTGATATACTCCATGTAGTGTGAAGCAATAACCTCCCAAATGTCAGCCATGTCTGTGGAGTGTGAGGTGTCCAGGAGCAGAAACATGGCAGCATTTGGCTTCTCTGAGGTAAAACTTGTACCATGTGGTGGTACTGCTTCCATGTAACGCTAAGCAGTATCCACATTGGGGCTCATTTACTTACCCGGTCCATTTGCGATTCCATGGCGCATTGTCCAACGTGGATTCGCGTCCTGCCGGGATTCACTAAGGTCATGCGCCCTATATCCTGCATGTGTTGCTGCTGCGCCGAGGTCCGCCGGAGTTCACCATCTCCTTCCTGGTGCATGTAAGTGCGTGTCAAACGACACAAATTTTTTTTAAATACCGCGTTTTTTCCGAATCCTTCGGGTTTTCCGATGGCCACAACCCCCGTTTTCCGTCGCATGCAAGCCGGCGCCGATGCGACACAATCCGATCACGTGCGCCAAAATCTGGGGCAATTCGGCCCAAAATGGCGCAAATCCGAAATTATCGGGAAAACCAGACGGAGTCACGGCCAAAGGACCCTTAGTAAATGAGCCCCATTGTGTGAGGTCATTATATTCCCATATACATTAGTGATATGTACTCCATACCTCCCAACATTTCTAGATGAGAAAGAAGGACAAAATCGTGGGAAGCGTAGCGTGCTGCAGCGATCCCCACACCCCAAATATTTACAATAAAATCATAATAATAATCATCGTCTCTATAATAATATTAAACAAATTTATTCCCCAGCTGGGATTTAAACCCCGAACCTCCACACTCCACCTACAATGGAGATAGGGAGCCATTATCTACTAGGCTATAAACTGCGTTTTTGGGAGGATTTTATGTAACTAAGAGCTTTTCTGTAAGGCTACATTCACCCGAACGTATGAGGGATGTATATACGGCCCCCATACATCGCAATAAATTCAGAATTTGGCGCCGGGCTCTATGTTACGGTACGGTACGGCGGGCAATGGTAGTGTGAATGTAGCCTTACACTATGAGACAATCATTATTATTACTATGGAAACGATTATTATTATTAATAATAATAATCGTCTCCATAATGCTACAAATAAATATAACACATATACGGTAATAATAATAAATTATAAAAATCATAAGAAATGTCTCAATAATGACATCAATAATCTCTGAGAAGATGCCTCTCTATAACAGAGGGTTAACAGCTCTACAAAAAATCCACTTATAGAAAGCCCCTAATCCCATATCCTTCTGGATGGAGCTTCTGTGTCTCGTGGAGTGTGGAGGTTTCGGGTTCAAATCCCAAAAAATTTAATTAAATAGAGACCTTGGGAGGAATTTATCAGAAGTCTCTTAGAGCACAACTGTTCTAGTCTTCCATGGCGACCAATCAGAGATCAGCTTTCATTTTCCCACAGCTGTTTATGTAATTAAAGCTGAGCTCTGATTGGTTTCCGTGGGCAACTGGAACAGTTTTACCTCAGAAACTTGATGATAAATCTCCCCCTTGTGTCTGGGGAAGCCCTGGGATATGTGGAGACCATATATGGACAGATGGTGATGTTTCCATGATGACGTGGTGCCTGCTTTCCCGCTAACCCGACACATCTCTCAAAAGGATTCCCTGCCTGATGTCCAAAGAAGTAATGCACGCAAGTTCTGGCTTTAAAAGTATTTACTATGCGGGACACAGAGCGGGGACAACCCCAGACAGTGCGGGACCCGGAGGGAATATCTGGGAGAATCTCCCAGCTGCCTGTGACAGGGGGACAGAGGTGAAAAACCGGGACTGTCCTGCCAAATGCGGGATAAATTGGAAGCTATGGTGCCTCATACCTCCTAAATGTACCCCTTATCTGTGCCTGCTCTGCCTCACATCTCCTCTTTGTACTCCTTATCCCACTGCTGTGCCTCATACCTCCTCACTGTACCCCTTATCCCCCTGTTGTGCCTCATACCTCCTCACTGTAACCCTTATCCCACTGCTGTGCCTCATACCTCCTCACTGTACCCCTTATCACATTACTGTGCTTCATACCTCCTCACTGTACACCTTATCCCCCTGTTGTGCCTCATACCTCCTCACTGTAACCCTTATCCCACTGCTGTGCCTCCTACCTCCTCATTGTACCCATTATCCCACTGCTGTGCCTCATACCTACTCATTGCCCCCTTATCCCACTGCTGTGCCTCATACCTCCTCACTGTATCCCTTATCCCACTTCTGTGCCTCATACCTCCTCACTGTACCTATTATCCCACTGCTGTGCCTCATACCTACTCATTGCCCCCTTATCCCACTGCTGTGCCTCATACCTCCTCACTGTACCCCTTATCCCACTGCTGTGCCTCCTACCTCCTCACTGTATCCCTTATCCCACTGCTGTGCCTCATACCTCCTCACTGTACCTATTATCCCACTGCTGTGCCTCATACCTACTCATTGCCCCCTTATCCCACTGCTGTGCCTCATACCTCCTCACTGTACCCCTTATCCCACTGCTGTGCCTCCTACCTCCTCACTGTATCCTATCCCTTATCCCACTGCTGTGCCTCCTACCTCCTCACTGTATCCCTTATCCCCCTGTTATGCCCCATACCTCCTCACTGTTCCCCTTATCCCACTGTGCGGGACCCGGAGGGAATATCTGGGAGAATCTCCCAGCTGCCTGTGACAGGGGGACAGAGGTGAAAAACCGGGACTGTCCTGCCAAATACGGGATAAATTGGAAGCTATGGTCCCTCATATCTCCTAAATGTATCCCTTATCTGTGCCTGCTCTGCCTCACACCTCCTCTTTGTACTCCTTATCCCACTGCTGTGCCTCATACCTCCTCACTGTACCCCTTATCACATTGCTGTGCCTCATACCTCCTCACTGTACCCCTTATCCCCCTGTTGTGCCTCATACCTCCTCACTGTACCCCTTATCCCACTGCTGTGCCTCCTACCTCCTCACTGTATCCCTTATCCCACTGCTGTGCCTCATACCTCCTCACTGTACCTATTATCCCACTGCTGTGCCTCATACCTACTCATTGCCCCCTTATCCCACTGCTGTGCCTCATACCTCCTCACTGTACCCCTTATCCCACTGCTGTGCCTCCTACCTCCTCACTGTATCCTATCCCTTATCCCACTGCTGTGCCTCCTACCTCCTCACTGTATCCCTTATCCCACTGCTGTGCCTAATACCTCCTCACTGTATCCCTTATCCCCCTGTTATGCCCCATACCTCCTCACTGTTCCCCTTATCCCACTGTGCGGGACCCGGAGGGAATATCTGGGAGAATCTCCCAGCTGCCTGTGACAGGGGGACAGAGGTGAAAAACCGGGACTGTCCTGCCAAATACGGGATAAATTGGAAGCTATGGTCATACCTCCTAAATGTACCCCTTATCTGTGCCTGCTCTGCCTCACACCTCCTCTTTGTACTCCTTATCCCACTGCTGTGCCTCATACCTCCTCACTGTACCCCTTATCACATTGCTGTGCCTCATACCTCCTCACTGTACCACTTATCCCCCTGTTGTGCCTCATACCTACTCACTGTACCCCTTATCCCACTGCTGTGCCTCATACCTCCTCACTGTACCCATTATCCCACTGCTGTGCCTCATACCTCCTCACTGCCTCCTTATCCCACTGCTGTGCCTCATACCTCCTCACTGTAACCCTTATCCCAATGCTGTGCCTCATACCTCCTCATTGCCCTCTTATCCCACTGCTGTGCCTCATACCCCCTCACTGTAACCCTTATCCCACTGCTGTGCCTCATACCCCCTCACTGTACACCTTATCCCCGTGTTGTGCCTCAAACCTCCTCACTGTACCCCTTATACCACCCCTGTGCCTCATACCTACTCACTGTACCCCTTATCCCACTGCTGTGCCTCATACCTCCTCACTGTACCCCTTATCCCACTGCTGTGCCTCATACCTCCTCACTGTACCCCTTATCCCACTGCTGTGCCTCATACCCCCTCACTGTAACCCTTATCCCACTGCTGTGCCTCATACCCCCTCACTGTACACCTTATCCCCGTGTTGTGCCTCATACCTCCTCACTGTACCCCTTATACCACCACTGTGCCTCATACCTCCTCACTGTACCCCTTATACCACTGCTGTGCCTCATACCTCCTCACTCTACCCCTTATATTACTGCAGTGCCTCATACCTCCACACTCTACCCCTTATCCCACTGCTGTGCCTCATACCTCCTCATTGCCCCCTTATCCCACTGCTGTGCCTCCTACCTCCTCACTGTACCCCTTATCCCCCTGTTGTGCCTCATACTTACTCACTGTACCCCTTATCCCACTGCTGTGCCTCATACCTCCTCACTGTACCCATTATCCCACTGCTGTGCCTCATACCTCCTCACTGCCTCCTTATCCCACTGCTGTGCCTCATACCTCCTCACTGTAACCCTTATCCCACTGCTGTGCCTCATACCTCCTCATTGCCCCCTTATCCCACTGCTGTGCCTCATACCCCCTCACTGTAACCCTTATCCCACTGCTGTGCCTCATACCTCCTCACTGTACCCCTTATCCCCGTGTTGTGCCTCAAACCTCCTCACTGTACCCCTTATACCTCCCCTGTGCCTCATACCTACTCACTGTACCCCTTATCCCACTGCTGTGCCTCATACCTCCTCACTGTAACCCTTATCCCACTGCTGTGCCTCATACCTCCTCACTGTACCCCTTATCCCACTGCTGTGCCTCATACCTCCTCACTGTACCCCTTATCCCACTGCTGTGCCTCATACCCCCTCACTGTAACCCTTATCCCACTGCTGTGCCTCATACCCCCTCACTGTACACCTTATCCCCGTGTTGTGCCTCATACCTCCTCACTGTACCCCTTATACCACCCCTGTGCCTCATACCTCCTCACTGTACCCCTTATACCACTGCTGTGCCTCATACCTCCTCACTGTACCCCTTATACCACTGCTGTGCCTCATACCTCCTCACTCTACCCCTTATATTACTGCTGTGCCTCATACCTCCGCACTCTACCCCTTATCCCACTGCTGTGCCTCCTACCTCCTCACTGTACCCCTTATACCACCCCTGTGCCTCATACCCCCTCACTGTACCCCTTATCCCGCTGCTGTGCCTCATACCTCCTCACTGTACCCTTTATCCCACTGCTGTGCCTCCTACCTCCTCACTGTACCCCTTATCCCACTGCTGTGCCTCATACCTCCTCATTGTACCCATTATCCCACTGCTGTGCCTCATACCTCCTCACTGTACCCCTTATACCACCCCTGTGCCTCATACCTCCTCACTCTACCCCTTATCCCACTGCTGTGCCTCATACCTCCTCACTGTACCCCTTATCATACCTCCTCATTGCCCACTTATCCCACTGCTGCACCTCATACCTCCTCACTGTACCCCTTATACCACCCCTGTGCCTCATACCTCCTCACTGTACCCCTTATCCCACTGCTGTGCCTCATACCTCCTCACTGTACCACTTATCCCACTGCTGCACCTCATACCTCCTCACTGTACCCCTTATACCACCCCTGTGCCTCATACCTCCTCACTGTACCCCTTATCCCACTGCTGTGCCTCATACCTCCTCACTGTACCACTTATCCCACTGCTGCACCTCATACCTCCTCACTGTACCCCTTATACCACCCCTGTGCCTCATACCTCCTCACTGTAACCCTTATCCCACTGCTGTGCCTCATACCTCCTCACTGTACCCATTATCCCACTTCTGTGCCTCATACCTCCTCACTGTACCCCTTATCCCACTGCTGTGCCTCATAGCTCCTCACTGTACCCCTTATCCCACTGCTGTGCCTCATACCTCCTCACTGTACCCCTTATCCCACTGCTGTGCCTCATATGTCCTCATTGCCCCCTTATCCCACTGCTGTGCCTCATACCTCCTCACTGTACCCCTTATCCCACTGCGGTACCTCATACCTCCTCACTGTACCCCTTATCCCACTGCTGCACCTCATACCTCCTCACTGTACCCCTTATACCACCCCTGTGCCTCATACCTCCTCACTGTACCCCTTATCCCCCTGTTGTTCCTCATACCTCCTCACTGTACCCCTTATACCACCCCTGTGCCTCATACCTCCTCACTGTACCCCTTATCCCACTGCTGTGCCTCATACCTCCTCACTGTACCCCTTATCCCACTGCTGCGCCTCATACCTCCTCACTGTACCCCTTATCCCACTGCTGTGCCTCATACCTCCTCACTGTACCCCTTATCCCACTGCTGTGCCTCATACCTCCTCACTGTACCCCTTATCCCACTGCTGCGCCTCATACCTCCTCACTGTACCCCTTATCCCACTGCTGTGCCTCATACCTCCTCACTGTACCCCTTATCCCACTGCTGTGCCTCATACCTCCTCACTGTACCCCTTATACCACTGCTGTGCCTCATAGCTCCTCACTGTACCCCTTATCCCACTGCTGTGCCTCATACCTCCTCACTGTACCCCTTATACCACTGCTGTGCCTCATACCTCCTCACTGTACCTCTTATACCACCCCTGTACCTCACACCCTCCCTTCTTTTATTACAGCCAATCATATTGCAGCTTTCATTTCCATCCACTTATGCTGAAAGCAGTGCTGTTATTGGTTGCTATGGTCATCTATGATACGCCTACATTCCATTTCCAACGGTCATTTAATCCATCTGTCTCCTGGATGTAGAAGGAGCAGACGAGCTTCAGTGGCCGCCACAATGAGGAGACTCCTGCCCGGACCCCCAAATATGTGCTGGAAACGCCTCGAAAATCGTAAAAGGTCAGATTTGGGGCTTGAGGTTCAGTTCAGGATGGATAGAAGAAAAGGGAGGGGCTAATAGCAGATGAGGTGGAGCAGTGGGCAGATCTAAGATACATATAGGGGGTCATTTACTAAGGGCCCAAATCGCGTTTTCCCGACGTGTTACCCGAATATTTCCGATTTACGCCGTTTGTACCTGAATTGCCCCGGGATTGTGTCGCACGCGATCGGATTGTGGCGCATCGGCGCCGGCATGCGCGCGACGGAAATCGGGGGCGTGGCCGAACGAAAACCCGACGTATTCGGAAAAACCGCCGCATTTAAAAACCGAAAAAGTGTCGCTTGGGAAGCGCTTACCTTCACCTGGTCCGAGGTGGTGCATTCCGGCGCGTACAGATGATTTTCAGCGCAGCAGCGCCACCTGGTGGACGGCGGAGGAACTGCCTTCATAAATCCCGTCCGGACCCGAATCCAGAGCAGAGAACGCGCCGCTGGGTCGGGAATGGGCGAGGTAAGTAAATCTGCCCCATAGTATTTATATAGGGGAGCAGGGGGCACAAGACATGGGTGTAGCCAGAGCATACATAACCCAGGGGAAGATTCGGATCAGTACCCGAGCCCCATACCCTCTACATGCCATGGCCGAGCCTTGTGTAGCAGGACACAATAACCCAGATTATACCCGGGATATAGTATACCCCAGGCTATAAAATATCCTATGCCAAATTATACCCCCCTTCAGGCCAGAATCTACCCCTCTAACATGGGTATAGTCTGGTCCAGGCCATATTATACCTGGGGGGTAAACTCTATAACAGGGTATTGTGGTAGTTAACCTGTTAGGCGCCATAATCTGCAGTTTGCATTCCTAACTATGTATTTAGTTCTGTAGCTCACAAAACCATAAACCTGATGGGATCTGAAAAATGAGATTCCTATCTTTAATATAACACCAGCAGTTTCTAGGTTCTATAACACAGAAGATTTGGGCTTTTGAAGTGACATTTCGCCACCAGCCACTAAATTTGACTCATCTCATGTGGAAATGCGATGAGAAGAGTCATATTTCACTGACTTTGGAGGAGATTTTTTTTTTAACGGAAAACAGGTGAGATTTCATATGAAAGAGGGAATTCTAGAAAGGACATTTCATCCCCAACCTGAGGGAACTGGGAGTTTAGTGGGGTAAAACCTGGTGACAGGTTCTCTTTAACTTGTCATAGCTGAATCCCCAATAAAATGTAGTAAAAGTAATTCTCAGAAGGTTTATGATGGGGTTATACTCCGGGGTATAATCTAGCGTAGGCCTGGACTGGGGGTATTCTCTGACCTGTTACACCAGGGCACACGCCCCTTATGGAGGTGTAACAGCCCCCTTCACTCATCTAGTGTATAAGGAGTCTGCATCAGCCAGAATAACAATGAATAATAACCCATTAAGCCCCGCCCACATGTCTTATAGGGTCACATAAAGCTCGGTGTACGGCTGCTTCAATATGTCTGTGCTCTTATTCCCAGAATTCCTCACACTGGAGAAGACGCGGCCGGTTATTCCTGGAGCCTGTGATGACACAGAGAATCTGCACCCGACAACCAATGTGAACAACGCTCAAGTGGCTGTAACTATATTCTGTGGGTGAAGGGGTTCTGCTACCTGGATGTGTGAGGGTCAGGCTGCGAGTCTCCTGTCCTGTGAGTGTGCGGTTTGTAAGTGGGTCCGGCCAGAAGTGACCCGATTGTGTGAGGGTTAGGCTGCGAGTTTACAGTTTTTTGAATGTGCGGGTTGCAAGTGGAACCGGCCAGAAGTGACCCGTTGTGTGAGGGTTAGGCTGTGAGTCTCCTGTCCTTTGAATGTGCGGTTTGTAAGTGGGTCCGGCCAGAAGTGACCCGATTGTGTGAGGGTGAGGCCGTGCGTCTCCTGTCCTGTGAGTGTGCGGTTTGTAAGTGGGCCAGGCCAGAAGTGACCCGATTGTGTGAGGGTTAGGCTGCGAGTCTCCTGTCCTGTGAGTGTGCGGTTTGTAAGTGGGCCAGGCCAGAAGTGACCCAATTGTTTGAGGGTTAGGCTGCGAGTTTACTGTCTTTTAAATGTGCGGGTTGCAAGTGGGCCAGGCCAGAAGTGACCCGTTGTGTGAGGGTTAGGCTGTGAGTGTCCTGTCCTTTAAATGTGCAGTCTGTAGGTGGGTCCTGCCAGAAGTGACCCGATTGTGTGGGGGTTAGGCTGCGAATCTACTGTCTTTTGAATGTGCGGGTTGTAAGTTGGTCCAGCCAAAAGTGACCCGATTGTGTGAGGGTTAGGCTGCGAGTCATCTTTCTTTTGAAAGTGCGGTTCGTAAGTGGGTCCGGCCAGAAGTGACCCGATTGTGTGAGGGTTAGGCTGTGAGTCTCCTGTCCTTTGAATGTGCGGTGTGTGTAAGTGGGTCCGGCCAGAAGTGACCCGATTGTGTGAGGGTGAGGCTGCGAAACTACTGTCTTTTGAATGTGCTGTCTGTAAGTGGGTCCGGCCAGAAGTGACCCGATTGTGTGAGGGTTAGGCTGTGAGTGTCCTGTCCTTTGAATGTGCGGTTTGTAAGTGGGCCAGGCCAGAAGTGACCCGATTGTGTGAGGGTTAGGCTGCGAGTCTCCTGTCCTGTGAGTGTGCTGTTTGTAAGTGGGCCCGGCCAGAAGTGACCCGATTGTGTGAGGGTTAGGCTGTGAGTCTCCTGTCCTTTGAATGTGTGGGTTGTAAGTGGGTCCGGCCAGAAGTGACCCGATTGTGTGAGGGTTAGGCTGTGAGTCTCCTGTCCTTTGAATGTGCGGTGTGTGTAAGTGGGTCCGGCCAGAAGTGACCCGATTGTGTGAGGGTGAGGCTGCGAATCTACTGTCTTTTGAATGTGCGGGATGTAAGTGGGTCCGGCCAGAAGTGACCCGGTTGTGTGAGGGTTAGGCTGCGAGTCTCCTGTCCTGTGAGTGTGCGGTTTGTAAGTGGGTCCGGCCAGAAGTGACCCGATTGTGTGAGGGTTAGGCTGCGAGTCTCCTGTCCTGTCAGTGTGCGGTTTGTAAGTGGGTCCGGCCAGAAGTGACCCGATTGTGTGAGGGTTAGGCTGCGAGTCTCCTGTACTCTGAATGTGCGGTTTGTAAGTGGGTCCTGCCAGAAGTGACCTGATTGTGTGAGCTTGAGGCCGTGCGTCTCCTGTCCTGTGAGTGTGTGGGTTGTAAGTGGGTCCGGCCAGAAGTGACCCGATTGTGTGAGGGTTAGGCTGTGAGTCTCCTGTCCTTTGAATGTGCGGTGTGTGTAAGTGGAATCGGCCAGAAGTGACCCGATTGTGTGAGGCTGCAAATCTACTGTCCTGTGAGTGTGCTGTTTGTAAGTGGGCCCGGCCAGAAGTGACCCGGCTGTGTGAGGGTTAGGCTGCGAGTCTCCTGTCCTGTGAATGTGCGGTCTGTAAGTGGGTCCGGCCAGAAGTGACCCGGCTGTGTGAGGGTTAGGCTGCGAGTCTCCTGTACTCTGAATGTGCAGTCTGTAAGTGGGTCCGGCCAGAAGTGACCCGATTGTGTGAGGGTTAGGTTGTGAGTCTCCTGTCCTGTGAGTGTGCGGGTTGTAAGTGGGTCCGGCCAGAAGTGACCCGATTGTGTGAGGGTTAGGCTGTGAGTCTCCTGTCCTTTGAATGTGCAGTTAGTAAGTGGGCCCGGCCAGAAGTGACCCGATTGTGTGAGGGTGAGGCTGCAAATCTACTGTCCTGTGAGTGTGCTGTTTGTAAGTGGGCCCGGCCAGAAGTGACCCGGCTGTGTGAGGGTTAGGCTGCGAGTCTCCTGTCCTGTGAATGTGCGGTCTGTAAGTGGGTCCGGCCAGAAGTGACCCGGCTGTGTGAGGGTTAGGCTGCGAGTCTCCTGTACTCTGAATGTGCAGTCTGTAAGTGGGTCCGGCCAGAAGTGACCCGATTGTGTGAGGGTTAGGTTGTGAGTCTCCTGTCCTGTGAGTGTGCGGGTTGTAAGTGGGTCCGGCCAGAAGTGACCCGATTGTGTGAGGGTTAGGCTGTGAGTCTCCTGTCCTTTGAATGTGCAGTTAGTAAGTGGGCCCGGCCAGAAGTGACCCGATTGTGTGAGGGTGAGGCTGCAAATCTACTGTCCTGTGAGTGTGCTGTTTGTAAGTGGGTCCGGCCAGAAGTGACCCGATTGTGTGAGGGTTAGGCTGTGAGTGTCCTGTCCTTTGAATGTGCGGTTTGTAAGTGGGTCCGGCCAGAAGTGACCCGATTGTGTGAGGGTGAGGCTGTGAGTCACCTGTCCTGTGAGTGTGCGGTCTGTAAGTGGATCTGACTATATTACGCTGTTCATGTTTTATGTGAATTTCTGCCCCTAAATGCCAAGTCTGTGAGTGAGGAGAGATGGAAGATATTCTAAAACTAAAGAATTAGAAATGATACACAGTCATAATAATAATTATATGTAAATAGAATGGATTTTTCCCCTAACTCTTTATTTGCTCCTTTTATTAGGTGCTACTAGTAACAGTCCCCAGTCTCTCCTATAGGGGGCAGTGTGTGTTCTCTCTTTCAGCAGTGGAGATGAATAATGTTCGGCCTGTGTGGTCCAGAGGAGACGATGGTACCGGGAGCCCCCACCACATTCTGCAGGACTGGACTTATATTGTGGCTTTGGTCCAGGGTTTTAGAACTGATCGCCTTTTCCAGGGGTCAAGAAGGAATTTTTCCCTGAGGCATAAATTGTCCAGGTTTTTCGCCTTCTTCTGGATCAACAGCTTTAGGTATAGGAAGAGGGTTGTATATAATAAACCATGTTTAACCCTCCACGTTCTTTGTCCTGGTTATTTGTCAGTGATACATAACCCTCAGCCACACATATATACGGTAGGGAATTACGGATCAGGTCTATTATTCCGGCTGCGCCAGGTCTGAACTTGTACTAGAAACAATGTGCAAACTGGTTTCATATGTATTTAAAGGACGTCCACAACCAGTTCCACTGACGGTAGATGTGTCGCACTTACGTGTGTGTCGCTTTATGTGGAACTGTTCTTATTGAGTCAAGAAAAATTTAAAAATAATTTAAAAAATGCACCTAAAAGGTCGTGTTAGCGCTTAGTTGGAGCTTGTGACACATTTAATGCTGTGACAGAATTGTGGCAAACGCTGTATAGTGAAGGTGCACCATAAAAACTGTGTTCAGTGACCCCCCCCCCCATTTTCCAATCAAAAGGGAGGAGCTTAAACTGTCTGTTGCCATCAGTCTGAAAAAAAAAATCTATCGTAGCAATGAAAACATTACTGGTTAAAAAGCCTTAAAACCTGTATACATTTTGTATCCCCGTGATCATACCGAGCCAAAGAATAAAGGAGACGCGTCATTTGTAACGCATAGTGAAAGAATATGTTTTTCCACCAATTTCACTGCATTTGAATTTTTTTTCCAGCTTCCCAGTACACAGCATGTTTTTCCTGTTCTCCTACATAGAGAGACAGAGGGCAGGAGATGTCTGATCATTTTCATCTTATCAGACTCGTTCTGCTCTTTGATCTCAGATAAAAAGTTCATATTTAGATTTTCTTACTTTCTGCCCGGTAAATTGAGACGCCGTGAACCCATCAGGAAGTATAGGAAGACAATATGGCTGCCGGGGCCTCATTACTAGGGACTGACATATTGCATGTGACGCCTGTATGCAATGCCCACCTGTCAGGTGAATACACCCAGACAATGGGGTGCAATGGATGAGTAACTCATCTACACTGGGATCATTTCCAATACAGGGATTATTACTTGTTTTTAATTAGTTGCTGATTTAGTGATTGCCCCCTCTGCATCGCCACCTTTTGATATAAAATTGATATGACATTATTGCAGGTAGATCTGCAGGTATAATATGTGGTAAGAGTTTTGCAGCACCACCTAGTGGTATAATATTTGGTAAGAGCTCTGCAGCACCACCTAGTGGTATAATATTTGGTAAAAGCTCTGCAGCACCACCTGGTGGTATAATATTTGGTAAGAGTTTTGCAGCACCACCTAGTGGTATAATATTTGGTAAAAGCTCTGCAGCACCACCTAGTGGTATAATATTTGGTAATAGTTTTGCAGCACCACCTAGTGGTATAATATTTGGTAAGAGTTTTGCAGCACCACCTGGTGGTATAATATTTGGTAAGAGCTCTGCAGCACCACCTAGTGGTATAATATGTGGTAAAAGTTTTGCAGCACCACCTAGTGGTATAATATTTGGTAAGAGCTCTGCAGCACCACCTAGTGGTATAATATTTGGTAAGAGTTTTGCAGCACCACCTAGTGGTATAATATTTGGTAAGAGTTTTACAGCACCACCTAGTGGTATAATATTTGGTAAGAGCTCTGCAGCACCACCTAGTGGTATAATATTTGGTAAGAGCTCTGCAGCACCACCTAGTGGTATAATATTTGGTAAGGGCTCTGCAGCACCATCTAGTGGTATAATATTTGGTAAGAGCTCTGCAGCACAACCTAGTGGTATAATATATGGTAAGAGCTCTGCAGCACCATCTAGTGGTATAATATTTGGTAAGAGCTCTGCAGCACAACCTAGTGGTATAATATTTGGTAAGAGCTCTGCAGCACCACCTAGTGGTATAA
Source organism: Engystomops pustulosus (assembly GCF_040894005.1). Lineage (NCBI taxonomy): Eukaryota > Metazoa > Chordata > Amphibia > Anura > Leptodactylidae > Engystomops > Engystomops pustulosus. Next base: position 112,893,893 of record NC_092418.1, on the reverse strand, counting down.
TATTTGGTAAGAGCTCTGCAGCACCACCTAGTGGTATAATATTTGGTAAGAGCTCTGCAGCACCACCTAGTGGTATAATATTTGGTAAGAGCTCTGCAGCACCACCTAGTGGTATAATATTTGGTAAGAGCTCTGCAGCACCACCTAGTGGTATAATATTTGGTAAGAGTTTTGCAGCACCACCTAGTGGTATAATATTTGGTAAGAGCTCTGCAGCACCACCTAGTGGTATAATATTTGGTAAGAGTTTTGCAGCACCAACTAGTGGTATAATATTTGGTAAGAGTTTTACAGCACCACCTAGTGGTATAATATTTGGTAAGAGTTGTGCAGCACCACCTAGTGGTATAATATTTGGTAAGAGCTCTGCAGCACCACCTAGTGGTATAATATTTGGTAAGAGTTTTGCAGCACCACCTAGTGGTATATTATTTGGTAAGAGTTTTGCAGCACCACCTAGTGGTATAATATTTGGAAAGAGTTTTACAGCACCACCTAGTGGTATAATATTTGGTAAGAGCTCTGTAGCACCACCTAGTGGTATAATATTTGGTAAGAGCTCTGTAGCACCACCTAGTGGTATAATATTTGGTAAGAGTTTTGCAGCACCACCTAGTGGTATAATATTTGGTAAGAGCTCTGCAGCACCACCTAGTGGTATAATATTTGGTAAAAGCTCTGCAGCACCACCTGGTGGTACAATATTTGGTAAGAGTTTTGCAGCACCACCTAGTGGTATAATATTTGGTAAAAGCTCAGCAGCACCACCTAGTGGTATAATATTTGGTAATAGTTTTGCAGCACCACCTAGTGGTATAATATTTGGTAAGAGTTTTGCAGCACCACCTGGTGGTATAATATTTGGTAAGAGCCCTGCAGCACCACCTAGTGGTATAATATTTGGTAAGAGCTCTGCAGCACCACCTAGTGGTATAATATTTGGTAAGAGCTCTGCAGCACCACCTAGTGGTATAATATTTGGTAAGAGCTCTGCAGCACCACCTAGTGGTATAATATTTGGTAAGAGCTCTGCAGCACAACCTAGTGGTATAATATTTGGTAAGAGCTCTGCAGCACCACCTAGTGGTATAATATTTGGTAAGAGCTCTGCAGCACCACCTAGTGGTATAATATTTGGTAAGAGCTCTGCAGCACCACCTAGTGGTATAATATTTGGTAAGAGCTCTGCAGCACCACCTAGTGGTATAATATTTGGTAAGAGCTCTGCAGCACCACCTAGTGGTATAATATTTGGTAAGAGCTCTGCAGCACCACCTAGTGGTATAATATTTGGTAAGAGCTCTGCAGCACCACCTAGTGGTATAATATTTGGTAAGAGCTCTGCAGCACCACCTAGTGGTATAATATTTGGTAAGAGTTTTGCAGCACCAACTAGTGGTATAATATTTGGTAAGAGTTTTACAGCACCACCTAGTGGTATAATATTTGGTAAGAGTTTTGCAGCACCACCTAGTGGTATAATATTTGGTAAGAGTTTTGCAGCACCACCTAGTGGTATAATATTTGGTAAGAGTTTTACAGCACCACCTAGTGGTATAATATTTGGTAAGAGTTTTGCAGCACCACCTAGTGGTATAATATATGGTAAGAGCTCTGCAGCACCACCTAGTGGTATAATATTTGGTAAGAGTTTTGCAGCACCACCTAGTGGTATAATATTTGGTAAGAGTTTTGCAGCACCACCTAGTGGTATAATATTTGGTAAGAGTTTTACAGCACCACCTAGTGGTATAATATTTGGTAAGAGCTCTGTAGCACCACCTAGTGGTACAATATTTGGTAAGAGTTTTGCAGCACCACCTAGTGGTATAATATTTGGTAAGAGCTCTGCAGCACCACCTAGTGGTATAATATTTGGTAAGAGCTCTGCAGCACCACCTAGTGTTATAATATTTGGTAAGAGCTCTGCAGCACCACCTAGTGGTATAATATTTGGTAATCGTTTTGCAGCACCACCTAGTGGTATAATATTTGGTAAGAGTTTTACAGCACCACCTAGTGGTATAATATTTGGTAAGAGCTCTGCAGCACCACCTAGTGGTATAATATTTGGTAAGAGCTCTGCAGCACCACCTAGTGGTATAATATTTGGTAAGAGCTCTGCAGTACCACCTAGTGGTATAATATTTGGTAAGAGTTTTACAGCACCACCTAGTGGTATAATATTTGGTAAGAGTTTTACAGCACCACCTAGTGGTATAATATATGGTAAGAGCTCTGCAGCACCATCTAGTGGTATAATATTTGGTAAGAGCTCTGCAGCACAACCTAGTGGTATAATATTTGGTAAGAGCTCTGCAGCACCACCTAGTGGTATAATATTTGGTAAGGTCTCTGCAGCACCACCTAGTGGTATAATATTTGGTAAGAGCTCTGCAGCACCACCTAGTGGTATAATATTTGGTAAGAGCTCTGCAGCACCACCTAGTGGTATAATATTTGGTAAGAGCTCTGCAGCACCACCTAGTGGTATAATATTTGGTAAGAGCTCTGCAGCACCACCTAGTGGTATAATATTTGGTAAGAGTTTTGCAGCACCACCTAGTGGTATAATATTTGGTAAGAGCTCTGCAGCACCACCTAGTGGTATAATATTTGGTAAGAGTTTTGCAGCACCAACTAGTGGTATAATATTTGGTAAGAGTTTTACAGCACCACCTAGTGGTATAATATTTGGTAAGAGTTGTGCAGCACCACCTAGTGGTATAATATTTGGTAAGAGCTCTGCAGCACCACCTAGTGGTATAATATTTGGTAAGAGTTTTGCAGCACCACCTAGTGGTATAATATTTGGTAAGAGTTTTGCAGCACCACCTAGTGGTATAATATTTGGAAAGAGTTTTACAGCACCACCTAGTGGTATAATATTTGGTAAGAGCTCTGTAGCACCACCTAGTGGTATAATATTTGGTAAGAGCTCTGTAGCACCACCTAGTGGTATAATATTTGGTAAGAGTTTTGCAGCACCACCTAGTGGTATAATATTTGGTAAGAGCTCTGCAGCACCACCTAGTGGTATAATATTTGGTAAAAGCTCTGCAGCACCACCTGGTGGTACAATATTTGGTAAGAGTTTTGCAGCACCACCTAGTGGTATAATATTTGGTAAAAGCTCAGCAGCACCACCTAGTGGTATAATATTTGGTAATAGTTTTGCAGCACCACCTAGTGGTATAATATTTGGTAAGAGTTTTGCAGCACCACCTGGTGGTATAATATTTGGTAAGAGCCCTGCAGCACCACCTAGTGGTATAATATTTGGTAAGAGCTCTGCAGCACCACCTAGTGGTATAATATTTGGTAAGAGCTCTGCAGCACCACCTAGTGGTATAATATTTGGTAAGAGCTCTGCAGCACCACCTAGTGGTATAATATTTGGTAAGAGCTCTGCAGCACAACCTAGTGGTATAATATTTGGTAAGAGCTCTGCAGCACCACCTAGTGGTATAATATTTGGTAAGAGCTCTGCAGCACCACCTAGTGGTATAATATTTGGTAAGAGCTCTGCAGCACCACCTAGTGGTATAATATTTGGTAAGAGCTCTGCAGCACCACCTAGTGGTATAATATTTGGTAAGAGCTCTGCAGCACCACCTAGTGGTATAATATTTGGTAAGAGCTCTGCAGCACCACCTAGTGGTATAATATTTGGTAAGAGTTTTGCAGCACCACCTAGTGGTATAATATTTGGTAAGAGCTCTGCAGCACCACCTAGTGGTATAATATTTGGTAAGAGTTTTGCAGCACCAACTAGTGGTATAATATTTGGTAAGAGTTTTACAGCACCACCTAGTGGTATAATATTTGGTAAGAGTTTTGCAGCACCACCTAGTGGTATAATATTTGGTAAGAGTTTTGCAGCACCACCTAGTGGTATAATATTTGGTAAGAGTTTTACAGCACCACCTAGTGGTATAATATTTGGTAAGAGTTTTGCAGCACCACCTAGTGGTATAATATATGGTAAGAGCTCTGCAGCACCACCTAGTGGTATAATATTTGGTAAGAGTTTTGCAGCACCACCTAGTGGTATAATATTTGGTAAGAGTTTTGCAGCACCACCTAGTGGTATAATATTTGGTAAGAGTTTTACAGCACCACCTAGTGGTATAATATTTGGTAAGAGCTCTGTAGCACCACCTAGTGGTATAATATTTGGTAAGAGTTTTGCAGCACCACCTAGTGGTATAATATTTGGTAAGAGCTCTGCAGCACCACCTAGTGGTATAATATTTGGTAAGAGCTCTGCAGCACCACCTAGTGTTATAATATTTGGTAAGAGCTCTGCAGCACCACCTAGTGGTATAATATTTGGTAATAGTTTTGCAGCACCACCTAGTGGTATAATATTTGGTAAGAGTTTTACAGCACCACCTAGTGGTATAATATTTGGTAAGAGCTCTGCAGCACCACCTAGTGGTATAATATTTGGTAAGAGCTCTGCAGCACCACCTAGTGGTATAATATTTGGTAAGAGCTCTGCAGTACCACCTAGTGGTATAATATTTGGTAAGAGTTTTACAGCACCACCTAGTGGTATAATATTTGGTAAGAGTTTTGCAGCACCACCTAGTGGTATAATATTTGGTAAGAGCTCTGCAGCACCACCTAGTGGTATAATATTTGGTAAGAGCTCTGCAGTACCACCTAGTGGTATAATATTTGGTAAGAGTTTTACAGCACCACCTAGTGGTATAATATTTGGTAAGAGTTTTACAGCACCACCTAGTGGTATAATATTTGGTAAGAGCTCTGCAGCACCACCTAGTGGTATAATATTTGGTAAGAGCTCTGCAGCACCACCTAGTGGTATTATATTTGGTAAGAGTTTTACAGCACCACCTAGCGGTATAATATATGGTAAGAGCTCTGCAGCACCACCTAGTGGTATAATATTTGGTAAGAGCTCTGCAGCACCACCTAGTGGTATAATATTTGGTAAGAGCTCTGCAGCACCACCTAGTGGTATAATATTTGGTAAGAGCTCTGCAACACCACCTAGTGGTATAATATTTGGTAAGAGTTTTGCAGCACCACCTAGTGGTATAATATTTGGTAAGAGCTCTGCAGCACCACCTAGTGGTATAATATTTGGTAAGAGTTTTGCAGCACCACCTAGTGGTATAATATTTGGTAAGAGTTTTGCAGCACCACCTAGTGGTATAATATTTGGTAAGAGTTTTACAGCACCACCTAGTGGTATAATATTTGGTAAGAGCTCTGCAGCACCACCTAGTGGTATAATATTTGGTAACAGTTTTACAGCACCACCTAGTGGTATAATATTTGGTAAGAGCTCTGCAGCACCACCTAGTGGTATAATATTTGGTAAGAGCTCTGCAGCACCACCTAGTGGTATAATATTTGGTAATAGTTTTGCAGCACCACCTAGTGGTATAATATTTGGTAAGAGTTTTGCAGCACCACCTGGTGGTATAATATTTGGTAAGAGTTTTGCAGCACCACCTAGTGGTATAATATTTGGTAAGAGCTCTGCAGCACCACCTAGTGGTATAATATATGGTAAGAGCTCTGCAGCACCACCTAGTGGTATAATATTTGGTAAGAGTTTTGCAGCACCACCTAGTGGTATAATATATGGTAAGAGCTCTGCAGCACCACCTAGTGGTATAATATTTGGTAAGAGTTTTGCAGCACCACCTAGTGGTATAATATTTGGTAAGAGTTTTACAGCACCACCTAGTGGTATAATATTTGGTAAGAGTTTTACAGCACCACCCAGTGGTATAATATTTGGTAAGAGTTTTGCAGCACCACCTAGTGGTATAATATATGGTAAGAGCTCTGCAGCACCACCTAGTGGTATAATATTTGGTAAGAGTTTTGCAGCACCACCTAGTGGTATAATATTTGGTAAGAGTTTTGCAGCACCACCTAGTGGTATAATATTTGGTAATAGTTTTGCAGCACCACCTAGTGGTATAATATTTGGTAAGAGTTTTGCAGCACCACCTAGTGGTATAATATTTGGTAAGAGTTTTGCAGCACCACCTAGTGGTATAATATTTGGTAAGAGTTTTGCAGCACCACCTGGTGGTATAATATTTGGTAAGAGCTCTGCAGCACCACCTAGTGGTATAATATTTGGTAAGAGTTTTGCAGCACCACCTAGTGGTATAATATTTGGTAAGAGTTTTACAGCACCACCTAGTGGTATAATATTTGGTAAAAGTTTTACAGCACCACCTAGTGGTATAATATATGGTAAGAGCTCTGCAGCACCACCTAGTGGTATAATATTTGGTAAGAGTTTTGCAGCACCACCTAGTGGTATAATATATGGTAAGAGCTCTGCAGCACCACCTAGTGGTATAATATTTGGTAAGAGTTTTGCAGCACCACCTAGTGGTATAATATTTGGTAAGAGTTTTACAGCACCACCCAGTGGTATAATATTTGGTAAGAGTTTTGCAGCACCACCTAGTGGTATAATATATGGTAAGAGCTCTGCAGCACCACCTAGTGGTATAATATTTGGTAAGAGTTTTGCAGCACCACCTAGTGGTATAATATTTGGTAAGAGTTTTACAGCACCACCTAGTGGTATAATATTTGGTAAAAGTTTTACAGCACCACCTAGTGGTATAATATATGGTAAGAGCTCTGCAGCACCACCTAGTGGTATAATATTTGGTAAGAGTTTTGCAGCACCACCTAGTGGTATAATATATGGTAAGAGCTCTGCAGCACCACCTAGTGGTATAATATTTGGTAAGAGTTTTGCAGCACCACCTAGTGGTATAATATTTGGTAAGAGTTTTACAGCACCACCCAGTGGTATAATATTTGGTAAGAGTTTTGCAGCACCACCTAGTGGTATAATATATGGTAAGAGCTCTTCAGCACCACCTAGTGGTATAATATTTGGTAAGAGTTTTGCAGCACCACCTAGTGGTATAATATTTGGTAAGAGTTTTGCAGCACCACCTAGTGGTATAATATTTGGTAAGAGTTTTGCAGCACCACCTAGTGGTATAATATTTGGTAAGAGTTTTGCAGCACCACCTAGTGGTATAATATTTGGTAAGAGTTTTGCAGCACCACCTAGTGGTATAATATTTGGTAAGAGTTTTACAGCACCACCTAGTGGTATAATATTTGGTAAGAGTTTTACAGCACCACCTAGTGGTATAATATTTGGTAAGAGCTCTGCAGCACCACCTAGTGGTATAATATTTGGTAAGAGCTCTGCAGCACCACCTAGTGGTATAATATTTGGTAAGAGTTTTGCAGCACCAACTAGTGGTATAATATTTGGTAAGAGTTTTACAGCACCACCTAGTGGTATAATACTTGGTAAGAGCTCTGCAGCACCACCTAGTGGTGTAATATTTGGTAAGAGTTTTGCAGCACCACCTAGTGGTATAATATTTGGTAAGAGTTTTGCAGCACCACCTAGTGGTATAATATTTGGTAAGAGTTTCGCAGCGCCACCTAGTGGTATAATATTTGGTAAGAGTTTTGCAGCACCACCTAGTGGTATAATATTTGGTAAGAGCTCTGCAGCACCACCTAGTGGTATAATATTTGGTAAGAGCTCTGCAGCACCACCTAGTGGTGTAATATTTGGTAAGAGTTTTGCAGCACCACCTAGTGGTATAATATTTGGTAAGAGTTTTGCAGCACCACCTAGTGGTATAATATTTGGTAAGAGTTTTGCAGCACCACCTAGTGGTATAATATTTGGTAAGAGTTTTGCAGCACCACCTAGTGGTATAATATTTGGTAAGAGTTTTGCAGCACCACCTAGTGGTATAATATTTGGTAAGAGTTTTACAGCACCACCTAGTGGTATAATATTTGGTAAGAGTTTTACAGCACCACCTAGTGGTATAATATTTGGTAAGAGCTCTGCAGCACCACCTAGTGGTATAATATTTGGTAAGAGCTCTGCAGCACCACCTAGTGGTATAATATTTGGTAAGAGCTCTGCAGCACCACCTAGTGGTATAATATTTGGTAAGAGTTTTGCAGCACCAACTAGTGGTATAATATTTGGTAAGAGTTTTACAGCACCACCTAGTGGTATAATACTTGGTAAGAGCTCTGCAGCACCACCTAGTGGTGTAATATTTGGTAAGAGTTTTGCAGCACCACCTAGTGGTATAATATTTGGTAAGAGTTTTGCAGCACCACCTAGTGGTATAATATTTGGTAAGAGTTTTGCAGCACCACCTAGTGGTATAATATTTGGTAAGAGCTCTGCAGCACCACCTAGTGGTATAATATTTGGTAAGAGCTCTGCAGCACCACCTAGTGGTGTAATATTTGGTAATAGTTTTGCAGCACCACCTGGTGGTATAATATTTGGTAAGAGTTTTACAGCACCACCTAGTGGTATAATATTTGGTAAGAGTTTTGCAGCACCACCTAGTGGTATAATATTTGGTAAGAGCTCTGCAGCACCACCTAGTGGTATAATATTTGGTAAGAGCTCTGCAGCACCACCTAGTGGTGTAATATTTGGTAAGAGTTTTGCAGCACCACCTAGTGGTATAATATTTGGTAAGAGTTTCGCAGCACCACCTAGTGGTATAATACTTGGTAAGAGCTCTGCAGCACCACATAGTGGTGTAATATTTGGTAAGAGTTTTGCAGCACCACCTAGTGGTATAATATTTGGTAAGAGTTTTGCAGCACCACCTAGTGGTATAATATTTGGTAAGAGCTCTGTAGCACCACCTAGTGGTATAATATTTGGTAAGAGTTTTGCAGCACCACCTAGTTCTATAATATTTGGTAAGAGTTTTGCAGCACCATCTAGTTCTATAATATTTGGTAAGAGCTCTGCAGCACCACCTAGTCGTATAATATTTGGTAAGAGTTTCGCAGCACCACCTAGTGGTATAATATTTGGTAAGAGTTTTACAGCACCACCCAGTGGTATAATATTTGGTAAGAGCTTTGCAGCACCACCTAGTGGTATAATATATGGTAAGAGCTCTGCAGCACCACCTAGTGGTATAATATTTGGTAAGAGCTTTGCAGCACCACCTAGTGGTATAATACTTGGTAAGAGCTCTGCAGCACCACCTAGTGGTGTAATATTTGGTAAGAGCTCTGCAGCACCACCTAGTGGTATAATATTTGGTAAGAGTTTTGCAGCACCACCTAGTGGTATAATATTTGGTAAGAGTTTTACAGCACCACCTAGTGGTATAATATTTGGTAAAAGTTTTACAGCACCACCTAGTGGTATAATATATGGTAAGAGCTCTGCAGCACCACCTAGTGGTATAATATTTGGTAAGAGTTTTGCAGCACCACCTAGTGGTATAATATATGGTAAGAGCTCTGCAGCACCACCTAGTGGTATAATATTTGGTAAGAGTTTTGCAGCACCACCTAGTGGTATAATATTTGGTAAGAGTTTTACAGCACCACCCAGTGGTATAATATTTGGTAAGAGTTTTGCAGCACCACCTAGTGGTATAATATTTGGTAAGAGTTTTACAGCACCACCCAGTGGTATAATATTTGGTAAGAGTTTTGCAGCACCACCTAGTGGTATAATATATGGTAAGAGCTCTGCAGCACCACCTAGTGGTATAATATTTGGTAAGAGTTTTGCAGCACCACCTAGTGGTATAATATTTGGTAAGAGTTTTGCAGCACCACCTAGTGGTATAATATTTGGTAAGAGTTTTGCAGCACCACCTAGTGGTATAATATTTGGTAAGAGTTTTGCAGCACCACCTAGTGGTATAATATTTGGTAAGAGTTTTACAGCACCACTTAGTGGTATAATATTTGGTAAGAGTTTTACAGCACCACCTAGTGGTATAATATTTGGTAAGAGTTTTACAGCACCACCTAGTGGTATAATATTTGGTAAGAGCTCTGCAGCACCACCTAGTGGTATAATATTTGGTAAGAGCTCTGCAGCACCACCTAGTGGTATAATATTTGGTAAGAGCTCTGCAGCACCACCTAGTGGTATAATATTTGGTAAGAGTTTTGCAGCACCAACTAGTGGTATAATATTTGGTAAGAGTTTTACAGCACCACCTAGTGGTATAATACTTGGTAAGAGCTCTGCAGCACCACCTAGTGGTGTAATATTTGGTAAGAGTTTTGCAGCACCACCTAGTGGTATAATATTTGGTAAGAGTTTTGCAGCACCACCTAGTGGTATAATATTTCGTAAGAGTTTCGCAGCACCACCTAGTGGTATAATATTTGGTAAGAGTTTTGCAGCACCACCTAGTGGTATAATATTTGGTAAGAGCTCTGCAGCACCACCTAGTGGTATAATATTTGGTAAGAGCTCTGCAGCACCACCTAGTGGTATAATACTTGGTAAGAGCTCTGCAGCACCACCTAGTGGTGTAATATTTGGTAAGAGTTTTGCAGCACCACCTAGTGGTATAATATTTGGTAAGAGTTTTGCAGCACCACCTAGTGGTATAATATTTGGTAAGAGTTTTGCAGCACCACCTAGTGGTATAATATTTGGTAAGAGTTTTGCAGCACCACCTAGTGGTATAATATTTGGTAAGAGTTTTGCAGCACCACCTAGTGGTATAATATTTGGTAAGAGTTTTACAGCACCACCTAGTGGTATAATATTTGGTAAGAGTTTTACAGCACCACCTAGTGGTATAATATTTGGTAAGAGCTCTGCAGCACCACCTAATGGTATAATATTTGGTAAGAGCTCTGCAGCACCACCTAGTGGTATAATATTTGGTAATAGTTTTGCAGCACCACCTAGTGGTATAATATTTGGTAAGAGTTTTGCAGCACCACCTGGTGGTATAATATTTGGTAAGAGCTCTGCAGCACCACCTAGTGGAATAATATTTGGTAAGAGTTTTACAGCACCACCTAGTGGTATAATATTTGGTAAGAGTTTTACAGCACCACCTAGTGGTATAATATATGGTAAGAGCTCTGCAGCACCACCTAGTGGTATAATATTTGGTAAGAGCTCTGCAGCACCACCTAGTGGTATAATATTTGGTAAGAGCTCTGCAGCACCACCTAGTGGTATAATATTTGGTAAGAGTTTTGCAGCACCACCTAGTGGTATAATATTTGGTAAGAGTTTTACAGCACCACCCAGTGGTATAATATTTGGTAAGAGTTTTGCAGCACCACCTAGTGGTATAATATATGGTAAGAGCTCTGCAGCACCACCTAGTGGTATAATATTTGGTAAGAGTTTTGCAGCACCACCTAGTGGTATAATATTTGGTAAGAGTTTTGCAGCACCACCTAGTGGTATAATATTTGGTAAGAGTTTTGCAGCACCACCTAGTGGTATAATATTTGGTAAGAGTTTTGCAGCACCACCTGGTGGTATAATATTTGGTAAGAGCTCTGCAGCACCACCTAGTGGTATAATATTTGGTAAGAGTTTTGCAGCACCACCTAGTGGTATAATATTTGGTAAGAGTTTTACAGCACCACCTAGTGGTATAATATTTGGTAAAAGTTTTACAGCACCACCTAGTGGTATAATATATGGTAAGAGCTCTGCAGCACCACCTAGTGGTATAATATTTGGTAAGAGTTTTGCAGCACCACCTAGTGGTATAATATATGGTAAGAGCTCTGCAGCACCACCTAGTGGTATAATATTTGGTAAGAGTTTTGCAGCACCACCTAGTGGTATAATATTTGGTAAGAGTTTTACAGCACCACCCAGTGGTATAATATTTGGTAAGAGTTTCGCAGCACCACCTAGTGGTATAATATATGGTAAGAGCTCTGCAGCACCACCTAGTGGTATAATATTTGGTAAGAGTTTTGCAGCACCACCTAGTGGTATAATATTTGGTAAGAGTTTTACAGCACCACCTAGTGGTATAATATTTGGTAAAAGTTTTACAGCACCACCTAGTGGTATAATATATGGTAAGAGCTCTGCAGCACCACCTAGTGGTATAATATTTGGTAAGAGTTTTGCAGCACCACCTAGTGGTATAATATATGGTAAGAGCTCTGCAGCACCACCTAGTGGTATAATATTTGGTAAGAGTTTTGCAGCACCACCTAGTGGTATAATATTTGGTAAGAGTTTTACAGCACCACCCAGTGGTATAATATTTGGTAAGAGTTTTGCAGCACCACCTAGTGGTATAATATATGGTAAGAGCTCTGCAGCACCACCTAGTGGTATAATATTTGGTAAGAGTTTTGCAGCACCACCTAGTGGTATAATATTTGGTAAGAGTTTTGCAGCACCACCTAGTGGTATAATATTTGGTAAGAGTTTTGCAGCACCACCTAGTGGTATAATATTTGGTAAGAGTTTTGCAGCACCACCTAGTGGTATAATATTTGGTAAGAGTTTTGCAGCACCACCTAGTGGTATAATATTTGGTAAGAGTTTTATAGCACCACCTAGTGGTATAATATTTGGTAAGAGTTTTACAGCACCACCTAGTGGTATAATATTTGGTAAGAGCTCTGCAGCACCACCTAGTGGTATAATATTTGGTAAGAGCTCTGCAGCACCACCTAGTGGTATAATATTTGGTAAGAGCTCTGCAGCACCACCTAGTGGTATAATATTTGGTAAGAGTTTTGCAGCACCAACTAGTGGTATAATATTTGGTAAGAGTTTTACAGCACCACCTAGTGGTATAATACTTGGTAAGAGCTCTGCAGCACCACCTAGTGGTGTAATATTTGGTAAGAGTTTTGCAGCACCACCTAGTGGTATAATATTTGGTAAGAGTTTTGCAGCACCACCTAGTGGTATAATATTTGGTAAGAGTTTCGCAGCACCACCTAGTGGTATAATATTTGGTAAGAGTTTTGCAGCACCACCTAGTGGTATAATATTTGGTAAGAGCTCTGCAGCACCACCTAGTGGTGTAATATTTGGTAAGAGTTTTGCAGCACCACCTAGTGGTATAATATTTGGTAAGAGTTTTGCAGCACCACCTAGTGGTATAATATTTGGTAAGAGTTTTGCAGCACCACCTAGTGGTATAATATTTGGTAAGAGTTTTGCAGCACCACCTAGTGGTATAATATTTGGTAAGAGTTTTGCAGCACCACCTAGTGGTATAATATTTGGTAAGAGTTTTACAGCACCACCTAGTGGTATAATATTTGGTAAGAGTTTTACAGCACCACCTAGTGGTATAATATTTGGTAAGAGCTCTGCAGCACCACCTAGTGGTATAATATTTGGTAAGAGCTCTGCAGCACCACCTAGTGGTATAATATTTGGTAAGAGCTCTGCAGCACCACCTAGTGGTATAATATTTGGTAAGAGCTCTGCAGCACCACCTAGTGGTATAATATTTGGTAAGAGCTCTGCAGCACCACCTAGTGGTATAATATTTGGTAAGAGTTTTACAGCACCACCTAGTGGTATAATACTTGGTAAGAGCTCTGCAGCACCACCTAGTGGTGTAATATTTGGTAAGAGTTTTGCAGCACCACCTAGTGGTATAATATTTGGTAAGAGTTTTGCAGCACCACCTAGTGGTATAATATTTGGTAAGAGCTCTGCAGCACCACCTAGTGGTATAATATTTGGTAAGAGCTCTGCAGCACCACCTAGTGGTGTAATATTTGGTAATAGTTTTGCAGCACCACCTGGTGGTATAATATTTGGTAAGAGTTTTACAGCACCACCTAGTTCTATAATATTTGGTAAGAGTTTTGCAGCACCACCTAGTTCTATAATATTTGGTAAGAGCTCTGCAGCACCACCTAGTGGTATAATATTTGGTAAGAGTTTCGCAGCACCACCTAGTGGTATAATACTTGGTAAGAGCTCTGCAGCACCACATAGTGGTGTAATATTTGGTAAGAGTTTTGCAGCACCACCTAGTGGTATAATATTTGGTAAGAGTTTTGCAGCACCACCTAGTTCTATAATATTTGGTAAGAGTTTTGCAGCACCATCTAGTTCTATAATATTTGGTAAGAGCTCTGCAGCACCACCTAGTGGTATAATATTTGGTAATAGTTTCGCAGCACCACCTAGTGGTATAATATTTGGTAAGAGTTTTGCAGCACCACCTAGCGGTATAATATTTGGTAAGAGCTCTGCAGCACCACCTAGTGGTATAATATTTGGTAAGAGCTCTGCAGCACCACCTAGTGGTATAATATTTGGTAAGAGTTTTGCAGCACCAACTAGTGGTATAATATTTGGTAAGAGTTTTACAGCACCACCTAGTGGTATAATACTTGGTAAGAGCTCTGCAGCACCACCTAGTGGTGTAATATTTGGTAAGAGTTTTGCAGCACCACCTAGTGGTATAATATTTGGTAAGAGTTTTGCAGCACCACCTAGTGGTATAATATTTGGTAAGAGCTCTGCAGCACCACCTAGTGGTATAATATTTGGTAAGAGCTCTGTAGCACCACCTAGTGGTGTAATATTTGGTAATAGTTTTGCAGCACCACCTGGTGGTATAATATTTGGTAAGAGTTTTACAGCACCACCTAGTTCTATAATATTTGGTAAGAGTTTTGCAGCACCACCTAGTTCTATAATATTTGGTAAGAGCTCTGCAGCACCACCTAGTGGTATAATATTTGGTAAGAGTTTCGCAGCACCACCTAGTGGTATAATACTTGGTAAGAGCTCTGCAGCACCTCATAGTGGTGTAATATTTGGTAAGAGTTTTGCAGCACCACCTAGTGGTATAATATTTGGTAAGAGTTTTGCAGCACCACCTAGTTCTATAATATTTGGTAAGAGTTTTGCAGCACCATCTAGTTCTATAATATTTGGTAAGAGCTCTGCAGCACCACCTAGTGGTGTAATATTTGGTAAGAGTTTTGCAGCACCACCTAGTGGTATAATATTTGGTAAGAGTTTTGCAGCACCACCTAGTGGTATAATATTTGGTAAGAGTTTTGCAGCACCACCTAGTGGTATAATATTTGGTAAGAGTTTTGCAGCACCACCTAGTGGTATAATATTTGGTAAGAGTTTTGCAGCACCACCTAGTGGTATAATATTTGGTAAGAGTTTTACAGCACCACCTAGTGGTATAATATTTGGTAAGAGTTTTACAGCACCACCTAGTGGTATAATATTTGGTAAGAGCTCTGCAGCACCACCTAGTGGTATAATATTTGGTAAGAGTTTTGCAGCACCAACTAGTGGTATAATATTTGGTAAGAGTTTTACAGCACCACCTAGTGGTATAATACTTGGTAAGAGCTCTGCAGCACCACCTAGTGGTATAATATTTGGTAAGAGCTCTGCAGCACCACCTAGTGGTATAATATTTGGTAAGAGCTCTGCAGCACCACCTAGTGGTATAATATTTGGTAAGAGTTTTGCAGCACCAACTAGTGGTATAATATTTGGTAAGAGTTTTACAGCACCACCTAGTGGTATAATACTTGGTAAGAGCTCTGCAGCACCACCTAGTGGTGTAATATTTGGTAAGAGTTTTGCAGCACCACCTAGTGGTATAATATTTGGTAAGAGTTTTGCAGCACCACCTAGTGGTATAATATTTGGTAAGAGTTTTGCAGCACCACCTAGTGGTATAATATTTGGTAAGAGCTCTGCAGCACCACCTAGTGGTATAATATTTGGTAAGAGCTCTGCAGCACCACCTAGTGGTGTAATATTTGGTAATAGTTTTGCAGCACCACTTGGTGGTATAATATTTGGTAAGAGTTTTACAGCACCACCTAGTTCTATAATATTTGGTAAGAGTTTTGCAGCACCACCTAGTTCTATAATATTTGGTAAGAGCTCTGCAGCACCACCTAGTGGTATAATATTTGGTAAGAGTTTCGCAGCACCACCTAGTGGTATAATACTTGGTAAGAGCTCTGCAGCACCACATAGTGGTGTAATATTTGGTAAGAGTTTTGCAGCACCACCTAGTGGTATAATATTTGGTAAGAGTTTTGCAGCACCACCTAGTTCTATAATATTTGGTAAGAGCTCTGTAGCACCACCTAGTGGTATAATATTTGGTAAGAGCTCTGTAGCACCACCTAGTGGTATAATATTTGGTAAGAGTTTTGCAGCACCACCTAGTTCTATAATATTTGGTAAGAGTTTTGCAGCACCATCTAGTTCTATAATATTTGGTAAGAGCTCTGCAGCACCACCTAGTGGTATAATATTTGGTAAGAGTTTCGCAGCACCACCTAGTGGTATAATATTTGGTAAGAGTTTTACAGCACCACCCAGTGGTATAATATTTGGTAAGAGTTTTGCAGCACCACCTAGTGGTATAATATATGGTAAGAGCTCTGCAGCACCACCTAGTGGTATAATATTTGGTAAGAGTTTTGCAGCACCACCTAGTGGTATAATATTTGGTAAGAGTTTTACAGCACCACCTAGTGGTATAATATTTGGTAAAAGTTTTACAGCACCACCTAGTGGTATAATATATGGTAAGAGCTCTGCAGCACCACCTAGTGGTATAATATTTGGTAAGAGTTTTGCAGCACCACCTAGTGGTATAATATATGGTAAGAGCTCTGCAGCACCACCTAGTGGTATAATATTTGGTAAGAGTTTTGCAGCACCACCTAGTGGTATAATATTTGGTAAGAGTTTTACAGCACCACCCAGTGGTATAATATTTGGTAAGAGTTTTGCAGCACCACCTAGTGGTATAATATTTGGTAAGAGTTTTACAGCACCACCCAGTGGTATAATATTTGGTAAGAGTTTTGCAGCACCACCTAGTGGTATAATATATGGTAAGAGCTCTGCAGCACCACCTAGTGGTATAATATTTGGTAAGAGTTTTGCAGCACCACCTAGTGGTATAATATTTGGTAAGAGTTTTGCAGCACCACCTAGTGGTATAATATTTGGTAAGAGTTTTGCAGCACCACCTAGTGGTATAATATTTTGTAAGAGTTTTGCAGCACCACCTAGTGGTATAATATTTGGTAAGAGTTTTGCAGCACCACCTAGTGGTATAATATTTGGTAAGAGTTTTGCAGCACCACCTAGTGGTATAATATTTGGTAAGAGTTTTGCAGCACCACCTAGTGGTATAATATTTGGTAAAAGTTTTACAGCACCACCTAGTGGTATAATATTTGGTAAGAGTTTTACAGCACCACCTAGTGGTATAATATTTGGTAAGAGCTCTGCAGCACCACCTAGTGGTATAATATTTGGTAAGAGCTCTGCAGCACCACCTAGTGGTATAATATTTGGTAAGAGTTTTGCAGCACCAACTAGTGGTATAATATTTGGTAAGAGTATTACAGCACCACCTAGTGGTATAATACTTGGTAAGAGCTCTGCAGCACCACCTAGTGGTGTAATATTTGGTAAGAGCTCTGCAGCACCACCTAGTGGTATAATATTTGGTAAGAGTTTTGCAGCACCACCTAGTGGTATAATATTTCGTAAGAGTTTCGCAGCACCACCTAGTGGTATAATATTTGGTAAGAGTTTTGCAGCACCACCTAGTGGTATAATATTTGGTAAGAGCTCTGCAGCACCACCTAGTGGTATAATATGTGGTAAGAGTTTTGCAGCACCACCTAGTGGTATAATATTTGGTAAGAGTTTTGCAGCACCACCTAGTGGTATAATATTTGGTAAGAGCTCTGCAGCACCACCTAGTGGTGTAATATTTGGTAAGAGTTTTGCAGCACCACCTAGTGGTATAATATTTGGTAAGAGTTTTGCAGCACCACCTAGTGGTATAATATTTGGTAAGAGTTTTGCAGCACCACCTAGTGGTATAATATTTGGTAAGAGTTTTGCAGCACCACCTAGTGGTATAATATTTGGTAAGAGTTTTGCAGCACCACCTAGTGGTATAATATTTGGTAAGAGTTTTACAGCACCACCTAGTGGTATAATATTTGGTAAGAGTTTTACAGCACCACCTAGTGGTATAATATTTGGTAAGAGCTCTGCAGCACCACCTAGTGGTATAATATTTGGTAAGAGCTCTGCAGCACCACCTAGTGGTATAATATTTGGTAATAGTTTTGCAGCACCACCTAGTGGTATAATATTTGGTAAGAGTTTTGCAGCACCACCTGGTGGTATAATATTTGGTAAGAGCTCTGCAGCACCACCTAGTGGTATAATATTTGGTAAGAGTTTTACAGCACCACCTAGTGGTATAATATTTGGTAAGAGCTCTGCAGCACCACCTAGTGGTATAATATTTGGTAAGAGCTCTGCAGCACCACCTAGTGGTATAATATTTGGTAAGAGCTCTGCAGCACCACCTAGTGGTATAATATTTGGTAAGAGTTTTGCAGCACCAACTAGTGGTATAATATTTGGTAAGAGTTTTACAGCACCACCTAGTGGTATAATACTTGGTAAGAGCTCTGCAGCACCACCTAGTGGTGTAATATTTGGTAAGAGTTTTGCAGCACCACCTAGTGGTATAATATTTGGTAAGAGTTTTGCAGCACCACCTAGTGGTATAATATTTGGTAAGAGTTTCGCAGCACCACCTAGTGGTATAATATTTGGTAAGAGTTTTGCAGCACCACCTAGTGGTATAATATTTGGTAAGAGCTCTGCAGCACCACCTAGTGGTGTAATATTTGGTAAGAGTTTTGCAGCACCACCTAGTGGTATAATATTTGGTAAGAGTTTTGCAGCACCACCTAGTGGTATAATATTTGGTAAGAGTTTTGCAGCACCACCTAGTGGTATAATATTTGGTAAGAGTTTTGCAGCACCACCTAGTGGTATAATATTTGGTAAGAGTTTTGCAGCACCACCTAGTGGTATAATATTTGGTAAGAGTTTTGCAGCACCACCTAGTGGTATAATATTTGGTAAGAGTTTTACAGCACCACCTAGTGGTATAATATTTGGTAAGAGTTTTGCAGCACCACCTAGTGGTATAATATTTGGTAAGAGTTTTGCAGCACCACCTAGTGGTATAATATTTGGTAAGAGTTTTGCAGCACCACCTAGTGGTATAATATTTGGTAAGAGCTCTGCAGCACCACCTAGTGGTATAATATTTGGTAAGAGCTCTGCAGCACCACCTAGTGGTATAATATTTGGTAAGAGCTCTGCAGCACCACCTAGTGGTATAATATTTGGTAAGAGTTTTGCAGCACCAACTAGTGGTATAATATTTGGTAAGAGTTTTACAGCACCACCTAGTGGTATAATACTTGGTAAGAGCTCTGCAGCACCACCTAGTGGTGTAATATTTGGTAAGAGTTTTGCAGCACCACCTAGTGGTATAATATTTGGTAAGAGTTTTGCAGCACCACCTAGTGGTATAATATTTGGTAAGAGTTTTGCAGCACCACCTAGTGGTATAATATTTGGTAAGAGCTCTGCAGCACCACCTAGTGGTATAATATTTGGTAAGAGCTCTGCAGCACCACCTAGTGGTGTAATATTTGGTAATAGTTTTGCAGCACCACCTGGTGGTATAGTATTTGGTAAGAGTTTTACAGCACCACCTAGTTCTATAATATTTGGTAAGAGTTTTGCAGCACCACCTAGTGGTATAATATTTGGTAAGAGTTTTGCAGCACCACCTAGTGGTATAATATTTGGTAAGAGTTTTACAGCACCACCTAGTGGTATAATATTTGGTAAGAGCTCTGCAGCACCACCTAGTGGTATAATATTTGGTAAGAGCTCTGCAGCACCACCTAGTGGTATAATATTTGGTAAGAGCTCTGCAGCACCACCTAGTGGTATAATATTTGGTAAGAGTTTTGCAGCACCAACTAGTGGTATAATATTTGGTAAGAGTTTTACAGCACCACCTAGTGGTATAATACTTGGTAAGAGCTCTGCAGCACCACCTAGTGGTGTAATATTTGGTAAGAGTTTTGCAGCACCACCTAGTGGTATAATATTTGGTAAGAGTTTTGCAGCACCACCTAGTGGTATAATATTTGGTAAGAGTTTTGCAGCACCACCTAGTGGTATAATATTTGGTAAGAGCTCTGCAGCACCACCTAGTGGTATAATATTTGGTAAGAGCTCTGCAGCACCACCTAGTGGTGTAATATTTGGTAATAGTTTTGCAGCACCACCTGGTGGTATAATATTTGGTAAGAGTTTTACAGCACCACCTAGTTCTATAATATTTGGTAAGAGTTTTGCAGCACCACCTAGTGGTATAATATTTGGTAAGAGTTTTACAGCACCACCTAGTGGTATAATACTTGGTAAGAGCTCTGCAGCACCACCTAGTGGTATAATATTTGGTAAGAGTTTCGCAGCACCACCTAGTGGTATAATACTTGGTAAGAGCTCTGCAGCACCACATAGTGGTGTAATATTTGGTAAGAGTTTTGCAGCACCACCTAGTGGTATAATATTTGGTAAGAGTTTCGCAGCACCACCTAGTTCTATAATATTTGGTAAGAGTTTTGCAGCACCATCTAGTTCTATAATATTTGGTAAGAGCTCTGCAGCACCACCTAGTGGTATAATATTTGGTAAGAGTTTCGCAGCACCACCTAGTGGTATAATATTTGGTAAGAGTTTTGCAGCACCACCTAGCGGTATAATATTTGGTAAGAGCTCTGCAGCACCACCTAGTGGTATAATATTTGGTAAGAGCTCTGCAGCACCACCTAGTGGTATAATATTTGGTAAGAGTTTTGCAGCACCAACTAGTGGTATAATATTTGGTAAGAGTTTTACAGCACCACCTAGTGGTATAATACTTGGTAAGAGCTCTGCAGCACCACCTAGTGGTGTAATATTTGGTAAGAGTTTTGCAGCACCACCTAGTGGTATAATATTTGGTAAGAGTTTTGCAGCACCACCTAGCGGTATAATATATGGTAAGAGCTCTGCAGCACCACCTAGTGGTATAATATTTGGTAAGAGTTTTGCAGCACCACCTAGTGGTATAATATTTGGTAAGGGCTCTGCAGCACCACCTAGTGGTATAATATTTGGTAAGAGTTTTGCAGCACCAACTAGTGGTATAATATTTGGTAAGAGTTTTACAGCACCACCTAGTGGTATAATACTTGGTAAGAGCTCTGCAGCACCACCTAGTGGTGTAATATTTGGTAAGAGTTTTGCAGCACCACCTAGTGGTATAATATTTGGTAAGAGTTTTGCAGCACCACCTAGCGGTATAATATATGGTAAGAGCTCTGCAGCACCACCTAGTGGTATAATATTTGGTAAGAGTTTTGCAGCACCACCTAGTGGTATAATATTTGGTAAGAGCTCTGCAGCACCACCTAGTGGTATAATATTTGGTAAGAGTTTTGCAGCACCACCTAGTGGTATAATATTTGGTAAGAGTTTTGCAGCACCACCTAGCGGTATAATATATGGTAAGAGCTCTGCAGCACCACCTAGTGGTATAATATTTGGTAAGAGTTTTGCAGCACCACCTAGTGGTATAATATTTGGTAAGAGCTCTGCAGCACCACCTAGTGGTATAATATTTGGTAAGAGTTTTGCAGCACCACCTAGTGGTATAATATTTGGTAAGAGTTTTGCAGCACCACCTAGTGGTATAATATTTGGTAAGAGTTTTGCAGCACCACCTAGTGGTATAATATTTGGTAAGAGTTTTGCAGCACCACCTAGTGGTACAATACATTTCATTAGGAGAGATATTAGGAATCAGTTATTTGTGATTTGTTCATGTATAACACTTGAAGCATTCATGTGCAAGGAATAAGCGGAAGTGGAAATTCTCCATCAATGACTGTGAAAAGCTGCCAATAGGGGCAGATGATTAAATAGTTATATTGTAGACAGAGAGCTCCCCCTAGTGGTGGCTGCAAGCAACATCAGCTTTGAAATTTCTTTCTATGGTGGAGAATAGAAAAGCTGTGTGCAGGCATTGTTTATGTGTTGCCGCTGTCATTGTAGGGGGTGGGTTGACTGGTGGGAGCCCCCTTAAAGCCAGGATCTGAGGTCACCATCATTTTTTGCATTCACACACGACACATGATGAGTGTTATATCGTTTATTTCCCCCCCCTGAATTATTCATGTTCATATTTTACATGGTTATACGACCACAATTAAAATAATTTAGACAATTTAGATTTTTTACGAAGTTTACAATACAAAACTGAAAATAAAATGACAATGAGGACTGCACCAAGTAAGAGGCCGAATTCTACATATAAAGCGATCGCTGCATCCGAGGTGGAGATTTCCAGTCCAAGGAAGTCCACGACTGGCGGCTCGTGCTCCTCTGGGGGTCCTGTAGTGGGGCTGATGCTGCTGTTGGTACTGATGCTGATACTGATGCTGCTGCCGATGCTGATGCTGCTGCCGCTATGACCGCTGCTGCTGCTGGTTGTGGGCTTGGCTGTTGTACCTGCTGGGAGGACAGGAGCATGGGTAAGTGTCTTCTATTTTTATCCTATTGTATATTTATATATAAGGATGAGACTTGTCCCAAATTTAAATGTTAAACCCGACCCTGCTACTTTTACAGAACTGACACTCTATTTTCAGTCCTCCCAGGGGCGTAACTAGGAGACAACGGGCCCCATAGCATACATCTAAATGGGGCCCCTTTTCTCCTTAAAAAAATTATATATATTCGTACGCATGTGGGTTACAATCATATAACATTTATACACTCATGTATACACACATTTACATACACATACAGTATATACACACATACAGCATAAGCATGCATACAGCATACACACTCCACATATACACCCATGCACCACATACATATTACATATACACACATATTGTGCCTACAATGCCATATACAGACCTATAACACATACATACAGCATATAAATACCCAAAACACACTCAATACTCCAGTTGCTGGGGCCCCCTGACTCTGCGGGCCCCATAGTGGCTGCTATGGCTGCTACCCCTGTAATTACGCCACTGAGTCCCATAGACAATGCGAGAGCACATCTGTGTAATCTGAATCATTGTAACAGGAGACATGGAACCCCCTTTTCCCTGATTAGTGGGGTTCAAGCAGCCAGACCCAAAGATCATCCTTTCAATGGGGGACATCATTATTGAAGAACACCTTAAACCTACACTGTATATACTGTGACCAGGGAGGGGAATGCCATCAATTTATTTATCCTGGAACTTATCCTAATGTTAATCCCTCCCACCACACTGATTATAGCTTGTGAATACATCAGCCTCAGAAATATTATTCATCATACAGAGAAAATTCTAATCAAGTAGGAAAAGAATTGCAGGTCTTAAAAAAGGTTATTACTCATTTTACTAACATAACACAATGAATATTACCAATTTTCACTCTTTGTATGGGTTCCGATACTTATTTCACTTACCCTCTGGAGCTGGAGTAGAATGGGACCCATTATGTGGATCAGGGAAGCCGTTGTTCAGAACCACAGATCTGTAGTATTTCACAGACTCTTTCGGAATACGTGGCAGATTTGGGTCCGTAAAGTTGACGTAATACAAACCGAAGCGTTCAGTGTAACCCGATGCCCACTCAAAATTGTCCATAAAACTCCAAGCTGAATATCCACGGAGATCCACACCATCGTACTTCACAGCTGCAGAATAGAGAGAGTGAACTAGTAGTTATGTACCTATACATAATATTGTAGTGGTTATACTCTTACATATGGGGTACATAGGGGGCAGTATTATAGTAGTTATATTCTTGTACATAGGGGGCAGTATTATAGTAGTTATATTCTTGTACATAGGGGGCAATATTATAGTAGTTATATTCTTGTACATATGGGGCAGTATTATAGTAGTTATATTCTTGTACATAGGGGGCAGTATTATAGTAGTTATATTCTTGTACATAGGGGACAGTATTAAAGTAGTTATATTCTTGTACATAGGGGGCAGTATTATAGTAGTTATATTCTTGTACATAGGGGGCAGTATTATAGTAGTTATATTCTTGTACATAGGGGGCAGTATTATAGTAGTTATATTCTTGTACATAGGGGGCAGTATTATAGTAGTTATATTCTTGTACATAGGGGCAGTATTATAGTAGCTATATTCTTGTACATAGGAGGCAGTATTATAGTAGTTATATTCCTGCACATAGGGGCAGTATTATAGTAGTTATATTCTTGTACATAGGGGGCAGTATTATAGTAGTTATATTCTTGTACATTGGGGCAGTATTATAGTAGTTATATTCCTGTACATAGGGGGCAGTATTATAGTAGTTATATTCCTGTAAATAGGGGGCAGTATTATAGTAGTTATATTCTTGTACATAGGGGGCAGTATTATGGTAGTTATATTCCTGTACATAGGGGGCAGTATTATAGTAGTTATATTCTTGTACATAGGGGGCAGTATTATAGAAGTTATATTCTTTTACATAGGGGGCAGTTTTATAGTAGTTATATTCCTGTACATAGGGGCAGTATTATAGTAGCTATATTCTTGTACATCAGAGGCAGTATTATAGTAGTTATATTCCTGTACATAGGGGCAGTATTATAGTAGTTATATTTTTGTACATAGGGGGCAGTATTATAGTAGTTATATTCTTGTACATTGGGGCAGTATTATAGTAGTTATATTCCTGTACATAGGGGGCAGTATTATAGTAGTTATATTCTTGTACATAGGGGGCAGTATTATACCAGTTATATTCATGTACATAGGAGGCAGTATTATAGTAGTTATATTCTTGTACATAGGGGGCAGTATTATAGAAGTTATATTCTTTTACATAGGGGGCAGTTTTATAGTAGTTATATTCCTGTACATAGGGGCAGTATTATAGTAGCTATATTCTTGTACATAGGAGGCAGTATTATAGTAGTTATATTCCTGTACATAAGGGGCAGTATTACAGTAGTTATATTCCTGTACATAGGGGGCAGTATTATATCAGTTATATTCTTGTACGTAGGGGCAGTGTTATAGTAGCTATATTCTTGTACATAGGGGGCAGTATTATAGTAGTTATATTCCTGTACATAGGAGGCAGTATTATAGTAGTTATATACTTGTACATTGGGGCAGTATTATAGTAGTTATATTCCTGTACATAGGGGGCAGTATTATAGTAGTTATATTCCTGTACATAGGGGGCAGTATTATAGCAGTTATATTCCTGTACATAGGGGGCAGTATTATAGTAGTTATATTCTTGTACACAGGGGGCAGTATTATAGTAGTTATATTCCTGTACATAGGGGGCAGTATTATAGTAGTTATATTCCTGTATGTAGGGGCAGTATTATAGTAGTTATATTCTTGTACATAGGGGGCAGTATTATAGTAGTTATATTTTTGTACATAGGGGGCAGTATTATAGTAGTTATATTCTTGTACACAGGGGGCAGTATTATAGTAATTATATCCCTGTACATAGGGGGCAGTATTATAGTTGTTATATTCTTGTACATAGGGGGCAGTATTATAGTACTTATATTCTTGTACATAGGGGGCAGTATTGTAGCAGTTATATTTTTGTACATAGGGGGCAGTATTATAGTAGTTATATTCTTGTACACAGGGGGCAGTATTATAGTAATTATATCCCTGTACATAGGGGGCAGTATTATAGTTGTTATATTCTTGTACATAGGGGGCAGTATTATAGTACTTATATTCTTGTACATAGGGGGCAGTATTGTAGCAGTTATATTCTTGTACATAGGGGGCAGTATTATAGTAGTTATATTCTTGTACATAGGGGGCAGTATTATAACAGTTATATTCTTGTACATAGGGGGCAGTATTACTTATAGAGTAATTTATATGGTTTGCTTAGTAAATATTTCTATACCTTTCAGTGCCTCATTTATATAATGCTTATAATAATGAGTTCTCCATTCATCATTTAGGTCTGTCCCGCGCTCAGATATCCCATTCTCTGTGATATATATAGCGGGGTTATTGAACTCTTCCTTTATCCAGCGTAATAACCTTCTTAAACCAAATGGCACCACTTTCAGCCATTCACTACCAGATCGCAGCCATGTCCGGTCACTCAGTAAATAAACGCCTCTGAAAAAATAAACAGAGAAATCCATACATTCTTTTATTTTTCATAGTTAGGATCTAATTCCAGTCTCAGTTGATCGTCTTACCTGTCTCCTTCATAAGCTTGGAAGTCTAGATCATAGACAGTTTGACCTGTCAGAACAGTAGTGTAATGGTTAAGGCAAAAGAAGTCGTACGTCCCTTTTATTCTTTGCTTCTCACTTTCAGTAAACTCTGGAAGCCTAGAGAGAAAACACAGGATAAACACATGAAGTGAGAGAGGCAAAGAACCCTAAAACATCACTACACAAAACGTGTAAGATGTGTGCTGGCCTTACTGTCTTTGTTGCTATACTCACCTGGTTTGAGGCAGCCCTGCAGCAAGGCTCCTTTCTCGAATACTAGTCTTCATAATTTCCGGATAATCTCCAGTTTTAAAAATAGGATATGCAAACCAGCCAGCGAAAAACTGAGTTAATAAAATTAAAAAGTAATTTTTTATTTATAAGAATATAACTACTATAATACTGCCCCCTATGTACAGGAATATAACTACTATAATACTGCCCCCTATGTACAGGAATATAACTACTATAATACTGCCCCCTATGTACAGGAATATAACTACTATAATACTGCCCCCTATGTACAGGAATATAGCTACTATAATACTGCCCCCTATGTACAGGAATATAACTACTATAATACTGCCCCCTATGTACAAGAATATAACTACTATAATACTGCCCCCTATGTACAGGAATATAACTACTATAATACTGCCCCCTATGTACAAGAATATAACTACTATAATACTGCCCCCTATGTACAAGAATATAACTACTATAATACTGCCCCCTATGTACAAGAATATAACTACTATAATACTGTCCCCTATGTACAGGAATATAACTACTATAATACTGCCCCCTATGTACAAGAATATAACTACTATAATACTGCCCCCTATGTACAAGAATATAACTACTATAATACTGCCCCCCTATGTACAAGAATATAACTACTATAATACTGCCCCCTATGTACAGGAATATAACTACTATAATACTGCCCCCTATGTACAGGAATATAGCTACTATAATACTGCCCCCTATGTACAGGAATATAAATACTATAATACTGCCCCCCATGTACAGGAATATAACTACTATAATACTGCCCCCTATGTACAGGAATATAACTACTATAATACTGCCCCCTATGTACAGGAATATAACTACTATATTACTACCCCCTATGTACAAGAATATAACTACTATAATACTGCCCCCTATGTACAGGAATATAACTACTATAATACTGCCCCCTATGTACAGGAATATAACTACTATAATACTGCCCCTATGTACAATAATATAACTACTATAATACTGCCCCCTATGTACAAGAATATAACTACTATAATACTGCCCCCTATGTACAGGAATATAACTACTATATTACTACCCCCTATGTACAAGAATATAACTACTATAATACTGTCCCCTATGTACAAGAATATAACTACTATAATACTGCCCCCTATGTACAATAATATAACTACTATAATACTGCCCCCTATGTACAATAATATAACTACTATAATACTGCCCCCTATGTACAAGAATATAACTACTATAATACTGCCCCCTATGTACAGGAATATAACTACTATAATACTACCCCTATGTACAATAATATAACTACTATAATACTGCCCCCTATGTACAAGAATATAACTACTATAATACTGCCCCCTATGTACAAGAATATACCTACTATAATACTGCTCCCTATGTACAAGCATATAACTGCTATAATACTGCCCCCTATGTGCAAGGATATAACTACTATAATACTGCCCCCTATGTACAAGGATATAACTACTATAATACTGCTCCCTATGTACAAGAATATAACTACTATAATACTGCCCCCTATGTCCAAGGATATAACTACTATAATATTGCCCCCTATGTACAGGAATATAACTACTATAATAATGCTCCTATGTACAAGAATATAACTACTATAATACTGTCACCTATGTACAAGAATATAACTACTATAATACTGCCTCCTATGTACAAGAATATAACTACTATAATACTGCCCCATATGTACAGTAATATAACTACTATAATACTGCCCCCTGTGTACAAGAATATAACTACTATAATACTGCCTCCTATGTACAAGAATATAGCTACTATAATACTGGCCCCTGTGTACAGGAATATAACTACTATAATACTGCCCCCTATGTACAAGAATATAACTACTATAATACTGCCCCCTGTGTACAAGAATATAACTACTATAATACTGCCTCCTATGTACAAGAATATAGCTACTATAATACTGCCCCCTAAGTACAGGAATATAACTACTATAATACTGTCCCCTATGTACAGGAATATAATTACTATAATACTGCCCCCTATGTACAAGAATATAACTACTATAATACTGCCCCCTATGTACAGGAATATAACTACTATAATACTGCCCCCTATGTACAAGAATATAACTACTATAATACTGCCCCCTATGTACAAGAATATAACTACTATAATACTGCCCCCTATGTACAAGAATATAACTACTATAATACTGCCCCCTAAGTACAAGAATATAACTACTATAATACTGCCCCCTATGTACAGGAATATAACTACTATAATACTGCCCCCTATGTACAAGAATATAACTGCTATAATACTGCCCCATATGTACAAGAATATAACTGCTATAATACTGCCCCATATGTACAAGAATATAACTACTATAATACTGCCCCTATGTACAAGAATATAACTACTATAATACTGCCCCCTATGTACAAGAATATAACTACTATAATACTGCCCCCTACGTACAAGAATATAACTGCTATAATACTGCCCCCTATGTACTAGAATATAACTACTATAATACTGTCCCCTATGTACAGGAATATAACTACTATAATACTGCCCCCTATGTACAGGAATATAACTACTATAATACTGCCCCCTATGTACAAGAATATAACTACTATAATACTTTTACTTTTACACTGATCTACTATCATTATTATTTCCGCTTTACCAGTTGTAGTGCTAAACCCTCTTAATACAAAATTATCTAAAAATACTAATCCTGTTTCCACTTACCATCATGTACCTCCATGCTCCCTCTATGTCATCGTGTTTATAGGGATTAATTGGTTCCGCCCATTCAGAGTTGATGGTGATGGAGATATTACCCCTCTGGGAGGCTCTGTATTTATCATTATACAGGTGCCATACTTCGGCGTGCGCTTTGAGCAGGTTATGTCCCGCCACATACACTCCAATCCCTCTTGATACAAGTCCTTAGAGGATAGAAAACGACTTGATTAGTACAACAAAGGCAAATATTTGCAGATAAGGAGGCAGCCACTAAAATTTCTTCTGTATGTTTCTCTCCAGGTAATTAGTTAAAATGGGTATTCACAAGTAGTAATTCAAGTTTAGAAGGAATGTGTGTATTCATGTTTGTCGGACTACCGGCATATCAATAAAGTTGTATCCTGTTTGTAAATCACCACTGTCTAATGTAATGAAATGACTCTGCTAACAGTAACTTTGTCTACACAGCAAAGCCCATATATGAAATGCAGAAATAGGAATTTGTGATTTCGAGATGACTATAGACTTCAGAAATAACAAATGTATGATAATGAGATGACTCTGCAAGTCCACACAACAAAACTAAAAGGTAATCTGCATAAATAGGGAATACATGATGGTGAGATGACTGCTGGCTATGCCCCACACTATATGCAAGGCTTAAAGATACACTACAGTCAAAGCTGATTCCTTAATTTAAACAAAAATTAAGGCGCAGACATAGGAAATGCACAATAATTAGATGATAGTGAAATGTCGCTGTTGACTCTGCCCATCCTACACAAAAAAGCTGAGAAGTAAGCTGCAGAAATAGGAAATGCACTATAATTAGATGACTATGCCAACACAGCCCCAGTCTTCACAGCAAAGCTGAAAAATAAACTGCACAGATGTGGATTACATGATAGTGAAATGTCTCTGTTAACTCTGCCCCAGTCTACACAAAAAAAGCTGAAAAGTGAAGCTGCAGGAATAGGAAATGCACTATAATTAGTCTACTCTGCTAACACAGCCCCAGTCTACACAGCAAAGCTGAAAAATAAACTGCATAGATGATAGTGAAATGTCTCTGTTGACTCTGCCCCAGTCTACACAAAAAAAGCTGAAAAGTGAGCTGCAGGAATAGGGATTCCAGTATGTTGTATCTACTCAATTGTAACAAATATTAAACCAAAAAGCTCAAAAATGTAAATCCATTAAAGTCAGCAGACCATTCATACCTCAGCTGCCTGCCTGGGTTGTATAATGGAGCATTTACTATACATAGTAAGATTATTGGATGGTAACACTAGCATCTAGTATATGCTAGTTAAGACATATTAGGGTAGTCCATTGCGGCATCACTTTTAAAAAAAATCTTTCTCCATGATTTAAATATCGAAAAATTACCTGGTGCAAAGACTCCTTCTCCATACCCAAGGTGGGCGATGATGTACGGCTCGTTCAGAGTGATCCAGAACTTTACTCTGTCACCAAGTCTTTCGAAGAGAACTTCAGAGTAGTCCTTAAACCATCCTACTATTGCCTCATTCTCCCAACCCCCGAGGTTCTGCAAAGCTTGAGGGAGATCCCAGTGGTAGATAGTCACCTGCACAGATGAAAGCATGTCCATCAGTGCAACCTTACGTAATGTATAATGACTTGCACTCTGTAACATCTTACCCCAGTTGGTCCAAACAGGTGCCATATTTATCCTTTGTCTGATGGGGGATAGCAAATCTAGAGCAACTTTAGACTCTTAGTTGCCAAAATTTGCACTGGTAATCGATGCTAGAAGTCTGGTACACCGTTGCAATTTAAGCAATACCAGCTTAGCTGCTCTTTTGAAACTCTTATGAGCTTCAGCTATTTTTGGTCTAATGGCCACAATGGGGCACATTTACTTACCCGGTCCTGTCGCAATCCCCGATCTGGACGGTCCGATGAGGATGAAGTCCGTCGTGATTCATGAAGATCGTGCACCCGAGTTCCCACATCCGTCACTTTCCTGCCGAGGTCCGCCGGAGTTCACCATCTTCTTCCCGGTGCTTGTAAGTGCGTGTCTTGCGACACAATTCTAAATGTTAAATCTTGCGCATTGTCCGAATCCGTTGAGTTGTCAGACGGCCGCCCCCCGATTTCTGTTGCGTGCAAGCAGGCGCGTCCGATCAAATCCAATTGCGTGTGCCAAAATCCCCTGTTAAATGCAGTGCAAAACGGAAATCGCCAGGAAACCGGACAAAAATGCGCACAGCGGACCCTTAGTATATGAGCCCCAATGTCTGCTTCATCACAATGTGACACACAATATGCAAGAAGTTATTTTACAAACATCTAACTCGGTAGATTTACCCAATCATCTGCCAAAACCAACCTGAGTGTGATTTTCGGAAATTGTTCATTGCTTCTACCCCATTTTGACAAGTTTGAGACTAGATACAAATGCTAAAAACCTTTCTGAGAAGTCACATCATATATATTTTTGAAAAGTGTTTTGGATTTCCCGTGCTGCAAATCTTTCATATCTCTTTTATCAGGGTGGAATATACCTTTACTGTTGAATGCTTCTGCTGTGGATTTTCATGTGCAGTTTCTGAGATCCCATATGAATAGTGTGGATTTTATGTGCACAGAAGTTAACTTTGTATTAAGTAGAGATACTCTGCTAAACATGCTTCAAATTTACCAGTTTTGTCAAGAGATTTTGGCAAAAAGTTGAATCCATATCCAGACTTTCTCCACCTAAGATGAAGTTTGCATGGAGCATGTGATGAGAATTCCTAATTACCTGGGGTGTGATCCCAGCCGCCAGTAAACCATCTATTAGGCGAGAGTAGTAATTGATGCCGGCCTCATTGATGTTGTTCTTGTTCCCATCGGGCAGAATTCGGGGCCAGGAGATTGAGAATCGATAATGTGAGACCCGAAGCCTTTTGAGAAGTTCTATGTCTTCATCTATTTTGTAGTAGCTGTTGCAGGCCACGTCTCCATTACCATCGTCTTCTATCTTAGATTCTGTATGAGAAAAAAGATCCCAGATGCTGATGCCTTTCCCGTCTGCCCTCCAGGCACCTTCAATCTACAGAGAAAGCAAAAAAAGTTAGTGACTGTTACTTCTTATTGTCTATAGTTTACATTGGCCATTGGCTACATCAACTGCAAAGAGTCCTTCCCACTCAACTACAAGAATTACTCAATGCACGTGACAATGAATACAGAAGAAGATCTTCCAGCCCATCGTGCTGTGGACCCCATCTGTCTTTGGTTACCATATATCAGTGATGGAATATATGAATATAAAAGCCAATCACTGGCCAAAGCATGGCAGAAGCCAATGGTGCACAAAAATAGTGAACCATTGGCTTGGTGAAGAAGGCTAAATATTTGACTGTCCTATATTTACCCATAAGCAACTTATTTCAGAGTTAACAACTAGAGATGAGCGAGTATACTCGTCCGAGTATACTGCTCGGTCGAGTATTAGCATACTCGGACCGGCTCGTTACTCGGACGAGTATCTCGCCGGCTCGAGATCGAGCAGTAAATTAATAAAATAAATTGAATAAAAGTATTTTTATTGTAAAAAAAAAAATATTACACATGTTTGCAGATGTTTTACTTGTAAGAACACATTGAAATAACACTATTCTTCACTTTCCAGGTGTGCGCGCGTGTCTCCCGCTAAGTTAGGAGATGTTCAGAACATCTGGAATGTGAAGAATATTGTTCTTTCAATGTGTTCTGCACTTAAATGGTCCTGTGTTCACTGTTTTTAATGTTTTAATTCTATTCTTCACTTTGCAGCTGTGCGCGCGTATCACCGAACCTATCGGGAGACACGCGCGCACACCTGCAATGTGAAGAATAGAATTAAAACATTAAAAACAGTGAATACAGGAGCATTTAAGTGCAGAACACATTGAAAGAACAATATTCTTCACATTCCAGATGTTCGTGCACATCTCCTAACTTAGCGGGAGACACGCGCGAACACCTGCGAAGTGAAGAATAGTGTTATTTCAATGTGTTCTTACAAGTAAAACATCTGCAAACACCTGAAATTTTGTTTTTTTGCACTGTTCTTTTACTGTTCAGTTTTATTTAAAAAATGCTCGGGTCTCCCATTGACTTCAATGGGGCTCGTTATTCAAGACGAGCACTCGAGCATCTGGAAAAGTTCGTCTCGAATAACGAGCACCCGAGCATTTTAGTGCTCGCTCATCTCTATTAACAACCAAAAGATGTATAACAATGTAACAAAAAGTGAATATGTCACCAACTTTACCTGAAATGAAGAGGAGGATACACCCCAAGCAAAGTCATCCCTAAATTCTCCATACAGAAATTCCTCTTCCTCCTGCAGGGGGATGCCATTGTTTCGGATAACTTCGGCATAGTAAATAGCTGTGCGTTTTGCAGTCCTTGGGCGGGAAGGGTTATTGAAATCCACGTGGTGAAGACCAAACCGAAGTCGGTAACCTTGAGTCCACTCGAAGCCATCCATAAGTGAGTTGATAGAGTAACCCTTCAGATTCACACCATCTAAACTGTGAGCTTTTAGGGATTATAAAGAGTCATTTATGTTAGTTGTACCCCAAAACTTAGAAACAAGGTCCCCAAATTTAATAAGATTACATATTTCTTTCAAAAACCGCCCCATGGTTGTCCACAAGTTGGGTGAGTATTGCAGTTCATTCTTTTCACTTAAATAGAGCTTAGCTGCAATAACAGACAGTAATTGGACAGACAAAACCACATGGACAGATGTGGTGCTGTTGTTGGATGGGTTAGTTGTTGTTGGGTTAGTCTGGACTTTATAAGTTCTTGACCATAGTTCACAATTAAACCTGAAAATTATGCACTTACCTTTCAGAGCTTCATCAATATAGGTCTTATGATAGAAAATCCTATCGGTGTCGTCAAAATTGGGGTTTCTATCCAGCGCAACTCCATTCTCGGTGATGTATATAGGGACATCTCCATACTCTTCTTTCACCCAGTTGAGCAGCCTCCTCTGGCCCCAGGCCACTGCCCTGAGATTGTCTGCAGCTGTCCACGGCCAGCTATTATCAAACTCTTCTGCAATGTCAATATCATTTTGAAAATGCGGAGGGGTCAGTCTTGTAGTTTTATGTTGGACTATCTTTGTGGTATAGATGTTTATGGAGAACACATCGGCTGTGCCTTGGATATAGGCCTTCTCCTCTTCTGTAAAAGCTGGAAGCCTGGAAGATTGGAGACCCTGGAGCTCACTCTTACTGGACATCTGCCATTTCATCGCCTCTGGGTAGTCGCCATTTTTGAAGATTGGATGTGCAAACCACCCCAAGGTAAACTGTAAGTAGCGGTCTGCCGCTTCTATGTCTCTTGGTTGCTTGTGGTTTTTGGGTTCCACCCAATTAGTGTTAAGGCTCAGAGAAATGACACCACTCTGAGAATTTCTATATTTCTCGTCGTAGGTATGGTAGACTTTGGCATGGGCTTTAATAAGATTGTGAGCAATTCTGTAAGGAGCATATGCAGGGTCATCCTTCACTCCAGGTGGATAGAGACCAATACCATAACCGACTGTAGCAATTGTGTGGGGTTGGTTGAAAGTCATCCAATACTTGACCCGATCTCCAAATGTTCTAAAACAAAAATCTGCATAGCTGTTAAAAGCCTCGAGGACTGTGTCATTCTCCCAGCCACCAATATCTTGGAGAGCCTGAGGAAGGTCAAAGTGGTAAAGGGTCACCATTGGTGAGATGTTGTTTGCCAGGAGGCCATCAATAAGCCTATTATAATACTCAACACCCTTATCATTGACTGGGCCTTGTCCAGTTGGGAAGATTCGAGACCACGAGATAGAGAATCGGTAGCTGTTCACCCCCAGACTCCTGAGCATGTACAAGTCTGCGTCCAACTGATTGTAACTATCACAAGCAATGTCCCCATTGCCATTTTCAAAAACATTTCCTGGAACATGTGAAAATGTGTCCCATATACTTGGTCCTTTTCCATCTTCATTCCATCCTCCTTCGATTTGATATGCTGAGGTTGATACTCCCCAGTAAAAATCACTCGGTACTGTAGAATAATGATACATGTCCCTTTCAAAGGCGGACTGTCCCGAGAACTTATCCCATACAACTTTAGCTGTTGAGGGAACTTCTGATGCTGGTAGAGCTGGTAACTTCTTCGCATGTACCCATTTTGCCGGAAGAACTTTTTTGCCTGATTTCGTTCTTGGGAATCCATTATTTTCAGCGATGTTGGAGATAAGATAGGCAGATTTTTTGGGGGTTCTTTGTCTATTTTTATTTTCAAAATCAACATGATGTAAACCAAATCTTTGACTGTATCCATGAGGTCCTTCAAAGCCGTCCAGGAGGGAACGGACTATATAGGAGTTTACGGCTACATTGTCGGTCTTGACAGCTGTAAAGGGAAAAGATGAACATGAAGTTTAGGACACAATACAATCTTATTTTAAATTATTGAATAAAATATATCACATAATTTTATCTCTTTACCTTTCAAGGCTTCATTTATGTAAGCCGTCAAGTATTCCACCCGAGCCACATCATTGAAGACCTCTCCAGTGCTTGGTGTCGGCATACCGTTTCCAGTAATATATATGGGGAGTCCTCCCTTTCCATATTCTTCTTGGACGAAGTTCAGAAGCCTTCTTAGACCCCATGGCACCACGTAGATCCACGGAGATGAGGTGGTCGGCCATGATCGATCCACATGGGTTTCAAATCCTCCAATATTATTATAATCAGCCGCACAGCTCTGGCCTCCTGAGGCACTGAGTAGTCGGGAGGTATAGTGGGAGATGCCAAGGAAGTCTGCTGTGCCACTGATGTAGGCCTTCTCCTCCTCAGTGAATGTGGGCAGCTCGGCCACGGTAGAGGAACATTGGGTATTTATGTTTTGGACTTGAGTCTTCAGAACCTCAGGATAGTCTCCATTGACAAGTATAGGATGGGCGAACCACCCAAGCATGAACTGGAGGTATCGCTCGGCAGCACTTACGTCATCTGGATTAGTAGGGTTTAGGGGTTCTGCCCAGTCTGAGTTCAGAGAGATTCCCACCTGACCCTGCTGCGAGGCTCGGTGCTTGTCATTGTAAACATGCCAGGCCTTAGCGTGAGCTTTCACAATGTTATGGGACACCTGTGGCATACAATGGAGTAAATGTGATTATAGAAATATTTATTCATTCACATCCCAATGTTTTATGATGTGATAACAGTTTGTATGGAATTAAGCATTTGAGAATCTTTTGATACAGGATGTTCTGCACTATAATAATTACTTGGGCAGACAGTGGGACATTATTTATTAACCGATAACAAATACTACTATGTATTACTTTACTGGTCATTGAAAGTTAATGTTCTTAAGCAGGCGTCCAAAAAAAACTGCCCAATACTTTCTTCACAAAGGGGACCTCCCACCACCTCCACCAACCGAAGCCCTTTGTCTCTGTTAAAGGTATTGTTCTACTTATGCTGAAATTTTATGGAATTTCTACTTATGGAATTTTTTTCTCTATTCCCACCATTCCAAAAACAATCTGTTCCATTATTTTTGTCTATGCTAATTATGCTCCCTACAGTCAAGTGGGTGGAGTCAACAAAGGGTTTGTAGAAGTGGTAAAATGAAATCTTTCATAAAATAATCATAAGTTATTGCATATTACCTACAAATTAAATTTCATTTCATTAGCATTTTGTACCTTGAAGGAGGCATTTCCTGGATCTTGGATCCCAGGTGCATGTTCTCCGGTCCCGTATCCAGCGTAACTGACAACCCAAGGTTCATGGAATGTTATCCAATGCTTAACCCTGTCTCCAAAATTTCTGAAGCAGAAATCGGCATATTCCTCGAATGCCTGGATGGTGGATTCATGTTGCCAACCTCCAGATTGCTGCAGAGCTTGGGGCAGATCCCAGTGATACAAAGTTACCATTGGTTTGATGTTTTCTTGGATTAACCTGTTGATTAATTTGTTGTAGTATTTCACACCCGCTGCATTGACTGTGGAGTTCAGTCCTGTTGGGAATATTCTGGACCAGGAGATGGAGAAGTGATAGACCTTGGACTGTAGGCCCTTCAGTAGATACACGTCATAGTCAATCTTGTTGTAGCTGTCACAAGCCACATCAGCTGTTGCATTGTCATTAGCTTGACCGAGTTGTCCATAAACATCCCATATGGATTGTCCTTTATCCCCCTCGGCCCAGCCCCCTTCTACTTTGAAGGCAGAAGAAGAGGATCCCATGAGAAAACCTTCAGGGAATGTGTCCTGCAAGAAGTCATCTCTCTCTGACGATGTCTGACTAGCAAATCTCTGCCATACTGTGGTGAATGCCGAGTGAGATGTTTTTGCCGGATGCTCTTGCCTGAATTACAGAATGAAATTTCAATTATTGATTTGGTTCCTACCCAAAATATAACATTTGCCATAGACTAGTAATTAAGAAATATATATTTTCGTAATAATTAATTTGGATGCCGATTTTTTTAGTGACAACAGGAAGTTCAGCCATATTGATTGTTCTTTTCTAAGAAACTAAGACCAATCATATGAGTCAATGTATCATGAAAGTTCTTTGGGGACAAGTTGGCCAATACACAAACAAATTTAGGCTATATTCACACTGCCGTTGCCCGCCCGTACCGTACCGCAGCGGGCAACGGCAGTGTACGGGGAGAGGAGGAGGAGGAGGTGAGCACAGCTCACCCCCGCCCCTCTCCATAGGAAGTTATGGCGCACGGCGCCGTACTACGGACAAAGATAGGACATGTCCTATCTTTTTCCGGGGTACGGAGCGGTATGGTGCCACATGTGTGCTGCACCGTACTGCTCCCGTAGGGCGCCGTACGCCCATTGACGTCTATGGGGGACGTATATCGGCCGTATATACGTCGGACGTATATACGTCCCCCATCCGGCAGTGTAGCCTTACACTGTGGTTTATACAAAGCATGAGAATAAGAGGAGCAAAGGGTTTGCCACTGCCTAAATTATATTATTAGATATTCTATAAGCCCAAAAAGCAGGTGGTTAATACCCCTACAGTGCCCCCTATAGAGAAAATGAGGGATTACAGTTCCCTTTGAAATTAATAGTGTAAGGAACAGATGTCACTGGACCTCCAAAGCGAGCAGACGAAAAAGAGAACAATCAAGACTCAATCAATCAACAATCAAAAAAGAAATGGAACAAGTATCATGAGTATCATATGTGCTTGAAAGAATAGGAAGTCTCCTAATGTTTTCCAGTAGATTTATAAAAAAAAATACTAAATTTATCATTTTGTCACAGACCTTCTTTCATTGTCATCAGACTGAAATATGAATTGACTGATATCATAGCCTATTAAAGCTGCACCAGACCTGTCCAATCCTGCAAAACAAACAAATCAATAAGAATTACATAGATTCTATAGAGTAACACCATAGTGTTACAGTATTACACATTCACTGAAATCTAGGTAGAGTCTGAGAAGAGAAATCATTTGAAGGCCAATTTACTCCCAAATCATCCCCTAATGGCCCATGCAACATCTTTTCATTACAGACTCACCCATCCTATAAAGAAATTCCCTGCTCTCTCCTGCCTCCAGACCTCCTTTCCCTGGAGCTTTCTCTATCCCACATCATGTCATTAGGCTTCCTGCAGGTCATGCTTGATGTCAAGAGAGCTGCATTACAAGGTAGCTAAAAGAGGCGGGGCTTTCCTTTGCCATCCTGGAAAACGTACATGTTTTCCCAGAACCCCTAGTGGAGCATCAATGGCTATAAATCTCCACACGCCTACAAGGCACCTTTATTGGCAGTCACCATAAGGCTGCATTCACACACATGTATGGGGGAAGTATATACGGCCGACGTATGTACGGCCGATATACGTCCCCCATACACTTCTAAGGGCTCACGGCATGGTACGGGTGCGGTACAGTGCAGGAAAAGATAGCACATGTACTATCTTTTCCCGTATTAAGGCACCGTGGCCCATATGATCCTATGTAGAGGGGTGGGGATGAGCAGCGCTCACCCCCTCCTCCTCTCCACGTGCGCTGCCGTGTGCCTGCCGTGCTACGGTGCGGCGGCCACACGGCATTGTGCATGTAGCCTAAGGAGAACTCTTACTTTCTGACCCTAATCACACTCACTCTCACTCAACCAAACCAGTCTCCTACACTGTACTGAAGAGACCAAACCATGTTGAAACAGCGCTGTCTACAGTTGGGAATATCTTCTTTCTGGAATAGATATAGTGGTTTGGTTTTAATCCAGAATCATGTCATAAGGCTTCCTAAAGGTCATGCTTGGTGTCAAGGGAGCTGCCTTAAAAGTTGGCTAAAAGAGGCATGGATTTCCTTATCCCACCCTGGAAAACTTATTTGCATATATAGGGCTCTGAATTAAATGTCGATTTAAACTATGGAGGCTTGAGGTTAAACGTATATTACTGATTTTAACTTAGTTGTATGAAATGTATTGGGCTCAACAATATGAAAGAACTGATACTCACCTCGCCAATCCAGTGCGTCTCCTCTGATTTAACAGGAAGTGGCCATTGAGCCAATGACAGTCTAATTTAAAGTTTTATTTAAAATATGACATCAGTAATTTACCTTTAAGCATTTGAAAAGCAGAGAGATATTTTGCTTCTATGGAGCTGCAGTCCTTCAGAATTAAGCTGAAAACCAACATGTCCAGACCTTTCTTCATGTTCTGTAATGATAAAAGCCGAGGCAAATTAGAAGGATACAAAACGTGGTGAAGAACTCCTGGACAATAGCTTCAATAAGGACCTCCATAGCTGTAATCCTAAGGGTATTCGCTTATTTTAGTTTCCATCAATGGAGTTACTTGAAGCTTCTAGATCCAACATTTGCAACGTGGCTCTCAACAACCATCATGCTGATTTTCCTCAATAAGGGTGACCATGACCTCTCGGTTTCTCTTGACACCAATGACCTTCCTCTTGATTTACAGTAAGATCTGGAGAGCTGTTTCAGCAGAATAATACTTGATGTTGGTTTCTTACCTGTTTTACCATCCATGGTTGCAGCTGGTCCACATCAAGACAGTCAAGTTCTATGTTGAGCGCGAGAAAGTCAACTGTGTCCTAAAATATAGTCAATTGGTCAATGGGTGGACATCCTACAACATCATTGTGCATGTAGTAAAAGGGCCATCACCAGGTTGGTCTCCTGGTCAGTGAGAACCTTTAGACTATGACCTTTAGTATGACTAGGTTTGGAAATAATGGAAGTGAAAATGTGCAAAGACCATGACCATGGCATGGGAACACTAGGATCCTCTGTTTAGGATGTCAGGAGATGCGCTGGCATCAAGCAGCACATGTGAATATTGGGAATTAACTTGATTGCCTGGGGAAGCACATTCCAGAACATTGATGCAGCTCATGAATAGTCTGGGAAGGGACAGTAGAAGGTTTGGGTTATGGAGGATGGGAATCCCAAAAATCCCATTTCCCAAAAATGCATCGTGGAAGAGGAATAATATTTGAACAGTTTAATCTTAGGCTAAGTTGTCTTAAAATATTTCATTTTCTGATGATGGAGAATAAATCTGAAAAGAAAACTGTAATTACCAGGACTTTAGGTCGTATTGACAGTGATGTGCTTAGTGAAGCCGATCCCAGAGCTATAGATAACCGTCCACCTACAGATACAAACACAACATCACCTTATATATATCTATACAGAGGTTTTGTTTGTAGATAGCGCCAAATCTGCTTCCCTTCGAATAGAAGTTATATAGAAGTTGTTAAAATTCTAGATATCAGCAGCAAGCGCTAGAGGGCGCTATCAACATGTACACGTCTACAGCTGGTACTGAGTACACGGAAAGTCGACAAATCTGACTTAATTGTGCCCCAATTCAGGTAAACATTTAGATGGGAAGAAAATCCAGTGCAGCTCGCACCCCCTTCTCATGGTGGGACCTGTAGCGGTGGCATTATCTGACACTATGGCCCATATGCAACTGATAAATAATATTGTCACTAAAGGGTCATATATTTAAATATGCAAATTTCTTACAACCTTTCAATCATAACATGTGACTGCAACCTGAACAGCCACGTGCATCAATCTTATCATATTCCAATAAATAACTTATCTTATCTGTGTGCAGAGTTCAATCACAGTGATCACTACCATATGATATTACATGTCACCCAAAGACAAAAGAGGATAATATCGAGAGCAGAAGATTTATATAGGAATTCAGAACAATGATTCATTTTACACATGGGGCAGTATTACAGTTATAGTATAATATATAGTTATATTCCTGTACATAGGGGGCAGTATTATAGTAGTTATATTCCTGTACATAGGGGGCAGTATTATAATAGTTATATTCTTGTACATAGGGGGCAGTATTATAGTAGTTATATTCTTGTACATAGGGGCAGTATTATAGTAGTTATATTCCTGTACATAGGGGGCAGTATTATAGTAGTTATATTCCTGTACATAGGGGGCAGTATTATAGTAGTTATATTCTTGTACATAGGGGGCAGTATTATAGTAGTTATATTCTTGTACATAGGGGGCAGTATTATAGTAGTTATATTCCTGTACATAGGGGGCAGTATTATAGTAGTTATATTCTTGTACATAGGGGCAGTATTATAGTAGTTATATTCTTGTACATAGGGAGCAGTATTATAGTAGTTATATTCCTGTACATAGGGGGCAGTATTATAGTAGTTATATTCTTGTACATAGGGGGTAGTATTATAGTAGTTATATTCATGTACATAGGGGGCAGTATTATAGTAGTTATATTCCTGTACATAGGGGGCAGTATTATAGTAGTTATATTCTTGTACATAGGGGGCAGTATTATAGTAGTTATATTCTTGTACATAGGGGGCAGTATTATAGTAGTTATATTCCTGTACATAGGGGGCAGTATTATAGTAGTTATATTCTTGTACATAGGGAGCAGTATTATAGTAGTTATATTCCTGTACATAGGGGGCAGTATTATAGTAGTTATATTCTTGTACATAGGGGGCAGTATTATAGTAGTTATATTCTTGTACATAGGGGGCAGTATTATAGTAGTTATATTCCTGTACATAGGAGATAGTATTATAGTAGTTATATTCCTGTACATAGGGGGAAGTATTATAGTAGTTATATTCTTGTACATAGGGGCAGTATTATAGTAGTTATATTCTTGTACATAGGGGGCAGTATTATAGTCGTTATATTCCTGTACATAGGAGATAGTATTATAGTAGTTATATTCCTGTACATAGGGGGAAGTATTATAGTAGTTATATTCTTGTACATAGGGGCAGTATTATAGTAGTTATATTCTTGTACATAGGGGCAGTATTATAGTAGTTATATTCTTGTACATAGGGGCAGTATTATAGTAGCTATATTCTTGTACATAGGGGGCAGTATTATAGTAGTTATATTCTTGTACATAAGGGGCAGTATTATAGTAGTTATATTCCTGTACATAGGGGGCAGTATTATAGTAGTTATATTCTTGTACATAAGGGGCAGTATTAAAGTAGTTATATTCTTGTACATAGGGGGCAGTATTATAGTAGTTATATTCTTGTACATAGGGGGCAGTATTATAGTAGTTATATTCCTGTACATAGGGGGCAGTATTATAGTAGTTATATTCTTGTACATAGGGGGCAGTATTATAGTAGT
Source organism: Engystomops pustulosus (assembly GCF_040894005.1). Taxonomy (NCBI): domain Eukaryota; kingdom Metazoa; phylum Chordata; class Amphibia; order Anura; family Leptodactylidae; genus Engystomops; species Engystomops pustulosus. The sequence continues at coordinate 112,851,169 of NC_092418.1, read as the reverse complement.
TATATTCTTGTACATTGGGGCAGTATTATAGTAGTTATATTCCTGTACAAAGGAGCAGTATTATAGTAGTTATATTCTTGTACATAGGGGGCAGTATTATAGTAGTTATATTCTTGTACATAGGGGGCAGTATTATAGTAGTTATATTCCTGTACAAAGGGGCAGTATTATAGTAGTTATATTCTTGTACACAGGGGGGCAGTATTATAGTAGTTATATTCCTGTACAAAGGGGCAGTATTATAGTAGTTATATCCTTGTACATAGGGGGCAGTATTATAGTAGTTATATTCTTGTACATGGGGGGGGGGCAGTATTATAGTAGTTATATTCTTGTACGTGGGGGGGGGGGCAGTATTATAGTAGTTATATTCCTGTACATAGGGGGCAGTATTATTGTAGTTATATTCTTGTACATAGGGGGCAGTATTATAGCAGTTATATTCCTGTACATAGGGGGCAGTATTATAGTAGTTATATTCTTGTACATAGGGGGCAGTATTATAGCAGTTATATTCTTGTACATAGGGGGCAGTATTATAGTAGTTATATTCCTGTACATAGGGGGCAGTATTATAGTAGTTATATTCCTGTACATAGGGGGCAGTATTATAGTAGTTATATTCCTGTACATAGGGGCAGTATTATAGTAGTTATATTCCTGTACATAGGGGGCAGTATTATAGTAGTTATATTCTTGTACATAAGGGGCAGTATTATAGTAGTTATATTCTTGTACATAGGGGGCAGTATTATATTAGTTATATTCTTGTACATAGGGGGCAGTATTATAGTAGTTATATTCTTGTACATAGGGGCAGTATTATAGTAGTTATATGCCTGTACATAGGGGGCAGTATTATAGTAGTTATATTCTTGTACATAGGGGGCAGTATTATAGTAGTTATATTCTTGTACATAGGGGGCAGTATTATAGTAGTTATATTCCTGTACATAGGGGGAAGTATTATAGTAGTTATATTCTTGTACATAGGGGGCAGTATTATAGCAGTTATATTCTTGTACATAGGGGGCAGTATTATAGTAGCTATATTCTTGTACATAGGGGGCAGTATTATAGTAGTTATATTCTTGTACATAGGGGGAAGTATTATAGTAGTTATATTCTTGTACATAGGGGGCAGTATTATAGCAGTTATATTCTTGTACATAGGGGGCAGTATTATAGTAGCTATATTCTTGTACATAGGGGGCAGTATTATAGTAGTTATATTCCTGTACATAGGGGGAAGTATTATAGTAGTTATATTCCTGTCCATAGGGGGAAGTATTATAGTAGTTATATTCTTGTACATAGGGGGCAGTATTATAGTAGTTATGTTCTTGTACATAGGGGGCAGTATTATAGTAGTTATATTCTTGTACATAGGGGACAGTATTATAGTAGTTATATTCTTGTACATAGGGGGCAGTATTATAGTAGTTATATTCCTGTACATAAGTGACAGTATTATAGTAGTTATATTCCTGTACATAGGGGGCAGTATTATAGCAGTTATATTCTTGTACATAGGGGGCAGTATTATAGTAGCTATATTCTTGTACATAGAGGGAGTATTACATTTTGCTTCTATACTGTATCAAGAGATAAGGATAATCCACGAAGCTAGAAAGGTATATAATCACATTATTTATATTTAATTTATATATTTACTGACTAAATACTTCAGGTTATAAAATTCTGTAATACTGTAAAAATATAATAATTCTAGAATCCCCCGGGTCCCACTCACCTCCAGCAGAATACTTCTGGTGATATAACGTGTATACTCTCTCATGGGCGTCTAGAAGAACCTGCAGGGATTGGGAATCTGTGACATCTTCATGAACATCAAATGTTATCCAGGTTTGGACCAAGTCTCCCAATGAGTGGAATGCAAATTCAGCATATTCTGCATAGGCATCTGCAGGGCTAGCGCCAGTTTTGGGATTCTCTGTGGATATTCTCTTATGGCTTCCGTCAAATAAGATTACAATTGGTTTAATGTTGGCTCCATTCAGCTCCTGAAGAAGGGTCCTGTAACACTGCAGTTTCCCATTAAGGATCTCCTTGAAGGACCCAGAGTTCAGGCCTAGTCGGACCTTGTAGTAGGTGACGCTATACTGCTGTAGGGTGGGAATTTGGTCTTTCAGGTTATTGATCACCTTACTATTACACCCAAAGACTCCCGATGTCTCCACTTCATTATGGAGACCATTATCTTCAATGCTGTGCAAAGGTCCAGCAATGGCCAGGAAGTTTCCAGGAACTGCAGCATTGAGGCTATAACACATGGATGAGAGGAGAAGCAGCAGGACCTCCGGCCAGGCTGGTGCCATCCTGGCTACTGGATACCCAAACCTACTCGTCATGTCACTTATACAATGACAAGGCCATAAAATGGAGGTTCGCTGTGTTATCACTAGTGTAACATTGCAGAAGAACTAATCACTGAGAGATAATGAGGCTGCAGGGGCCATTGTCATTTCTAAGCTATGTATATGGTCAAAGCGTTACATAAATATTCAAGAGTCCAAGGGAAAAGTCTACTGATAGGGCCACATACATTAACAACCGACGAGGTCAAGGTCTGGCCATAAACTTATAGAAGAACTCTTTCCATTTATACTGGTTAACCAGACTTAGGTAATGCATACCTCAGTGTCTGTAATTGGGGAGTAACATATTGTGTATTATTTATCAGTTTTTCCCTCTTAAGACTCTAGCTCTAATTCTGAGTTGTCCCGGAGACAACTCTACCGGGGGGTAGAGTATCTCTTGTGAAAGCCCTTTCTCACCCCCTTCCTTCTCCATTGACTTGTATGTGCTTGCTCTGTTCAACAGAATGTAATTAGCAATGAGTAATCTCTATTGTTTAGCTACTTTTCCTCTGTATCTTTATTTTCAGTGGCTTAAGACCAGCTTGACCATACACTACATGAGGAAAGTAGAGGAGATTTTAGAGCAAAGATGGTCGGACTACAAACTGTAGTGTCCAAACTACAGCCAAGAACCGACTTCTGTATCACAAAGTGCCGACACAGCACTTTATTCAGGAAATTATTGCTCCCTGCTCTACCAGATTTCAATTGTATTGGCGTCTTGAGGACATAAATACAGTAGAATGAAGGTGAAAATATATTTGGCTTATCAGCCCCCTTGAACATGAAGAATTATGGGGCAAGGGCTTCAATGATTATCCAGCCCTGTCCAGCAAGTGTTGCTATAGCTATGAGCGCAGCACATCCCAGGTTACCAAGGACTGCAGGAGGAGGCCTTGAGTCTCTCAACCTGTCTGGCAAACTCTGTGTTGGGGTGACGGCCTGGGTGCCCACAGAGATGGCTCTGAGTACCACCTCTGTCATCCTATCCTAGGTTCACCACCACCGCTCTAGAGCATCATCTGGATCATACAGGATATTATAGAGAAGTATTATGTGAATAAAGCACTTGGGGTAAGATAGCAACTTAATATTTGCTCCAGCAGCCAATTTAGTCAGGGCTAGAGTCCAGGACTAAACCTCCCCAATAAAGACAAGAGACAAAGTAACAAACAAGATGGCCGTCTGCAGAAATCACATGTGAGACGCCACGACCACAATTTTTTTCATCTTATCTGAATCGTTTTGCTCTTTGGTCCCAGATAACAAGTTCATATTTAGAATTTATTACTTTCTGAACTTGTACATTGAGACGTCATGAACCCAATATGACAATATGGCTGCTGTGGGACTTTTTTCTTGGTGTGGACATATTGCAGGTGAAGCATGTGAATAATCCAGGTAAATGGGGGGTGGGGGGGGCTATGAATAGGTAATTCATGTCTACTGGAATGGTTCCCGATACAGGCTTAGAACCGGCCCAAACGTAGCACTAACGTTTGACACCAGTTTTGTTTGAATCGGCTAGTGCATGTGTGTGGGGGGGGGGAGGGGTGTTTGACCTTTGGACCTTTAAGCATTTGTTAATATATTCATATCAAAAGCAGCACAAACACAAGTTTGAGCAGCACAAATGTAGCACAATTGATTGGCACCAGTTTTGTTTGATTTGGGCAATGTGGGGGGGGGGGGGCTGGTTGACCACTGATGACCTCTGTAAACTTTTATTAATATCTTAAAAACGATAGTGGCACAAACGAAAATTTCTGCTGCTCAAACCAGCACAAACGTTTGACACCAATTTTGTTTGATTTGAACAAGATGGGGAAGGCCAACTTCACTCAGGTTAGAGATTGTTTTGCAGAAGAAAAAGACTTGTTAACCAGAAAAGCAGGCAGCCTGAATTTTAGAATGACAGTTGCTGTCTGGAAAGTTGTTTACACTTTAGAATCTTGACAGTGCCTGGCAGACCCAGCATAGCTTTGGAGCCACCCCTAACAAGGGCACTGCAACGCCGGCACTTACATTAATATACCTCTGTTTTTGTTGGTCTTCAGTATTATAGGTCTGCTGTGGGGGTCTCCTGTATTATAGGTCTGCTGTGGGGGTCTCCAGTATTACAGGTCTGCTGTGGGGGTCTTCTTTATTATAGGTCTGCTCTGGGGGTCTCTAGTGTTATAGATCTGCTCTGGGGGTTTCCTGTATTATTAGTCTGCTCTGGGGGTCTCCTGTATTATTAGTCTGCTCTGGGGGTCTCCTGTATTATAGGTCTGCTCTGGGGGTCTTTAGTATTATAGGTCTGCACTGGGGGTCTCCTGTATTATACATCTGCTCTGGGGATCTCCTGTATTATAGGTCTGCTCTGGGGATCTCCTGTATTATAGGTCTGCTCTGGGGATCTCCTGTATTATAGGTCTGCTCTGGGGGTCTCCTGTATTATAGGTCTGCTCTGGGGGTCTTTAGTATTATAGGTCTGCTCTGGGGGTCTCCTGTATTATAGGTCTTCTCTGAGGGTCTCTTGTATAATAGGTCTTCTCTGAGGGTCTCCTGTGTTATAGGTCTGCTCTGGGGTTCTCCTGTATTATTGGTCTGCTCTGAGGGTCTCCTGTATTACAGGTCTGCTCTGGGGGTCTCCTGTATTATTGGTCTGCTCTGGGGGTCTCCTGTATTATAGGTCTGCTCTGGGTGTCTCCTGTATTATAGGTCTGCTCTGGGTGTCTCCTGTATTATACGTCTGCTCTGGGGGTCTCCCGTATTATAGGTCTGCTCTGGGGATCTCCTGTATTATAGGTCTGTTCTGGGGGGTCTCCTGTATTATAGATCTGTTCTGGGGGTCTCCTGTATTATTGGTCTGCTCTGGGGGGTCTCCTGTATTATAGGTCTGCTCTGGGGGGTCTCCTGTATTATAGATCTGTTCTGGGGGCTCCTGTATTATAGGTCTGCTCTGGGGGTCTCCTGTATTATGGGTCTGCTCTGGGGGTCTCCTGTATTATAGATCTGCTCTGGGGGTCTCCTGTATTATAGGTCTGCTCTGGGGGTCTCCTGTATTATGGGTCTGCTCTGGGAGTCTCCTGTATTATAGGTCTGCTCTGGGGATCTCCTGTATTATAGGTCTGCTCTGGGGGTCTCCTGTATTATAGGTTTGCTCTGGGGGGTCTCCTGTATTATAGGTCTGCTCTTGGGGGTCTCCTGTATTATAGGTCTGCCCTGGGGGTCTCCTGTATTATAGGCCTGCTCTGGGGGCTCCTGTATTATAGGTCTGCTCTGGGGGTCTCCTGTATTATAGGTCTGCTCTGGGGGTCTCATGTATTATAGGTCTGCTCTGGGGGTCTCCTGTATTATAGATCTGCTCTGGGGGTCTCCTGTATTATAAGTCTGCTCTGAGGGGTCTCCTGTATTATAGGTCTGCACTGGGGGTCTCCTGTATTATAGGTCTGCTCTGGTGTCTCCTGTATTATAGGTCTTCTCTGGGGGTCTCCTGTATTATAGGTCTGCTCTGGTGTCTCCTGTATTATAGGTCTTCTCTGGGGGTCTCTTGTATTATAGGTCTGTATAGGTCTGCTCTGGGGGTCTTCTGTATTATTGGTTTGCTCTGGGGGTCTCCTGTGTTATAGGTCTGCTCTGGGGTTCTCCTGTATTATAGGTCTGCTCTGGGGGTCTCCTGTATTACAGGTCTGCTCTGGGGGTCTCCTGTATTATAGGTCTGCTCTGGGGGTCTCCTGTATTACAGGTCTGCTCTGGGGGTCTCCTGTATTATAGGTCTGCTCTGGGGGTCTCCTGTATTATAGGTCTGCTCTGGGTGTCTCCTGTATTATAGGTCTGCTCTGGGGGTCTCCTGTATTATAGGTCTGCTCTGGGGTGTCTCCTGTATTATTGGTCTGCTCTGGGGGTCTCCTGTATTATAGGTCTGCTCTTGGGGTCTCCTGTATTATAGGTCTGCTCTGGGGTTCTCCTGTATTATAGATCTGCTCTGGGGGTCTCCTGTATTATAGGTCTGCTTTGGGATTCTCCTGTATTATAGGTCTACTCTGGGGTGTCTCCTGTATTATAGGTCTTCTCTGGGGGTCTCTTGTATTATAGGTCTGTATAGGTCAGCTCTGGGGTTCTCCTGTATTATAGATCTGCTCTGGGGGTCTCCTGTATTATAGGTCTGCTTTGGGATTCTCCTGTATTATAGGTCTACTCTGGGGTGTCTCCTGTATTATAGGTCTTCTCTGGGGGTCTCTTGTATTATAGGTCTGTATAGGTCAGCTCTGGGGGTCTCCTGTATTATTGGTTTGCTCTGGGGGTCTCCTGTGTTATAGGTCTGCTCTGGGGTTCTCCTGTATTATAGGTCTGCTCTGGGGGTCTCCTGTATTACAGGTCTGCTCTGGGGGTCTCCTGTATTATAGGTCTGCTCTGGGGGTCTCCTGTATTATAGGTCTGCTCTGGGGGTCTCCTGTATTACAGGTCTGCTCTGGGGGTCTCCTGTATTATAGGTCTGCTCTGGGGGTCTCCTGTATTATAGGTCTGCTCTGGGTGTCTCCTGTATTATAGGTCTGCTCTGGGGGTCTCCTGTATTATAGGTCTGCTCTGGGGTTTCTCCTGTATTATTGGTCTGCTCTGGGGGTCTCCTGTATTATAGGTCTGCTTTGGGGTTCTCCTGTATTATAGGTCTGCTCTGGTGGTCTCCTGTATTATAGGTCTGTTCTGGGGGGTCTCCTGTATTATACGTCTGCTCTGGGGGTCTCCTGTATTATAGCTCTACTCTGGGGGTCTCCGGTATTATAGGTCTGCTCTGGGGGTCTCCTGTATTATACGTCTGCTCTGGGGGTCTCCTGTATTATAGCTCTGCTCTGGGGGTCTCCGGTATTATAGGTCTGCTCTGGGGGTCTCCGGTATTATAGGTCTGCTCTGGGTGTCTCCTGTATTATAGGTCTGCTCTGGGGATCTCCTGTATTATAGGTCTGCTCTGGGGGTCTCCTGTATTATAGGTCTGCTCTGGGGGTCTCCTGTATTACAGGTCTGTTCTGGGGGTCTCCTGTATTATAGGTCTTCTCTGAGGGTCTCCTGTATTATAGGTCTGCTCTGGGGGTCTCCTGTATTATAGGTCTGCTCTGGGGTCTCCTGTATTATAGGTCTGCTCTGGGGGCTCCTGTATTATAGGTCTGCTCTGGGGGTCTCCTGTATTATTGGTCTGCTCTGGGGGTCTCCTGTGTTATAGGTCTGCTCTGGGGGTCTCCTGTATTATAGGTCTGCTCTGGGGGTCTCCTGTATTATAGGTCTGCTCTGAGGGTCTCCTGTATTATAGGTCTGCTCTGGGGGTCTCCTGTATTACAGGTCCCCTGCAGGTGTCTCCTGAATTATAGGTCTGCTATGGGGGTCTCCACTATTATACGTCCCCTGTATTATAGGTCTGCTCTGGGGGTCTATTGAATTATAAGTCTGCTATTGGGGTGGTCTCCAGTATTATTATTGTCTGCTTTGGGCTCTGCATTAGTTATTGCACAGATGCAGTATTTGGTTTCTGGGGTGGCATTTGTGCTGCACTGTGGTTTTTAGAACATCAAGGGTGCTGGTTACTAGTGCGGACCCTTGAAGATCAGAGGTGTGACAATGCAGCCCTCTGACCGATAATGGTTGTGCACCCCAAATTTAGTGGGTAATAATAATAATTCTTCATGTATATAGCGCACACAGATTATGCAGCACTGCACAGAGTTTGCCAGATCAGTCCCTGTCCCTAATGGGGCGCACAATCTTATCAAACTACCAGTATGTTATGGAGTGTGGGAGGAAACCAGAGGATGCGAAGGAAACTTATGCAAACACGGAGAGAACATACAAACTCTATGCAGATGTTGACCCTGGGATGAAGATTTGAATCACTTTATTGATTGATCTGCAGCAGCAACTAGTTGTTTAATGGGTGATGGGTGTCTACATCACCCCCTTGTGTTAGAAAATTGTTACTATTTTATTAATTGTAGATTTTTCTTTTTTTGTTATTTGTTGTATGTCTCAGCCAGGTGAAAAATTAGTTAGTCAGGGGCAAAGATATTTATTTAAAAATACTTATTTTGAAGACAATGAGCTCCCCCTAGTGGTATCTACAGGTGATAGCAATTTTACAATTGATTTCTATGGTGGAAATAGGGAAGATGTGTGTGGGCATTGTTTATTTGTTACCATCTGTTTGCCCTGTCATTGTTGGGGGTGGATTTATAGATGGGACCATGTAATTTCTGACAATTTTCAGCTTCACCCCAGCCCAGGTCTTAAGATCTCCATGATTTTTACATTCATACACATGACACTGCGTGAGTTTTTTAATAGCTTTTTTTAATATACATATATATATATATTCCTATTTCTATCATAATTAAATTAATTTAGCTAATTTCACTTTTTTATGAAGTTTACAATTCAACACTGAAAATAATATGATGAGGACAACTGCAGCAAGTAAGAGTCCGAATTCCACATATAAGGCGATCATCGCATCCGAAGTTGAGATTTCTAGTCCGAGGAAGTCCACGACCGGCGGCTCCTGCTCCTCTGGGAGTCCTGTAGAGGGGCTGATACTGCTGCTGCTGCTGCTGCTTGTTGTACCTGCTGGGCGGACACGAGCTCTGGGTAAATGTCTTATATTATTTACAGTATATGTGATGGGGTCATTCCGAGCTTAAATGTTAACTCTTACTCTACTGTTCTAAAATAACTGATGGAGGCAGTGTATATTGTTAGTTCTATACTGTAGACCGGTGGTGGCCAACCTATGGCATGGGCGCTCAGAGCCCTCTCTATGGGCACCCAGGTCATCATCCCAACAAATCATTTACCAGATAAAGAAGTGGGATTTGGTTGCAATTTGGGTACTAAGGGCCACATGTATCCCTTGTTTTTTCTGTTGTTTTTTTTGCGCCTTTTCATACTGGCACGCCATTTTTGCATCATTTTTGCAATTAAAAGGCAAACTAGCGGGCAGCAAAAATAACCATGTTTCCGTCATCTATCCTACCAATCCAGATGTTTTGTTGCGCCTAATCAGAAGTAAGCACTGAGCCCCTGTGCAGAGCAGCTCATCCCCAGCAGCAGAGCTCAGCCAGACATTACATACACTAGTACAGACATTATATACTCTGCCTGCTGACTCTATTTACAGTTCATCACCTTCTATTTACAAAACATTCTGCAGAATCCTGAGCTCACAGCAAGAGAGAAGAGAACTTTGCAGAATGTTGCAGATTCTACAAACAAGTGTCCCCCATGTAATTCTGCACAGTGTCTGAGGGGGATACTGTGCAGAATTACAGGGGTGCAGCAGGAGACCAGCACTGGGGGATCCCCTCCAGGAGAAGCCACTGCTGAGGAGGTCACTGGGTGCAGGGTGTCACACACCTGGGTGCTGCTGTGAGTGTTATCTTCATGCTAAGATGTTTGAGAAGCAGAGAGGAGCTTGTAGCAGGATCACATGTAAGTGCCCAAATCTAGCATTGCGCCTAAACTGCGCCAAAAATTGCGCCTAAACTGTGCCAAAACTGTGTTAAAGTAAAGTGATTAATAAGAGGCAGGAAATTACCTTATCACAGATGGTTGTAGCTTGTGATAATTCTGGCAAAACAGTGCGCCAGAATTTAGGCGCAACTACTACACTTAGGCGCACAAAAGTGATAAATGTGGCCCTTAGTCTCTAGGAGGGAACATGGAACCCTTAATTTACCTGGATGCTGGGTGCAACAAGCACGCACAGTGTGACCGCACCCTTAAGCTGATATGACTGTGGGAGAACCCCTGTAATCCAACCCAGTACATAATATCACTAAGAAAGGGAACACCACTTACTGATTTTACCTGCAGCCCATCCTAACCCTACACCACATCTGCCATCACACCTTGTGGATACATTAGTTTCAGAAATGCCATTAATTAGAAACAGAGCAAATTATAGAAAAATATTGAATGGATTGGAATTGCTAATTTTACCAATAGAACACAAGAAATTATCGATTTTAATCCTTGTATTGGCGCATGTATGGAATTCACTTTCCTGCAGGTTCTGGATCAAGAGTAGGATGGGACCCATTATTTGGATGAGGGAAGCCATTGTTCTGAACCACTGATCTGTAGTATTTCACAGACTCTTTCGGAATACGTGGCAGATTTGGGTCAGAAAAGTTCACATAATACAGTCCGAAGCGTTCAGTGTAACCTGTGGCCCACTCAAAATTGTCCATAAGACTCCAAGCTGAATATCCACGAAGATCCACACCATCGTACTTCACAGCTGCAGAATAGATAGAATAATACAAAACCAGGCAGTATTATAGCAGTAATATTCCTGTACATAGGGGGCAGTATTATAGTAGTTATATTCCTGTACATAGGGGGTAGTATTATAGTAGTTATATTCCTGTACATAGGGGCAGTATTATAGTAGTTATATTCCTGCACATAGGGGGCAGTATTATAGTAGTTATATTCTTGTACATAGGGGGCAGTATTATAGTAGTTATATTCTTGTACATAGGGGGAAGTATTATAGTAGTTATATTCTTGTATATAGGGGGCAGTATTATAGTACTTATATTCTTGCACATAGGGGGCAGTATTATAGTAGTTATATTCTTGTACATAGGGGGCAGTATTATAGTAGTTATATTCCTGTACATAAGGGGCAGTATTATAGTAGTTATATTCTTGTACATAGGGGCAGTATTATATTAGTTATATTCCTGTACATAGGGAGCAGTATTATAGTAGTTATATTCCTGTACATAGGGGGCAGTATTATAGCAGTTATATTCCTGTACATAGGGGGCAGTATTATAGTAGTTATATTCCTGTACATAGGGGGCAGTATTATAGTAGTTATATTCCTGTACATAGGGGTCAGTATTATAGTAGTTATATTCTTGTACATAGGGGGGAGTATTATAGTAGTTATATTCTTGTACATAGGGGGCAGTATTATAGTAGTTATATTCCTGTACATAGGGGGCAGTATTTTAGTAGTTATATTCCTGTACATAGGGGGCAGTATTATAGTAGTTATATTCCTGTACATAGGGGGCAGTATTATAGTAGTTATATTCCTGTATATAGGGGGCAGTATTATAGTAGTTATATTCCTGTACATAGGGGCAGTATTATAGTAGTTATATTCCTGTACATAGGGGCAGTATTATAGTAGTTATATTCTTGTACATAGGGGGGAGTCTTATAGTAGTTATATTCTTGTACATAGGGGGCAGTATTATAGTAGTTATATTCCTGTACATAGGGGGCAGTATTTTAGTAGTTATATTCCTGTACATAGGGGGCAGTATTATAGTAGTTATATTCCTGTACATAGGGGGCAGTATTATAGTAGTTATATTCTTGTACATAGGGGGCAGTATTATAGTAGTTATATTCTTGTATATAGGAGGCAGTATTATAGTAGTTATATTCCTGTACATAGGGGGCAGTATTATAGCAGTTATATTCTTGTACATAGGGGGCAGTATTATAGTAGTTATATGCTTGTACATAGGGGGCAGTATTATAGTAGTTATATGCTTGCACATAGGGGGCAGTATTATAGTAGTTATATTCCTGTACATAGGGGGCAGTATTATAGTAGTTATATTCCTGTACACAGGGGGCAGTATTATAGTAGTTATATTCCTGTACATAGGGGGCAGTATTACAGTAGTTATATTCCTGTACATAGGGGCAGTATTATAGTAGTTATATTCCTGTACATAGGGGGTAGTATTATAGTAGTTATATTCTTGTACATAGGGGGCAGTATTATAGTAGTTATATTCCTGTACATAGGGGGCAGTATTATAATAGTTATATTCCTGTACATAGGGGGTAGTATTATAGTAGTTATATTCCTGTACATAGGGGGCAGTATTATAGTAGTTATATTCTTGTACATAGAAGGCACTATTATAGTAGTTGTATTCCTGTACATGGGGCAGTATTATCGTAGTTATATTCCTGTACGTAGGGGGCAGTATTATAGCAGTTATATTCTTGTACATAGGGGGCAGTATTACTTATAGAGTAATTTATATGGTTTGCATAGTAAATATGTCTATACCTTTCAGTGCCTCATTTAAATAATGCTTATAGTAATATGTTCTCCATTCATCATTTAGGTCTGTCCCGCGCTCAGATATCCCATTTTCTGTGATATATATAGCGGGGTTATTGAACTCTTCCTTTATCCAGCGTAATAACCTTCTTAGACCAAATGGTGTCACTCTCAGCCATATACTGCCAGATCCCAGCCATGTCCGGTCACTCAGTAAATAAACCCCCCTGTAACAATGTATAGAAGATGATATGTAAATTCTCAAATTTTTTTGTAGTTAGGATCTAATAACAGTCGCAGGTGATCGTCTTACCTGTCTCCTTCATAAGCCTGGAAGTCTAGACCATATACAGTTTGTCCAGCCAGAACAGAGGTGTAGTGGTTCAGGCCAAAGAAGTCGTACGTCCCTTTTATTCTTTGCTTCTCACTTTCAGTAAACTCCGGAAGCCTGGAGAGAAAACACAGGATAAACACATGAAGTGAGAGAGGCAAAGAACCATGAAGGATTATTGAATAAAACTTATTGCATGGGCGCTGGCCATTCTGTCTATGTTGCTATACTCACCGGCTTTTGGGTAGTCCTGCATCAAGGCTCCTTTCTCGAACACTGGTCTTCATAACTTCTGGATAGTCTCCAGTTTTAAATATAGGATATCCAAACCAGCCAGCGAAAAACTGAGTAAAAGAAAAAAGTCGTTATAACATGGTTATTATTACATACAAGTAATGTATAATATGTACAAGAATATACGTGACTAGTATACTACTATAAGAATATAACTACTATAATACTGCCCCCTATGTACAGGAATATAACTACTATAATACTGCCCCCTATGTACAAGAATATAACTACTATAATACTGCCCCCTATATACAAGAATATAACTACTATAATACTGCCCCCTATGTACAAGAATATAACTACTATAATACTGCCCCCTATGTACAAGAATATAACTACTATAATACTGCCCCCTATGTACAAGAATATAACTACTATAATACTGCCCCTATGTACAAGAATATAACTACTATAATACTGCCCCCTATGTACAAGAATATAACTACTATAATACTGCCCCCTATGTACAAGAATATAACTACTATAATACTGCTCCCTATGTACAAGAATATAACTACTATAATACTGCCCCTATGTACAGGAATATAACTACTATAATACTGCCCCCTATGTACAAGAATATAACTACTATAATACTGCCCCCTATGTACAGGAATATAACTACTATAATACTGCCCCCTATGTACAGGAATATAACTACTATAATACTGCCCCCTATGTACAGGAATATAACTACTATAATACTGCCCCCTATGTACAAGAATATAACTACTATAATACTGCCCCATATGTACAGGAATATAACTACTATAATACTGCCCCCTATGTACAAGAATATAACTACTATAATACTGCCCCCTATGTACAGGAATATAACTACTATAATACTGCCCCCTATGTACAGGAATATAACTACTATAATACTGCCCCCTATGTACAGGAATATAACTACTATAATACTGCCCCCTATGTACAGGAATATAACTACTATAATACTGCCTCCTATGTACAAGAATATAACTACTATAATACTGCCCCCTATGTACAAGAATATAACTACTATAATACTGCCCCCTATGTACAGGAATATAACTACTATAATACTGCCCCCTATGTACTGGAATATTACTACTATAATACTGCCCCCTATGTACAAGGATATAACTACTATAATACTGCCCCCTATGTACAGGAATATAACTACTATAATACTGCCCCCTATGTACAGGAATATAACTACTATAATACTGCCCCCTATGTACAGGAATATAACTACTATAATACTGCCCCCTATGTACAAGAATATAACTACTATAATACATCCCCCTATGTACAAGAATATAACTACTATAATACTGCCCCCTATGTACAGGAATATAACTACTATAATACTGCCCCCTATGTACAGGAATATAACTACTATAATACTGCCCCCTATGTACAGGAATATAACTACTATAATACTGCCCCCTATGTACAGGAATATAACTACTATAATACTGCCTCCTATGTACAAGAATATAACTACTATAATACTGCCCCCTATGTACAAGAATATAACTACTATAATACTGCCCCCTATGTACAGGAATATAACTACTATAATACTGCCCCCTATGTACTGGAATATTACTACTATAATACTGCCCCCTATGTACAAGGATATAACTACTATAATACTGCCCCCTATGTACAAGAATATAACTACTATAATACTGCCCCCTATGTACAAGAATATAACTACTATAATACTGCCCCCTATGTACAAGGATATAACTACTATAATACTGCCCCCTATGTACAAGAATATAACTACTATAATACTGCCCCCTATGTACAAGGATATAACTACTATAATACTGCCCCCTATGTACAAGAATATAACTACTATAATACTGCCCCCTATGTACAAGAATATAACTACTATAATACTGCCCCCTATGTACAAGCATATAACTACTATAATACTGCCCCCTATGTACAAGAATATAACTACTATAATACTGCCCCCTATGTACAAGGATATAACTACTATAGTACTGCCCCTATGTACAGGAATATAACTACTATAATACTGCCTTCTATGTACAAGAATATAACTACTATAATACTGCCCCCTATGTACAGGAATATAACTACTATAATACTGCCCCCTATGTACAGGAATGTAACTACTATAATACTGCCCTCTATGTACAAGGATATAACTGCTATAATTCTTAATGTGTATGAATATTTATTGGATCCCCTACAAACTTCATGCACATTATTATTATTTTCCCTCCATCAATTGTTCTCATAAACCCCTTTAAAAGAGCATTATCTCCAAATCCTAAACCAGGTGGTACTTACCATCATGTACCTAAATGCTGCATCTATGTCATCTTGTTTATAGGGATTAATTGGTTCGGCCCAGTCTGAGTTGAGGGTGATGGAGATAACACCTCCCTGGGAGGCTCTGTATTTATCATTGTACAGGTGCCATACTTCGGCGTGCGCTTTAATCATGTTATGTCCCACAACATACACGGTCGGGGTCCCTATTGAAAAGACTCCTAATAGGGCAGAAAAAAACGAGTTATGCAAGAAAGGCAAATATTTGCAGATGAGAAGTTTTAGAAGAAATCAGGTATTTATTCATGTTTATATATTGGAGACATTTCTTTATATTTAAATTTGATACATTATCTAGGACTTCGGCATAATAAAATCGTAATAAAGTTGCCACCTGTTATTCAATCTCCACCGTGTAATTGTGACAAAATGACTCTGCCGAATCTGTCTCAGCCTACACAGCAAAACAAAAAAGTGAGCTGCCGAAATAGGAAATGCATGATAATGAGATGACTCTGCTGGATGTGCCCCATTCTACACAAAAAGCTAAATAGCAAACTGCAAGATAGGGAATGCACAACAGGGAAATGACTCTGCTGACACTGAATCATTATTCACAAAAAGTTGAAAAGCACCGCTAAATAGAGAATGCATGTAAGTGAGATGACTCTGCCCCAATCTACTCAGAAAAGCTTAAAATTGATGCAGAAATAGGAAATATTAACCCAAAACCTAAATACTTTTAAAGCATTGGATCTGGAATAAAGCACTACACACTCTTTACAATACATCGTCTTTCTGGATTGAATTACTGAACATTAGATTTTACTATACACAGTAGGATTATATTGGGGTGTATCAGTGACCTACCATAGTCTGATAGACCAGTAGGTATGTACTAAGTAAATCCTAGGCAAGGCATGTTAGGGTAGATCCCATTGCCTCATCAGTTTTTCATAAAACGTTCTCCATGATTAAAATATAGAACAATTACCTGGTGCAAAGGCTCCTACTTCATACCCAAGGTGGGCGATGATGTACGGCTCGTTCAGAGTGATCCAGAACTTCACTCTGTCACCAAGTCTTTGGAAGAGAACTTCAGAGTAGTCCTTAAACCATTCTATTATTGCCTCATTCTCCCAGCCCCCGAGGTTCTGCAAAGCTTGAGGGAGATCCCAGTGGTAGAGAGTCACCTACACAAATTAAAGCATGTCCGTCAGTGCAACCTTACGTAAAACATATTGACCTACATTTGGCAAGTTGGATGGTAGAATGTACACAATTTATCACATGGTCTTATGGGGGATGGCAAATTTGGGGCAACTTTAGACAGTCCAGTGTAAGGTCAGTAAGGTCAGAGAGATGAGTGGACCAACATCTACATTCTGGTTCGGGGTTCGGAAGCACTACCCGGATTGGCGTCACGAACAGGCAATCCAGCAAAATAGTGCCCCTAGCTACTAGCCATGGCTATGATTGTCCAGTGGGACACCCCTGGCCAATCATAGCCATGGCAAATTGAGCATTGGTAGGAGAGTCAATTTCCCGGATCCAGCAACATGTCCAGGTCTCGTGGCCAAACCCAAACACCGAACGGGTCTGCTCATCACTAGTCACAACTTATTAAAAGACAAAATTTGCATAGAAAAGCAAAACCAATTTCTCCTAAGCCACACGGTTTCTTTTTGGGCAAAATCAAAAATCCCATTGTTTTCCATTACAATATCTTTCCCTATCTAAGCAAGTTTGCGACCAGAAACAGAATGTGATGCAGATTTTAACTTCTGAAGTTTAGTTGAATTTTAATCTTCCCAAACTTCATTCCCATGAATGGAACATATCTTAATTATCGTAATATCTCAATTCACGGAATTTTGTGCAACAAAATTTTCATCCCGCATTCTCCATCAATTTACAGAGCAATGTTTAGGATTTGGGAGTCACAAAACCCTGTTCACGTATAGGAGATTTTTCTATTCTCAATTATGCTAATTATGTTTTAGATGTGCAACAAATTTTGACAATGTAACACAATTCATTGTAAAGCATAAGCAAATTTTAAAGGTGTTACCCAAACCCCACTTCCCACTTGAAAATTGAAATTTATGCTGAAAATTGGATGGGGATCAGATATTACCTGGGGTGTGATCCCAGCCGCTAGTAAACCGTCTATCAGGCGGGAGTAGTAATTGATGCCGGCCTCATTGATGTTGTTCTTTGTGCCGTCTGGGAGAATTCGGGGCCAGGAGATTGAGAATCTGTAAGCCGAGACCTTCAGCCCCTTGAGAAGTTCTATGTCTTCATCTACTCGGTAGTAGCTGTTGCAGGCCACGTCTCCATTACCATCCTCTTCAATCTTAGATTCTGTATGAGAAAACTGATCCCAGATGCTGAGTCCTTTCCCATCTGCCCTCCAGCCTCCTTCAATCTACAAAAAAAAGCAAATAAAGTTTTGGATGGTTTGGATCGATAGTCTATAATTTGCAATGTTACTGGCTATATGAACTGGAAAAGTGACAACTCCCTTCAAGAGGCAGATATGTGCTTAGAGCAGTTGTCACCTCCCTTTCCCACTACTGCTACTGCTTAAAGTAAGTACTTTTAAACAATGTAGGTCACAAGGTGGAGAGAAGAAGAGTAGCCAAAATTTTAAATGGGTCCTCCAAGCCATTGCATTGTGTCTTGGATGACAGCTTGATATGTTTAGTTGTCAAACCAGTGGCATCAGTGTGGACAGGACAACATGGCAGTGGCCATCAGTGGGTGATACTTCATAGCATTCCATTATACAAAGACTAAGTTACCGGTGACATCGGGAAGTAGTGTGAATATTTGGCTAAAAGTTGTATATGAGGAATTTAAAAAGTTAGCCTACTTTACCTGAAACGCTGAGGAGGCTACGCCCCAAGCAAAGTCATCCCTAAATTCTCCATACAGAAATTCCTCTTCCTCCTGCAGGGGGATGCCATTATTTCGGATAACTTCGGCATAGTAAATAGCTGTGCGTTTTGCAGTCCTTGGGCGGGAAGGGTTATTGAAATCCACGTGGTGAAGACCAAACCGAAGTCGGTAACCTTGAGCCCACTCGAAGCCATCCATAAGTGAGTTGATAGAGTAACCCTTCAGATTTACACCATCTAAACTGTGAGCTTTTGGGGATCATAAAGAGTCATTTATGTTACTTGTACCCCAAAACTTGTACCCAAAATTGAAAAAGATTACAAATTTACTCCAAAAGCAGCACCATCTATGTCCACAAGTTGTGTGTCTAATTCAGCTTTATTCACTTTAATAGAGATTTTCTGTGATAACAGACACAACCCATGGACAGGTTTTAGAAGGTTTGTCTATACTTTATATATTAACTTATGCACTTACCTTTCAAAACTTCATCAATATAGGTCTTATGATAAAAAATCCTATCGGTGTCGTCAAAATTAGGGTGTCTATCCATTGGAACTCCATTCTCGGTGATGTATATCGGGACATCTCCATACTCTTCTTTCACCCAGTTGAGCAGCCTCCTCAGGCCCCAGGCCACTGCCCTGAAATTGTCTGCAGCTGTCCACGGCCAGCTATTATCAAACTCTTCTGCAATGTCAATATCATATTGAAAATGTGGAGGGGTCAGTCTTGTTGTTTTATATTGGACTTTCTTTGTGGTATAGATGTTTATGGAGAACACATCGGCTGTGCCTTGGATATAGGCCTTCTCCTCTTCTGTAAAAGCTGGAAGCCTGGAAGATTGGAGACCCTGGAGCTCACTCTTGTTGGACATCTGCCATTTCATCGCCTCTGGGTAGTCGCCATTTATGAAGATTGGATGTGCAAACCACCCCAAGGTAAACTGTAAGTAGCGGTCTGCCGCTTCTATGTCTCTTGGTTGCTTAAGGTCTTTAGGTTCCACCCAATTAGTGTTGAGGCTCAGAGAAATGACACCACCCTGAGAATTTCTATATTTCTCATCGTAGGTATGGTAGACTTTGGCATGGGCTTTAATAAGTTTGTGAGCAATTCTGTAAGGAGCATATGCAGGGTCATCCTTCACTCCAGGTGGATACAGACCAATACCATAACCGACTGTAGCAATTGTGTGGGGTTGGTTGAAAGTCATCCAAAACTTGACCCGATCTCCAAATGTTCTGAAACAAAAATCTGCATAGCTGTTAAAAGCCTCGAGGACTGTGTCACTTTCCCAGCCACCAATATCTTGGAGAGCCTGAGGAAGGTCAAAGTGGTAAAGGGTCACCATTGGTGAGATGTTGTTTGCCAGGAGGCCATCAATAAGCCTATTATAATACTCAACACCCTTATCATTGACTGGGCCTTGTCCAGTTGGGAAGATTCGTGACCACGAGATAGAGAATCGGTAGCTGTTCACCCCCAGACTCCTGAGCATGTACAAGTCTGCGTCCAACTGGTGATAGCTATCACTTGCAATGTCCCCATTGCCATTTTCAAAAACATTTCCTGGAACATGTGAAAATGTGTCCCATATACTTGGTCCTTTTCCATCTTCATTCCATCCTCCTTCGATTTGATATGCTGAAGTTGATACTCCCCAGTAAAAATCACTCGGTACTGTAGAATAATGATACATGTCCCTTTCAAAGGCGGACTGTCCCGAGAACTTATCCCATACAACTTTAGCTTTTGAGGGAACTTCTGATGCTGGTAGAGCTGGTAGCTTCTTTACTTGTTCCCATTTTGCCGGAAGAACTTTTTGTCCTAATTTTGTCCTTGGGAATCCATTATTTTCAGCGATGTTGGAGATAAGATAGGCTGATTTTTTGGGGGTTCTTTGTCTATTTTTATTTTCAAAATCAACATGATGTAAACCAAATCTTTGACTGTATCCATGAGGTCCTTCAAAGCCGTCCAGGAGGGAACGGACTATATAGGAGTTTACGGCTACATTGTCGGTCTTGACAGCTGTAAAGGAAAAAAAAAAGTGAACATCAGGGTTAGAACAGTTTTACAGCTTACTGAATAAAATACATGTTCTAGATCACATAATTAGATATTTTTACCTTTCAAGGCTTCGTTAATGTAAGCCGTCAAGTATTCCACCCGAGCCACATCATTGAAGACCTCTCCAGTGCTTGGTGTCGGCATACCGTTTCCAGTAATATATATGGGGAGTCCTCCTTTTACATATTCTTCTTTGACAAAGTTCAGAAGCCTTCTCAGACCCCATGGCACCACGTAGATCCAAGGAGATGAGGTGGTCGGCCATGATGGATCCACATGGGTTTCAAATCCTCCAATATTATTATAATCAGCCGCACAGTTCTGGCCTCCTGAGGCACTGAGTAGTCGGGAGGTATAGTGGGAGATGCCAAGGAAGTCTGCTGTGCCACTGATGTAGGCCTTCTCCTCCTCAGTGAATGTGGGCAGCTCGGCCACAGTAGAGGAGCACTGGGTATTTATGTTTTGGACTTGAGTCTTCAGAACCTCAGGATAGTCTCCATTGACAAGAATAGGATGGGCAAACCACCCAAGCATGAACTGGAGGTATCGCTCGGCAGCACTTACGTCATCTGGATTAGTAGGGTTTAGGGGTTCTGCCCAGTCTGAGTTCAGAGAGATTCCCACCTGACCCTGCTGCGAGGCTCGGTGCTTGTCATTGTAAATATGCCAGGCCTTAGCGTGAGCTTTCACAATGTTATGGGACACCTGTGGCATACAATGGAGGAGACTTGATTAGAAAGAACTCAAACAAATTAGTGCAATTACTGAAATATTGACATTTCATTTCCAGGTTGTACCTTGAAGGAGGCATTTCCTGGATCTTGGATCCCAGGTGCATGTTCTCCGGTCCCGTATCCAGCGTAACTGACAACCCAAGGTTCATGGAACGTTATCCAATGCTTAACTCTGTCTCCAAAATTGGTGAAGCAGAAATCGGCATATTCCACGAATGCCTGGATGGTGGATTCATGTTGCCAACCTCCAGATTGCTGCAGTGCTTGGGGCAGATCCCAGTGATACAAAGTTACCATTGGTTTGATGTTTTCTTGGATTAACCTGTTGATTAATTTGTTGTAGTATTTCACACCCGCTGCATTGACTGTGGAGTTCAGTCCCGTTGGGAATATTCTGGGCCAGGAGATGGAGAAGTGATAGACCTTGGACTGTAGGCCCTTCAGTAGATACACGTCATAGTCGATCTTGTTGTAGCTGTCACAAGCCACATCAGCTGTTGCATTGCCATTAGCTTGACCGAGTTGACCAAAAGCATCCCATATGGATTGTCCTTTATCCCCCCCGGCCCAGCCCCCTTCTACTTTGAATGCAGAAGAAGAGGATCCCATGAGAAAACCTTCGGGAAATGTGTCCTGCAAGAAGACGTCTCTCTCTGCCGGTGTCTGGTCCGCAAATCTCTGCCATACTGTGGTGAATGCCGAGCGGGGCGATAGAGACTTGGCCACAGGATTCTCAGATCTATGTTATAAGATACAGTACATCAGATGGAAAACAGTACATAAAGTATTATAGAGGGAGTCATAATGCCTATGGTTAGTTGAGGTGTTTGTGGCAAGGATGCCCCATAAGATGGACAGATATCACAAGTGAAGAATAAGCCGCAAAAAAGAAAACAGCCGTCACAGCTCTGTCTTAGCCGTCAGGTGGTGCAATAATTTAATCTCTCAAACTATATGATGCTATATGGTTGAATATCTCTGAGGTTAAACATGTGCACTACTCAAGATATCAATGGAGCTGGGAGAAGCAGGGTGATGAGTTACAAAGAGTGGGCTCAAAAAGTTTTAGGTGCCACATGGTTGAGGAAGATGGGGAAGAAGATGGGTAGGAAATTTCTATTGTATTTCACCATAGCACAGTCTCACCTTCCATTCTTAGAAGACAACGAAAGCATCAAATTACTGATGTCATATCCCACAAGCCTGGAAACAGAAGCTCTGATATCTGTAAAGATATAATCCAGCATTAAAGTAGTCACATAGTCTACAGCAAACCCTGAATACATCCATAGTACCAGTGACTATATGAAACTCTATATATAACTATATTTTATCAGAGGAAAATTATTCTTTCTCCTCTTCTTTTCACATTTCTTCCTTTTCTGATTAAGTTTCACACTGAAATTTCTTTAGAATTCTGTCCACCATAGAAGATGGACAGAAACTACTGCACCATGCTGAATATACATCAAATTATTGCCAGAAATTGTGCTACTCCTTTTAGGTAGAATATTTTACACATATTTCTGCTTCCTCACTGTTCATGGTTATATAAATAGTTGAGTAACTTCAATTAGTATCAATAATTTGCTTTACTGTTAAGATTTTGGCTAATTCTATGCTGTTCTGGATCTACACACTTTTTTATTTAACTAAATTATCTCCTGAAAATACAGAAAAAAACACATTTTGAATCGAATTACCTGATAACCAATATCCCTGTGCACAGTGCCCGCTATCTTACCTGAATATACCTTAGGTGTGAGAAGAACCTGATTATTCTTTGATAAATCATTACAGCTGGTCAGTGATAAACTGAAGATAAGAATATCCACGTTCTTCTTGTTAAGCTGTAAAATAAACAAAATATACGCCCAGACTTTAGTATAATCATTAAAACTACTGCTAGTAATAAACTGTGACTGCGGTAAGCAACATAGACTACAACGTTCCTCAAAATACAGGAGCAACACATAATTCCTGCCACACAGCGCCAGTAGAGTACCACTGCCACACAGCACCAGTAGAGTACCTCTGCCACACAGCACCAGTACAGTACCTCTGCCACACAGCACCAGTACAGTACCTATGACAAACAGCGCCAGTAGAGTACCACTGCCAAACAACACCAGTAGAGTACCTCTGACAAACAGCGACATTAGAGTACCACTGCCAAGCAGCACCAGTAGAATACCACTGACAAACAGCACCAGTACAGTACCTCTGCCAAACAGCACCAGTAGAATACCTCTGACAGACAGCGACATTAGAGTACCACTGCCAAACAGCACCAGTAGAATACCTCTGCCAAACAGCACCAGTACAGTACATCTGCCAAACAGCACCAGTAGAGTACCCCCTGCCAAACAGCACCAGTAGAGTACTACTGCCAAACAGCACCAGTACAGTGTCCCCTAGCAAACAGCACCAGTAGAGTACCTCTGACAAACAGCACCAGTAGAGCACCCCCTGCCAAACAGCACCAGTAGAGTACCCCCTGCCAAACAGCACCAGTAGAGTACCCCCTGCCAAACAGCACCAGTACAGTGTCCCCTAGCAAACAGCACCAGTAGAGTACCTCTGACAAACAGCACCAGTAGAGCACCCCCTGCCAAACAGCACCAGTAGAGTACCCCCTGCCAAACAGCACCAGTAGAGTACCCCCTGCCAAACAGCACCAGTACAGTGTCCCCTAGCAAACAGCACCAGTAGAGTACCTCTGACAAACAGCACCAGTAGAGTACCTCTGCCAAACAGCACCAGTACAGTTCCTTCTGCTAAACAGCACCAGTACAGTTCCTCCTGCCAAACAGCAACAGTACAGTATCCCCAATTATGCATAATTAAAATAACAAAAAAATATAACTCTTTCTACATTTCTTCACTTTTCCCCCCACTTTTTAATGCTGTTTGACAATTTAAAAATTTCTACATCTGGAGTCTGATAATCAGGTGCAACACAGAGAAACCCACAAAAATTTGAAGTTAGTGCACAATTCACCAGTAATTGAAATAATTTCAGAGCTTTTACGTCATAAAACTGGTGTACAAGTCTCATAAATCTCCCCCTGTGAGTCTATTGAAAAGGTATGTGGCTGGTTGAAGCCTGTAAATAATCATTGATTTATTGCAGACGTGTCAAGTTATGAACAAAACACTAGTGATGTGTCGTTCGGGAACAATGGGAGCCGGCTCCCCTCAGTGAGCTGCTACAATCGGGTTAAAAGTGGAGCGGTGATCTGGCATACGGTTCCCTATTATATATTTAATAGGGAGTAGTTCAGGAGCCAATAGAGCCAGCTCACTAAGAAGAGCTGGAATTCCCATCACTACAAAACACGAACTTCAATCAGTGAAAATAAAGGAGAAGTCGGGAGTGTGATCCTTCTACTGGGTGGAAACTGGAGTTTGACAAACAAAATGTTCAATACTATTGTTCAAAGTCATAGGACTTATTATCAGAAACACATTGTTCACTGCTGTCCTCAGCATCCAATCAGAATTTGCCTTACATTTCTCCAGAGCAGTGAGGGAAAGGAGAGCTGATCTGTGATTGGTTGCTAGGGTAAACAAGGCCTGTTGTAAGAAATGAAGCCTATTATATCCTAGTGTATTATCCCCTGACCTTGTCTCTTGTCCATTTCTGTAGCTCCTGGGAATTCAGACAGTCGTAACGCATATTCAGCGCAAGGAAGTCGACAGATTTCTAAAATAGAAACAAAATGCGCCATGCAATAAATGTAATAATTCATTACTACAAATGTTTATATGAGGGTTCAGCCATAGGGGGTACAATGGTTACAGTATGACCCAATGGCATCTTTAACACCAGCAGTGGCGTAACTTGAAGCTGATGGGCCCCAGTGCAAAGTCTGTGCAAGACCCCTGACTATATAATGTATGGTATATAGTAATAGTCTTCTCATATGGGAAATTGACACATTGGGGGTCATTTACTAAGGGCCCGATTCACGTTTTCCCCACGTGTTACCCGAATATTTCCGATTTGCACCAATTTTCCATGAATTGCCCCGAGTTTTTGGCGCACGCGATCGGATTGTGGCGCATCGGCGCAGGCATGCACGCGACGGAAATCGGGGGGCGTGGTCGAACAAAAACCCGACGGATTCGGAAAAACTGCCGCATTTAAAATAAAATTGGTCGCACGAGCCATACTTACATGCACCAGGAAGAGATCAGTGAACTCCGACGCAACTCGGCGGACCTCGGCGCAGCAGTGACACCTGGTGGTCATCAGGCGCAGGAAATTCATGAATCGCCGGAAGACCCGAGAAGCCGCCGCTGGAACGCGAATGGACCGGGTAAGTAAATGTGCCCCATTATGGGCCCCCTAAACCTCTTGGGCCCGGTTGCGACTGCACCCTCTGCACCCCCTCAAGTTACGCCCCTGAACACCAGTATTATACATGAGACATGTTAGATGGGACCTATAAATGTGTCTTGGGGCCTAGGAACTCTGGCTCAAGCCTCTGAGCTCCAGCAAAGGTCTTCCATTTGCTCCCCCCCCCCCCCCCCCCACAAAGTTTGTTTTTAAGTAAAAAAAAAAAAAAAATAAGAGATCTAAATATTAAAATATTGCTAAGTTATAAATAAATTTACCAAGAAATTCCCCCGAAGTGATAGAATAACGTCCAGGAGGGGCGGTGCCAAGGCAATGGATATCCGTCCACCTGTCAAAACATGATGTAGACTGTAGATTAACAAAATGATCTACAAGTGTTGCAATCAACTCTCAGAAAATGT
Organism: Engystomops pustulosus; assembly: GCF_040894005.1. NCBI lineage: Eukaryota > Metazoa > Chordata > Amphibia > Anura > Leptodactylidae > Engystomops > Engystomops pustulosus. Next base: position 112,825,333 of record NC_092418.1, on the reverse strand, counting down.
AAAGGGCGCTTACCATTCTAACATACAATACATGACATACATCATCAGTCCAGTGCGTGTCCACAAGGAATAATACTTCTTTATGTCATTTGTAGTTTCTAGCAGTTTTTCCCTCTATCTAATCCCCAGTTCTCTCAGAGTTTGGGGGTGACACTAGATCCTGTGACTGATCCTGCTCCCTCCCCCTTGCCCCTCCACAGTGTGACACCTCAGGTTGCTTCGGACACTCTTGCTAGCAAGAAAGAATTCAGTAAAAAAATTTAAGCGAAAATAATTTCAGCAGCAATGGTGAGAGAATGGGAAGAGCCAAGTAAAAGAGGAAGGAAGAGGTTTTTCCTGACATACTGCAGTTCCTTAAATTCACTAGAGTATACAAAGTTTGTTGAAAGGGTAGTGACCATGTCAAACCCTTTAAGACTCAGCTCCTAAATTATTTAAAGGAAATCTACCATCAAAATCAAGCATGATAAACCATGGACACATTCTCATAGATCCAGGTATCTGGACTGTGGTAGTATTCATAAATTTGTTATGTATGGCCTTCCTACTTCTAAAATCAACTCTTAAAATTATGCTAATGAGCCAAAAGGTGTTGGGGGGACATTACCAGAGCTCCTCTGAGATGTAGCTTCACAGGCTGTTACACGGTAGAAGCAGCTCCCTTCTCCCCCTGTGAGATTACAGCAGGCAGTGAGAGCAGAGGGAGCAGAGGGAGGGGGGACACTGTAACATACTGTGAAGCTACAGCACGGAGGGGCTCTGGTAATGCCCTAGAGCCCTTCTAGCTCATTAGCATATATTTTTTAAAGTTGATTTTAAAATATAGGAGGCCATGGATAACAAAATAATAAGATTAGCACAGTTTGTTTTTGATGTTAGATTTCCTTAAGGTTTTGGCCTCCATTCATTGTATTTGGGAGTGGTTGACTATTTCCGCCACTCCCATGGTAATGACTGGAGCGCCAGGGTGCATGCTCATCCTGCTGTTCCACCCATTAGAACAGGATCCCCATTCTCTGAAGAGCTAAATGATGGGGGTCTGCGCAGTTAGACCCTCACTTAACAGCTAGTTATCAACCGTAGATATGGACAACCCCTTTAAGCAGCTGAATATGGCCTTGTGACCACTACTCTGCTTGCTATCAGTGAATGGTAACACGCATAGCTTTTAAAAATGAGTGGTATAAGATAAACAAACAGCGCCACTCTTGTGTACAGGATGTATGTAGTATTGCAATCCTGGCCAAACCCTTTAACAAATTATACATCTGTATCATAAGTCTAGATTGCTTGTGTCTGTACTGGACTATAATAATACACACACACCACATAATCACTCACCTCCAGCAGAATACTTCTGGTGATATAGCGTATATATTCTCTCATGGGCTTCCAGAAGAACCTGCAGGGATTGGGAATCTTTTACATCTGCAGGAACATCAAATGTTATCCAGGTGTGGACCAGGTCTCCGAAAGCATAGAATGCAAATTCAGCATATTCTGCATAGGCATCAACAGGGCTAGCGCCACCTGCAGGGCGCCCTCTCATGTCACTGCCATGCAAGATCACAATCGGCTTAATGTTGGCTTCATTCAGCAGCTGAAGAAGGGTCCTGTAACACTGCAGCTGGCCATCCCCCACATCTAGCTGTACCTTATAATGGGTGACCCCATAGTTCTTAAGTGTAGTAATCTGAGCTCTTGTGTTATCAAGAACCTCAGTGTTGCAGCTATGCACCATATGTAACCCATTCCCATCATAAAACCCTTCTACGTGACCCCATAAAGGTCCACCAATGGTCATGAAGTCCTTCTTTGTGGGCTTGGGGATGCCATGGCAGAGCACAGGGATGAGGATGAGCAGGACCCCTCTCCACACCGCTCCCATTGTCTCCGGAGTGTCCGGCACATACTCTAGCGATGACATTTATACCATAACCCGGGTTGTAAAACTCACAATATCTACTACACAGATAAGAAAACTGCTGTGTGTTAATCTATGACATGTGGGGCCCCACGAAGGGTTAATTGTAAATTATTAGCAGGATACAAGTAGCGTCTGACCTTGGAAACCAATAATACGTAACTTGATGTATGTATTACGCCAATCTCTTAGGTGCTACTGCGGGGTTTGGAAAAATCAGTCCAACAAAGACAGGATGGAGGGTCCTGAGATCTCTCTATTCTAAACAATAAAAAAAACCTGCTGCAAAAAAATTACAAAAAAAGTGCAGGATCAGACTTCACCGGGTTTGTTTGTAGTCTGTCACCATGGAAACAGGATGAATACAATGTTGTTATGTAAAGAATAACAAAGTAATTCTGGAGATCATGGGGGAGCAGACCCATACGTAGCCACTTATCTCCGGATTTTCCGGTGTTTTCTTCAATGATACAACCTTTTTGATACAAAATGTTTGTGTTCCAGACACCGTATCTTGTTTTTTCCCCCCATTTTTTAAAAGCACAATTAATTTTTATGAACCCTTTCTGTGCAGTAGATGTTTATTGTGGGACCTATATAACATAAAAACTTTTTCCTCATGGATCAGCGATACCAAATTCATAAATATTTTTTTTTTAAATGGCCTTTATTTGTATAATGAAATCCTTTTGTGCAAAAAAAAAAAATCCTGACAAAGCATCAGCGAAACGCGCGTTGGGGTGTCCTCCTTGGATTGCCACGTCTCACTATGCCTTCGGGTGAGTGCATTTGATATATGCGGATTCAGTGAGGCTGGAAGGTACCTCCGGTCTTCATCTTGGCTGCACTATTCTTATATAGCCGTTTGGTTTACTTGTTTCTGAATTTGATTTTACGTTGGAGACTTCAGATATTACGGGGCTTCTCTCCGGAGGCGACCGGCTTTTGTTTTCTGTGGTTGCCTCTAATTCTATCTGGGCCACTTGTGTCCCCTTTGTACATTATACTGCATATTTTTTGTTTATATTTCTGTATTGACACTGTAATAAAGGATATATTTCATTTTTTATGGTTTGTTGCAGCTTCCTTTCTTCTCTTAAAAAAAAAAAACCTGATCCCCTTCCAAGCGCCCTAAATTTGGCTGTGTGAGGGCTTATTTTTTGTTGTTTTGCTGTAGTTTTCTAATTGGGCGCACTTAGGGTTCATAAAGATTTTTGATTTATTTGTTCAATATTTTTAATGTGATGAATGATTTTTTAGTCCTTCAGGATAAAGACTATTATAAATCCAAACAGTAAAGTTTAAGCGCCCCTTATATTGGCATTATACGCTTTATTGCCAATATCCAATTGTCCTGCTCATATCTTCACCCAGTGGCGTAACTAGAAGCTGATGGGCCCCAGTGCAAAGTCTGGTCCAGGCCCCCGACTATAATGTGTGGTTTATAGTAATAGTCTTCTCATATGGGAAAGTGACACCATCAGGGCCCCCTAATCCTCTTGGGCCCGGGTGCGACCGCAACCTCTGCACCCCCTAAAGTTACGCCCCTGCCTTCACCCTCTCCAGCCTCTACCCTGCTCTATATCCCTTCTCTCTATCCTCCTCCATTTCAGCCATCCACTACATCACTCCTGTCATCACTTAGGTGGACGTAAGGGAGTAACTAGGAGAGACAGGGCCCCATAGCAGACTTCTGAATGGGGCCCCCCTCATAAAATATATATATTTGTATACTCACACATTTCTACACTCTTACACATATTATATACATTTATACACTTGCACAGATCTCCCAGTAGCTGCTGATGACATAGGGGAAGTACGTGGCAGGAAGTAGGGATCTCTCCCCCGAGATTTCTTACCTGTGTATCAGCTGTGGATCCTTGCTGTATACTATGGAGAATGTGCCCTGTTATGTACACATTGGGGCTCATTTACTAAGGGTCGCGCGCTGCATTTTAGTCGGACAATGCATCTTTTTGGGGCTAAAACGCCTTGCACAGGTATTTAAGAAGTGTGTGCGCTGGGATTGTGGTGCATGCAATTTTTTTTGGCGCTGGCCTCCATGTGACACAATGAAGGGGGACGGCCGTCAGGCAGCCTTACTGTTTCGGACTGAGCTCCGGATTTCATTTTCAGATTGTCACAAGCCCTATGTCTAAAATGCACCACAAAAAAAGGTTACCTCTGTCAGACCTGAGCGGGGAAGCGACACATGCAGGATATCGGACGCACGATCTTAGTGGATCGCCACACACTACATTATAGTAGTTACACCCCAGGTGGATGTATGACTCTCACACTTTCCCTTTGCGTATGTGCTGACCTGACTCTACCACTCATGCCCCAGTCCTTCATAGTGATGCGAAGTCCAGCTCTTCTTAGTGAGCTGGATCATTAGGCTCTGCTCACTAAGAAGAGCCGGCTCTTCTGGCTATCAATTGTATAATAGGGAACCTCAGTCCAGCCAGTCACCCCACTCCACTTTTTACCCGATTTTATGGGGTTAAAGTGGGTGTGGTGAGCAAATTAGGGATGGGGGTGGAGCTCACTGAAGAGAGCCACCTTCTGTCATTCACGCAAAAGAGTCGGCTCTTCGTGCCAGCTCGTTTGTGAATGACCCGTCACTAGTCCTTCTACCCTTTGCGCGTACCCAACACATTGTGGCTAGCCGACTCAACTGCACATTGGGAAACACACATCCAACCCTCCCATTAATGTACGCAGTCCCCTATCAGGTCCACTGCTCTGCCGCACTGTGGCTCCTCCCATTAGTCCTGCACCAGCGTCCATACATACTGTACCCATCCCGTTGTGCTATTCTCTATTTCCCCAAATTCCTTGTGGTAAGAGATGTTCCTTTATGTCTTATAAATACACCGTATCTATCTCTATCCCTTATAGCCGCCTTGTATTTACATGTAATGTCACATGTCATTCATCAGCGAGTCATTAGAGGGCGATCTTGCCCCATTCTATGCAGGAGATACATTTTTGCTACATATCACGGAGTCTTGTATTCAGTATATAATGATTTTGCTAAGATGTATATCATCTATATTGATTAGTCAAAGGCTTTGATACAGCGACAATTTCAATTCTGTATTTCTATCTTTCTAAATTGTTCACTTATTGAAAATACATTATCCTGACGTGATAACATTGATACCTCGCTGTATTCTCTGGATTCTTTCCAGTAATATAAGAAGTGCATGAACTTTACTGTGCAGATACAAAGTTATACACGTGGCACATCTAGTTACTGTTATGGAGCTTTGGCTGGGTTGGGACGGATGTAGAACTTACAAAATATTTTGGGCGCTATTAAACTTTTTCATTCGGAGCTGTGGGGGCGCCCTTTTTTTTTTTTTTGCTAGATGTGCTGATGTTTTCATTGCTACCATTTTGATAACTTTTTATTGCATTTTTGATGTAAAATGGTCAAAAAGTCACATTTCGGACATCTGGGTGTTATTTTCCGTTATGGGGGGTCACCGCCAGCAATAGCCGTTATTATATTTTGATAGATCGGGCATTTTGAGATGTGGCAAAACCTGATGTGTTTGATTTTTAATGTTTATTACATTTTATATCAGTTCTAGAGAAAAGGTGGGGGGGGGGGTGATTTGATTTTTTAGGGGTTTTTTTAATACTTATTTTACTATTTTTTAGACCCTGTAGGGTACTTTAACTCTATATGGTCTGATCATTCCTACCATATAATGCAATATTACTGTATTGCAGTATATGGCATAAAAATGAGCCGCTGGCTCACTAACAAAACTGCACATGCCATTGCAGCCTTGGGTCTGACGAAAACCTGAGGCTGCCTGGGCAATCGATTGAAGATGACGTCATGGGAAGCGTTGATTGGAACAAAGATGGGTGCCGCCATCTTTTAAATGCCAGTACCGTCGGAAGGGTTAATACACGTGATAGCACCAATAGCTGGTATTAGCGGTGGGTGTTTGCTGCAATATGCAGCAAACCCCATGTCTGTATTTGCACAGCCCCACACCTCTGCGCCATACATGTACGGTGCAGAGCGTGAGCCGGTTAAAGGAATGGGATGCTTTTTTGTGTGGTTGGTGCTATAGATTATACTGTGTACAACAGGCTTTCTATTAAGCCACACCTCTGGAATGGCTTAATAGAAAGATACTACAGGCAATCCGAGGGTGTCCTTCAAAGGACCTCTGTGGCTGCCTGTGATGTCATTAGCACCCCACAAATGCAGGTGCCAATGGGTGGCAGAGGGAGCTCACTCCATGGAGGAGTTAAACACCTAAACACCTGTGTGCCAGCCCAATCTCAGCAGAAGCAGGACCACATGTCCCAGAAAAAGCAGATATGGCAGACATGAAGGTGTTAAAGGAAATCTGCCACCAAGATCAAGGAGTTTAATCCAAACACATTTGCATAGAGGTGTGAGCCCCCCTGACATGGATCCGCTCCTTTTAGCTTCTCCACTCTTCTATAGCTCCAGCTATAGAGTCTGGAGCCCCTCAGGATCATTTGCATAATTTTTAAAGCCTTTTTTTGCAAAAACAAGGGCATAAAAAGCTTAAAGTAGAGCGTATCCTGCCAGGGGAGGCACACACCAGTATGTCAGTGTGCTTGGTGTACAAGCCTTCATCCTGGTGGTACTTTTCCTTTAAGTAGTGTGTTCTGGACACGTTTACACACAACAGCATGGATGAGTTTTTATGTTGTGTTTGTAGTGTTTTTTGTTGTAGTCACTATTATAATATATGAAATCGCTCTTACAAACATGATCAACGGGTGAAAAGATCCTCAGAAGCAGAAATGAATATAACTAAACCGGCGTACAAGTAAAATTGTAATGTATTCTGACAAATCTACAGCACTTACTGTAAGCAGTAAAAAAATGACGCATCATATACAGGAAACGTACAATATAAAAGATGAAAGTGGAACTCCACAAAATAAAATGCAATATTTTAAACTGTTCTTAAAGGTGAAGAATGAAACGACTATAATACACAATGATTTAAAGACAAGTGACTGGAAGAACGAGCGAGATGTTAGGCTGGGGACACACAGGGTGTAATGATAGTAGAGGATGACAAGTATTTATACCTCATGTGTCTCTGGCATCAATGTTAGTTTTCCATGGAGACATTTAAAGGGGTCTTCTCGGATTTTACAACCATTTCAAGTTCATGAAGTAGAAGCCCCCATTCAGTGACTAGAGATGGAGAACCTGACACAATGAGCAGTGTATACATGTCTGTCTGGTTCTGTGTCGCTCCGGCTCGTTCTGTGCGGTGATAGGACCTGCATAGTCATACACTGATGCCATATCCCAAGGACAATGCAAAATCTCAGAACATATTTTCTATCAACCTCATGACTTTAAAAAAAATAATAAAAAAATCTTAGAAATGTTTTCTACATTTGGCAACTTCTCCTTTAAATCAGAGAATTTTTTGGCCAGAACAAATAATAACATAACAAAAAGTTCTAAAAGATGACGTCTGCAGCAAAAACCACATATATTTCCAAGCTCTGACCGATGTGGATATAACGCCTAAAAACTTTTATGCTTTAAAAAATAAAAAGTCCTTAGAACCTAATAAAATGTGTCCCCATTCCCAACAGGAAATTCCGGGACATAAGGGATCAAATATTAAAATGTCTGAAAGCTCTAAAAAGTTTTTAGATGAAAAGTTCTGATCCAATCCCAATGTCCAGGGATTCTTAGTCCTCCAGTATCCATGGATTACTAGTCCTCCAGGATGTAGTTGGGGTTGACAACCAGGTACGGATCCTCTTCCTTGGAGCCGTCCACCTCTTCTTCTGAGCCCTTCAGGCCGCTCTGTGATAACTCAATCAAGATCTGATCCTGAAAATTAAAGAGAAACTTACAATGCCGTCTTTTAAGAACAAAGTTCTTTCTGAAAACGTGAGTTTCAAGCATCTTAAAGGGGTTGTGCCACAAAACTTATCCCCAATGCACAGGATAGTGGCTCATTGATTACTGGAGGTTTGACCATTGGGACCCCAACGATGGGAAGAACGGGGCGTTGTACATCCTCTGAAGTGCAGCTACACATACTGGACCATCTATGAGCCCTCCAGGACCGCTGACCTATAGGGCGCAGGTCCAGCGCACCTGACCCATTATGGGCCACTTCAGAGGACCATCAGATCTTCTGATCCCTAAGATACATAACAGGATCACTACTCACATAATGAACAAGTCGGTGAATCACTTTCTCGATGATTTGCTTGCGGTTCACAAGTTCTTCTTCAGAGTCTATTTCTGATTCGATCTCCTTCAGGTACCAGTTAATAAGGTCACTTCTCTTCTGGGAAGATTCATCCTCATCTGTATGGAGCAAAGACAAGGCAATTAGACCCTGACTATCCGGGGCTTATATACATGCGCCGGAGTCATGGGAGGACGATACTGACCTTCCATCTTCCGCAGCTGCAGGACCAGCAGGTTGGAGATCCTCTTGTATTCTGTGAAGCTGAGTCGCAGGGTAGGCTTAGGCGCCGGCTCCTTGGGCTCGCTGTCAGCGTGGCCGTTTATACCATTTACATGCCCGTTGGGTACTCCAGCATCACCTACAAAAACCAAAGCAGGTTAGGAGAGAGCGGAGACAAGACCAGCAGAATCCACACGACACAGGAGCGGATCTCACCATTCACTTCCTCCTGGGGCTCCGACACCTCCATTTCATCGTCCTGATCCAAGTTCACATCCGGAGTCTCAACCCGGATAATAGACTTGTTCAGTAACCGGAAGGCTTCCTTCACGTGTTTTGGGTGAACCTGTGGTGCAAGCGGAGGGTCAGGACATGAACATTTCCTTCCAAATACACAGAATGGGCTGTATTATGCTACTGACAAGTTCTGGACTGAACATGAGGCCATACTAGGAGTATTATAGGACATTTCTATCCACAGGATTGGATGGGGGTCAAAACACTGGGACTGATCCCAAGAAACAAGCTAGGATAGGGCCTAACTTGCAGATTGGTGGGGTACCTATCAGACCACTGTTCTCGTGATCTGTGGGGGTCTCATCACTGATCACTAAGTTAGGCCCTATCCACAACATCTTTAGTGGGAAAAGTTCTGGATTGAGGAGGTAGCTGCAGTTACTCCCTTCATTTGAGATAATCTGTCTACACTCGACTATCCCGTGCCGTCCTATAGTTGTGACTCAAGCAGCCATACATGTGCAACCAGATCCTTCATTCATGGTAAAAGGGTTGTGTTGTGATTAGACACTTCTCTTCCTTATCTACGGTCGTCTCGATCACTGCACTCCAACAGAGCCAGTGCAGATCCCTACTTTGGGAAGTAGCAAGAAAGCCGACAGCGCATGCGCAGACGTTCCCGCGAGCCAGGTGACATCACAGACTCTCAGGAATTGCTGACTCCAAGGGAGAGGGCAGGATAGAAGAGGATGAATAAATTTTTACATGCACAGGAGCTCCCGACACTAATTTGCATTAATTAAAACTGCAGAAATATCAATGTTGAATAGATAAGGAAGAGAAGTGCCTGTATCAGTGGGCATACAGTGAAATGTGAGTGCGCTTGGTTTACAATAAGCTTTTCTAAATGGTAAATTTCCTTTAAAAGGGCTCAAATTTGAGCTACCCTTTAAACATTGGCAATTCCCTTTTGTATGGGATCCACTGATATGATGCAGGAAATCAGGTTCCATCCTCCTGCACCTACATTAGGTTTTATCACTACCCATGTCGGCTGCTCAACATAGAACCAGATCCACTTAGGGATCAAGTTCAATGAGAAACTGGTTGGCAATACATCCCCTCTGCACCCACTCACGGAATAATCCACTATATCATATATGACAGCATCAAGGGCAGCAAAGTAGGAGACTATTTGCAGGCACCCATTAGCAAGGGGTCTTGTTCTATGCTCTATAGAAATTACAGAGCGACACAATCACTAGGAGGAGACCCCATTAAAGTTCTCCTTTGCTAGAAGTTGCTGCAGTGAATCCTCACCTCGTCGCTGCAGTGCATCCTGGCCATGGCCTCGGACAGACGGATCATGCTCTCCAGCTGTCGCACCGTGATCCTCCATGCAGATTTGGTGACACCGGAGCCGTCTCTCTGGCGCAGGCGCTTGTACTGTTCCACTATAAAATTCTCTGAGTCTTTGGAGATCTGTAAGGAAAGAAATAAAGGACCTGGTAAGCTCAAAGCAAGTAAGAAAAAGCAATGGCTGACGAAAGCCAATTTACTGGGAAACCTACTTTAGGCTTGAACTGGCGGGCAAAGAGCAGATATCTGCGGACTTCATCGAGGGTGTACACTCTGTCTATGGACTCTTCAATCCTGGCGTGGAGATCCACTATACGTCGGGCAATGGCGTAATCTGTCACCTGGAGAACATCATGTTATAAATTAACTACATAAGTTTAGGCATTTGGCGTCCATGTGTCCTACTATGGTATATAGGAAGTGTCTGTGCTATTGACACCATATATTTAATCATTGTTCTGAAACTCAATGCTATCCTATTCACAATAACTGGAAGTCATGTTCTGGAATAGTGCAAGAAATCGAATGTATTAGGAAGAATCCCCATGTGCATGACGTGTGTTACCTCATTACATTCATCAACCAGGATGAAGAAAAGGTCAAATCTGGACATGATTGGAGCAGACAAGTTCACGTTTTGTTTCAGAGACTTCGATCTTTCGTAACGTCCCCCAACGGGATTTGCAGCAGCCAAGATGGACGTCCTGGCATTGAGCGTCGCCTGGTGTAAAACAAGACGGGTCAGGGGAGTCCCACAGAGAATACGCCATTATGAGATTGACAGGAGGATCCGGACTCTTTACCTTCACTCCGGCTTTGGTGATGGAAATGGTTTGCTGTTCCATCGCTTCGTGGATCGCAACTTGGTCCTTGAGATCCATCTTGTCAAACTCGTCGATGCAACATACACCCTGGAAAGTGTAAAGGCCCAGAGGTCACCATCACAGAAACATACAGGGAGCATAGATAGGTCTGCGATATCCCAGATATACTCACATTGTCTGCTAACATCAGCGCTCCGGCCTCTATCACAAACTCGTGAGACTCTTCGTCTTTTACTACGGCCGCGGTCAGACCGGCAGCGCTGGACGCCTTCCCGCTGGTATACACTGCCCGGGGACTGAACTCCTCCACATGCCTGGGGAAACACACAATGACACCAATCCAGTAATACTGAATATTTTACATATTGTAAGACATTATCAATTACTCCATCATTGTCATTGTTGGAGATCAGGGGCTCCGAATGATCCCACCATGTCCTCTCTATACTATCAATGGACTGTGTGGCCATTATGTAATATTTATTATTATATAAGACAGTCCATGACTAGGCGATCATTTATCTGCAGCACAAAGGTCGCATTGACGTAGCGCTGATTGCTGAGGTTTACGGCGCTTTATGGTAAGAGGCTATCGGGTTTATTACAGAAAGAAATTCTTTCAGCTATAAGTGAGATAAAGACGGGTACATGTGTCTATGTATAGCTCCCTGTGATAAGGACCATCATGTAAGTATCACTTAGCGTGACATTACCTGGCGGCCATATTGTCCCCGAGCTTTAGACCAGACAGCACAAAAAGAATTCTGGACAATACTTACTTGAGGAACTGACTCTTGGCCGTACTCGGATCTCCGACAATGCACACGTTAATGTCACCACGTAGTGAGGTGCCCTCCATGGTGGTCTTAGGGACCCCACCAAACAGCATGAGTAAGATGCCTCTCTTCACCTCGTCATTGCCTGCACCAGGGATACACAAATGTTGTCACATATAAACCCACCTTTTACTATATCTAATGTATTAGCGGGGTCTCGCGTACCGTGCACAGTGGGGAAGAGGCTGGTGCACAGGTTGTGGTACAGGTTTTTATCTTGGCTCATTTCAAACACTTTCTCCCATTCCTTTGTAGACATTTGGTTCTTGATGCTCTCTGCAGTCATATCTTCTTCATGGAGATCTTTACCACCAAACTGAAAGAGAACGAGTTATACCGAGTGCTCAGGCAGTTCAGCAATAGCCCAGACAGTCTGATGACTTTCTGAATTAGGTATGTCCTCATGTTTATCCCTCTTGAGAAGGTGTGGTCTCTCCGTCCTTCCTATTACTTACTCTGGGGTTTGTAGGAGCAACATAACAAGCCAAGAAGACGAGTCTGTAGGATAAATCTCTAACTCCAAGGGCACGAAGACCACGGACTCCTTCAGCTTCATAGCCCTCAGTTCCTCCGACCCGGGAACTGGTCTCCGAACGGACACCTATGATTATTATATTATTCAATTATAACACTGGAAAGATCATACAGATTATACATCAACTACTATGTGCAGAACTTAAGGGGAACTTTTGGTGAACTGTTCTCCTGATTGCTTGGAGACCCAGTAGTAAAACCCAAACATAAAACGTATATAATAGAATTAGTAACACAGTATCAGTTTTGATATCATCCTCTACTGGGCCCCCACTGATTATCAGCAAGCGACACCCGGTTATCCAAAGCGTTAGCTGCAACAAGATTATATATATCTGTAACGACGCAGCAGCTTATACAATTCCTGGACTCTGAGACGACAATATTATGTCACATTGTTCTTTGTAGCCTTGTGTTTACTAATCAGATACCTGGAGTAGCGAGCTGAGCGACATCAGGGACGACTATCAGACACCCTGTGAAGTCACACCTGTCTCCGGCCTGACACGACTCCACAGCTTCTGCACGTAAAATTATCTCAACACTACGTGGAATACTACCACGTGGGAGCTCGGCCTGCGTCTCCTGGATCCGCACCTGCAAATACATGCAAGAGTCAGAGGAATACACCATAATATATGACGGGGTTCTCCGCTACTGCTGGACCAACACATGTCTATTACGTGTAAAGTTACCTTCTGGAAATCGACAAATCGGGACTTGTTGGTGTCCAGCATGAACCTCCTCCTGTTGGCACACACCGGGTTCCTGCAGATACTGGGCTGTGTGTACTTGAACTGCTGCTCCACATCTTTAACCAGTGTCTGACAATCCAGACACAAGAAGGTGCCGCTGACCAGCTCCGGGTGCACGGGGTGAGTGCGCACCACCTGACCGCTGATCCTCATCAGGGAGCCGATGCGAGGGGTGGTCAGCTCTCTGATCCTGTGGGCAAATAAATGGATATTGTAGGGCTATAAAGGTAGATCGGGTGGTAGGTGGATGTATGGGACGTGAGGATAGCCCTTTTTAGAGCTAATCCTCACGTCCCCGCTAGCGTAGCATAAACTTTATTGCCCTAATATGTAAATTTTATTAAGCGGCTACCGGGGCGTGGAGTAGCCGGACACGAGGCTACACGGCGCGGCTACTCCACGCCCCAGTGGCCGCTTTCCCCCGCCTACCCTGTGATCTTCGGCGCGCAGCTCCTGGCAGCTGCGCGCCCTCGTCCGAGAAGCCGGAGTTCTGCGCATGCGCAGTAACTCCGGCCTCGTTCCCGAGATCGCGCATCCTCGGGCCTGCGCTCTGCATACCTATACCAGAGCGCAGGCCCGAGGATGCGCGATCTCGAGAACGAGGCCGGAGTTACTGCGCATGCGCAGAACTCCGGCTTCTTGGCCAAGGTGGCGCAGCTGCCAGGAGCTGCGCGGCGAAGATCACAGGGTAGGCGGGGGAAAGCGGCTACTGGGGAGTGGAGTAGCCGCGCCGTGTAGCCTCGTGTCCGGCTACTCCACGCCCCAGTAGCCGCTTAATAAAATTTACATATTAGGGCAATAAAGTTTATGCTACGCTAGCGGGGACGTGAGGATTAGCTCTAAAAAGAGCTCTCCTCACGTCCCATACATCCACCTACCACCTGATCTACCTTTATAGGTAGATTCGTGGTGGTAGGTGCCCTTTAAAGGGATTTCCCTTGGTTGACCACATACCGACCCCTCCTGCTGCTTACTTGTGTCGGGTTGGAAGGTCTTGGAAAGCCAGGTAGAACTCCTTGTTTTGGGGCACATTGCTGTGATCTCTGGCAAAGGCCCTGACGGATCTGCACAGGTACGGATACACCCTGCATGGGAGGAGATCAGGATAAATGACTGGTCTACAGGACACGTCCTCAGGGGAAGGACACTAACCCCCATCGGACTCACCTGTAGAACTCCTCCTGGACGGTGGTGGCCAGCTGCTGGTTGTACTGCTCCAGGTCCTGGAAGCTGACCAGCAGCGTGTTCCTCTCCGGGCGGATCAGCTCCTCTGCGTCACTCTTGTACTTTATTTCTCCATCTGCATTTTGGAACCTGAAATTAATAGAAAAATCGTCTTATTACATAAACCTCAGCATTTTATGATTTTGCATATAACAAGCAACAAACAAGAAATCATTCACAGGTTTCTGTGTTGTTTTATGCGACATTTACCCGATGTGTAAAACTGAAATAATATCAGAGATCACAGGGCCGGGATGTCAAATTTTATTATCCATTTTATGGATTTTGCAGTTGCAGAATTCTTCCCATTATCCAGGTTCATGTCTCATTCAAATCCACAACAAGGGAATCTGTGATCTAAACAGAAAGTTGTAGGACTCTACTGCATTTCCTAAAAGTGGGTGCAACCCAACCCCCTCCCAACACCATCCTACTAATAGATAACAATAAAAGTTGGTACATTCCCGTTACAAAGTTTTATTTATCCGGCTTTTCCTGAATGTTACACTGTATCAATGTCCTAATCAAAGCGAATCCCGAGACACCAAAGATGTAAAAATAAAGAGGGTCAAAGTACGAGATGGGCAGCTGCAGCCCTTCACTGGGTGGTAGAAACTCCACTGAAAACTTGGAACTTATGTTATTGTTATGCTCTAAAGACTTTTTCTAGGAATTTGATGGCCGGGTCTAGCAAAAAGAGGCGTCATACACACCTGGCTCAAGGACTTCCAGTGTACAGGCCGCTCCTCAAAGATGGGACAACAACGAAAGTCCCCACAGAACTTATGTCCCAGAACAGACCCAAAAATTGGAAGCACCAGAGCAATGCAGGTATCAGAGTGGAGTAAATGTGTTCACCTCTAAGGCCATGCTGTCTGAATATTGTCTTAACACATGAAAGACTCAGCTACAGTACAGAGTTATAGAAAATTAGATTTTAATTAAAGTCATGTGATGTGATCTTACTGGGTGCAGAGGAGAATTGCAAATTTCTCCCAGAATTTCCAAACCACTACAGGTCCCAGTAGTAGTTGTCTAGGATGGTGTCAGTATAGGGAGGGGATTGGATCCAGGCTGTGGTTACATGACAAGCGCTCACATCAGAATGTGTCACATGTAGCTGTGATCCAATGTGACAACCATCCCAGGAGGTGGAAGAGATCCCCACCCAATGATCTATAGATCCCGGCAGTGTGATCTGGAGGATTATACTGGAGACACACGGAGGAGCTTTATTACATGCAGGGTTAGTGAGAGGAGACGAAGCAGACGACAGACAGCGGCTTTATTACATGGAGACATAACAGACACATATAAAGCAAAAGACACTGAACAAGCAGGGGCAGCAGTACCGGTGTGTGTGTGCTCCGCATGTGCACCCAATGCATGCCGCAGGTGGAATCGCAGCGGATACCATTCCCGCTGGCGCAGCATTAGGCCCTGTTCACACTTTGTGCTCATAATGCCTTCTGACACATCAGGGCAACTCCTGAAGATGAGGCTTTTGCAGCAAAAACCTCTTGCATTCAGGAGCTAGTCACATGTTGCACCCGACTGTCCAGCACAACACATGGTGCCAGAGCCCGGACACATATGTTATGCTCAGAACGCAACGATTCAAGACACAAATAAAAACGCAACATGTGAACACGCATGAAGCGCCGCTGATCTCCCACAGTGCATTGCGGGTTCAGCGATCTTCCGTGCACGGTTATGTATAGTCCGTACAGGACACGTATCTGGGTGTATGAATAGGACAAGCGTCTATAGGAGGCGCAGATCTTGACCAATAAGATTGCAGCTCTCATCGTGTGATCCTCACCAGGCGGATAAGACCTGCAATCTGATTGGTGAGCTGCCCCGCTATGGAGGCCACAGCCGGGTGTGCGGGGGACGCTGCTCCGGGACACTCACTCCTCCAAGAAGTCCTGTAACAGCTTCTGGCACTTCTCCGCCACCTCATCCCTCACTTGCTGAGCGGCGGCGGCCGCGGCGGTCACGTTATTCTCGGCTACGTCCATGACTCGGTTCTGACCGGAGAAGCCGCTTCCTGCTCCACTAAAGGGACAACGCTACAGTTTCGCGCCAATCTCGACCCCACGTGAGCCGTTTTCGCGCCACTCAAAACCAATGGCAGCGGAGGGGCGGAGCTAGTTTTCGCGCCACTGAAGAAAAAGGGGTGGATCTATGAAGGCGCCGCTAATTAACCTTTTTTCCGCCGGACAGAATTGCACTGATGTGTATTCGGGAGAGCGCCGGCTAGTGGTGGAGGCTGAGAAGTGCAGACAAGGGATTTTGACTGGAATTTACATAGATTTTATTTATTTTCTTTAAAACAGTGAATAATTGTACCCCAAAAAGGTCTGTTTTTTTTACACATTGAAGGTTAATGTGCAGGAATTCGGGACCTGTTTTAAAGTAGAGATTTTGCTGTATATAGGACAAATATGTGACAGAAAGGTCACGTACAGTTGTTTTTCCGGGCCCTGTAATGTCCAAGGGGCAAGAAACATTGAAGATGTTGTAATTCCTTATCACATAAGGGGCTCAAACCCCCAATCACAGCAGCAGCGGCCTCTGTGTGGTGTGAACGCGGCCTTACAGGTGTGTGAGCGCAACGTGTAGGCCGCATTCATATAGAAGCTGATGGTAAATTCATCCCCTCACATGGAGGCCCCATTGTGCTTATCTCTATCCCAACTAGATGTGGAGGGACAGGTGCAGATTTTGGGGTTTAAT
Source organism: Engystomops pustulosus (assembly GCF_040894005.1). Classification (NCBI taxonomy): domain Eukaryota; kingdom Metazoa; phylum Chordata; class Amphibia; order Anura; family Leptodactylidae; genus Engystomops; species Engystomops pustulosus. The sequence continues at coordinate 112,808,446 of NC_092418.1, read as the reverse complement.
CTGCACTGTGGGGGGCTGATAGGGGGCACACACCAGTAAGTCTTTGTGCTCAGTTTTAATCCTTCATCCTGGTGGTAGATTCCCGTTAAGAGTTTGGGGTGATAAAAAGTTTCACCTGTAGCCTACAGAGAGGGGGTAGATACAAGGGGCTGGGGTCCATATGAAGGGGGGCATTGGCTGAGGCTGTGCTGTCAGCCAACCAGCATTATACATCGTGCCAACTAAACCAAAATATAGTAGTATAAAATATATGTAGTATAAAATGCATACAGAATGCCGCTATGTAGTATAAAACGCATACAGCTTATCGTCATGTAGTATAAAATACATACAGAATATATATAATACACTCACCGGCCACTTTATTAGGTACACCTGTCCAATTGCTCGTTAACACTTAATTTCTAATCAGCCAATCACATGGCGGCAACTCAGTGCATTTAGGCATGTAGACATGGTCAAGACAATCTCCTGCAGTTCTCCCGAGCATCAGTATGGGGAAGAAAGGTGATTTGAGGCCTTTGAACGTGGCATGGTTGTTGGTGCCAGAAGGGCTGGTCTGAGTATTTCAGAAACTGCTGATCTACTGGGATTTTCACGCACAACCATCTCTAGGGTTTACAGAGAATGGTCCGAAAAAGAAAAAACATCCAGTGAGCGGCAGTTCTGTGGGCGGAAATGCCTTGTTGATGCCAGAGGTCAGAGGAGAATGGGCAGACTGGTTCGAGCTGATAGAAAGGCAACAGTGACTCAAATCGCCACCCGTTACAACCAAGGTAGGCAGAAGAGCATCTCTGAACGCACAGTACGTCCAACTTTGAGGCAGATGGGCTACAGCAGCAGAAGACCACACCGGGTGCCACTCCTTTCAGCTAAGAACAGGAAACTGAGGCTACAATTTGCACAAGCTCATCGAAATTGGACAGTAGAAGATTGGAAAAACGTTGCCTGGTCTGATGAGTCTCGATTTCTGCTGCGACATTCGGATGGTAGGGTCAGAATTTGGCGTCAACAACATGAAAGCATGGATCCATCCTGCCTTGTATCAGCGGCTCAGGCTGGTGGTGCTGGTGTCATGGATCCATCCTGCCTTGTATCAGCGGCTCAGGCTGGTGGTGGTGCTGGTGTCATGGATCCATCCTGCCTTGTATCAGCGGGTCAGGCTGGTGGTGGTGGTGTCATGGATCCACCTGCCTTGTATCAGCGGGTCAGGCTGGTGCTGGTGGTGTCATGGATCCATCCTGCCTTGTATCAGCGGGTCAGGCTGGTGCTGGTGGTGTCATGGATCCATCCTGCCTTGTATCAGCGGGTCAGGCTGGTGGTGGTGGTGTCATGGATCCATCCTGCCTTGTATCAGCGGATCAGGCTGGTGGTGGTGGTGTCATGGATCCATCGTGCCTTGTATCAGCGGGTCAGGCTGGTGGTGGTGGTGTCATGGATCCATCCTGCCTTGTATCACCGGGTCAGGCTGCTGGTGGTGGTGTCATGGATCCCTCCTGCCTTGTATCAGCGGCTCAGGCTGGTGGTGGTGGTGTCATGGATCCATCCTGCCTTGTATCAGCGGGTCAGGCTGGTGGTGGTGGTGTCATGGATCCATCCTGCCTTGTATCAGCGGCTCAGGCTGGTGGTGGTGGTGTCATGGAGCCATCCTGCCTTGTATCAGCGGGTCAGGCTGGTGGTGGTGGTGTCATGGATCCATCCTGCCTTGTATCAGCGGGTCAGGCTGGTGGTGGTGGTGTCATGGATCCATCCTGCCTTGTATCAGCGGGTGAGGCTGGTGGTGCTGGTGTCATGGATCCATCCTGCCTTGTATCAGCGGCTCAGGCTGGTGGTGGTGTCATGGATCCATCCTGCCTTGTATCAGCGGGTCAGGCTGGTGGTGGTGGTGTCATGGATCCATCCTGCCTTGTATCAGCGGTTCAGGCTGGTGGTGGTGGTGTCATGGATCCATCCTGCCTTGTATCAGCGGGTCAGGCTGGTGGTGGTGGTGTCATGGTGTCTTTGGGCCCCTTGGTACAACGCCACAGCCTACCTGAGTACTGTTGCTGACCATGTCCATCCCTTTATGACCACAATGTACCCTGTAACATCTGATGGCTACTTTCAGCAGGATAATGCGCCATGTCATAAAGCTGGAAGCATCTCAGACTGGTTTCTTGAACATGACAATGAGGTCACTGGACACAAATGGCATCCACAGTCACCAGATCTCAATCCAATAGAGCATCTTTGGGATGTGGTGGAACGGGAGATTCGCATCATGGATGTGCAGCCGACAAATCTGCGGCAACTGTGTGATGCCATCATGTCACTATGGAGCAAAATCTCTGAGGAGCTTCCAGCACCTTGTTGTATCTATGCCACGAAGAATTGAGGCAGTTCTGAAGGCAAAAGGGGGTCCAACCCGTTACTAGCATGGTGGATCTAATAAAGTGGCCGGTGAGTGTATATATGTATGTATACACATATAAACACCTACATATACACATTACATACATTTACATATACACAGAGCAGAGCGGAGCGAACCGGGAGGGAGCAGAGCAGAGTGGAGCAGAGCGTAGCAGACAGGTGCTCAGGGGTATGTGGCGGCCGGTGGGTAAAAGGATGTGCCAGCTGGCGGGAAAGAGGATTTGCCAGCCAGCATGCATGGCGGTGGCACAGGCTGGCCGGCGAGCGGGCGCACAGTAGTACGGACGGAGGTTCCGGCGTCAGCATAGGCGGCAGCATGTACGGCGGGCATAGGGGCGCCCCGGGTTCTATGGGAGGGGCAATTCAGTCAACGCTCCCTGTCAGTCAGCGATAATTACTGCGCATGTGTGGTCTCTATGGGAGCGACTGAAACTTTCAGCGTTTCCCAAGTTACTGCGCATGCGTGAAAACTCTGCGGTTCTGTCTATGGAGTGGCGCGTAGTTCTGCCGCTCGCATAGACAAATTTTTACGGGCAGCGGCTTACCGACGACGGTACGCGTGCCAACAGAAACGGCTTTGCGTGCCGTCTGTGGCACGCGTGCCATAGGTTCGCCATCGCTGCCCTAGGGGGTAGGGGTGGCCTGTGATGCCGATTGTCTCATCCTGTGGGCCATTCCAGATACTCACCTCCACCGAGTTCCCTGCAGGAGCCCTTTTGTCTTCCTTTTGCAACACCACTGCCAGCGCATAGGCAAGGTGGTAGTTGCAAATAGTGCCCTCTCCATGTCAGGGAGACTGATCACCCGTCTAGGAGGTCTAAAAAAACTGGAGAACTTTGTAGTTGCAGCTGCAGCCACTGCCTGGTAAGGCAAGAGTGAAAGGGGTATTCCCATCTGGGCATGTACATTTAATTGAATTGATTAGTTATTAAAGTTATTAAAAAAATGTTCCTGTGTGAAGATAATTTCTCATATAGTCATGTTGTCCCTTAGAAACAAGACTGACGCCTTGAATACGACCACCTCTGCTGCAGGGATTGCACAAAGAAACAGTACTCAATAGCGCATGTCTGCCCAACGCTGCCTAAATGTGAGGTGGTCGTATCCGAGGAAGCTATCTCGTTTCTCAGGGACCATATGACTACATTTATGAGAAATTAAGGCAAATGAATTCAATTAAATGTAAATGCCCAAATGGGAAAACCCCTTTAACACTACTAAATGTTAATGTCCTATGATATGTTTTGTGATATTGTAAAGCAAGCTGGGAGCTGATTGGAGGAGTGCTACCACATGGCCAAGGGAGTATACAAACCCCTGATGGGTGGGAGCACATGGTCTTGGAATAATATAGAATTAGATAGACCAGTCAGTAGATAAGAGAAGCAGGTCCAGTGTTCAGGTCCTGCAGAGCTGCTGTCCAGACCCACTACCAGAAAAATGAGGTGTCTCAATCCGCTGCCTGATACCCGAGGGAAAGTCAGGAGACTTAAGCCCCAGAGCTGAGGGCCACCATCCGGACTCTGCTCCATCTCTAGCAGCCCAGCCTGAAGCTATTACCAATCTGTGAATAACCTTCATATGGACCAGTTATCTCCCATCAGCTCGCTGAATCTACTGCTAGCGTCTGGCCGTTGACTGCTGTTTGGAGTTGAAAGAACCGTGAGTTGATTTGCACAACCTTTCCCCCATCTGATCCCTGGATACGGCTGTTACCACCACGGGCTCCCCATCCATTACCAAGGGACTTATCTTACAGACACTCAGGGGTTGCCCCAGGGAGAACCAATACAGCAGCCTCTCCCTTATCATTTCTTGCACACACCACCCTGCTGGAGACCCGCCAGGCTGTAGCACAGCCCTCCGGTCCACATACCAAGCACCGTGACACTAGTGTGCCCTAGGCCGCAACCACCAGCCACTCTGGTATTCTGGGCCCCGGCTGCCTGTAGTCAACTGTGTATTGATGATATCCCATTTGGCCTCGGCCACACACAGCAGAGGCAGAACAGTAAAAAAGGGAGCAGGGGGCTGCCTGCTTCACCATTATATTCGATCATCTGTCTATCCCACAGGGGTACGTCCAGGGATATAATGATCATCGAGCCTCCGCTGTGGCAGTAAAGGCCGGCAGGCACAATGATATCTTGTCATGCAGCCTGCTGGCTTCAGTGCTGTACACAGCCGCAGCAGAAAGGAGAAGAGGAGAACTGCTGTTGCTGCTCTGTGTGTGTGTGGGGAAAGGTAAGTAACTTGTAATTTTTTTTTTATTACAGAGGAGGAAAGGGTCCACAATATCAGGGCGAGCGAGCGGAGGGCCGGAATATGAGAGGGCACATGGTAGAGGTTGGTTAGGCAAAAAGGGAAGTTAACTGGCATAGCGCAAAACATCCCATAGCCTTACTGTGATTGGCGTCCGCCTGCTGTTCCTTACACTGCAATAAGATATTTTTCACTTCAGTGGTGAGTGACCCCTCATCTGTAATCTGGGCAGCTAAGGGGCACAATTTGAGGTAGTGTATGTGTGGTAATGGGCACCACCACATAATTGGGAGGTAAGGCAGTAGGGCCCACTAAGGATCTGTGTCCTATTTATACCCGGAGCCTGTTTTGATGTGAAACTGCTGAGAGAGGACACAGCCCAAAATCTGGATAATCCGGCTGTATGTGGTTTACACAAGGCGGAAGGCTGAATTTTCCATTAGTCCCATACAGGCAGTCCCCGGGTTACATACAAGATCGGTTCTGTAGGTTCGTCCTTAAGTTGAGTTTGTATGTAAGTCGGAACTGTATATTTTATTATTGTAACCCCAGTCAAATTTTTTTTGGTCTCTGTGACAATTGGATCTTAAAAATGTTGGATTGTCATAAGAACCAGGAGTAATACTAAAGCTTCATTACAGACGCCTGTGATAACTGTTACAGCTGATTATTGTAGCCTAAGGATAAAGTACAGAAATTACCAACATCCAGAGGTCCGTCTGTAACTAGGGGTCGTATGTAAGTCAGGTGTTCTTAAGTAGGGGACTGCCTGTATATAGGACTAATAGGCTTGAGAAAGGCTCTCACAGGGCCGAAGCGTCGCATTTGATGGAATAAAGGGAGCCACTTCTTCTATCACCGCCTGTTGGAGTGATGTTTTTGTCTTGATATTTTTGGAGGATCTATGGCCCGCTCTTTATAAAACTTGCACCCGTCATCTTGTACCCATGGTTTGTGCTGCTTGGACTCTTTCCTAGTATATATATATATATATATAAACCCGCCCAGCACGCAGCGATTATCCTGACCCGGCCGTATCCATCATCCCTGAGGCTTATTCACACGGCACTCGGCTGCCCGGGATCCATGAAGAATTAACCCTTCCTGACTTCTTATAAGAAAACCCTTTAAAATTTTTTCTTTATCTTCAGAAAGTTGGTAAATTCGGACGGTGCACCCCCAAGGGGACGCGCGGGGCGATTATTCAATCTGAACTGAGTCAATTTTTTTCTATTATTAACCATTTATGGATTACTGAAAAAGAAAACTTTACAAAAACCTCGGTTTCTAGGATTATTTCCGAATCTGCGGAGGTGAAGCTCCGGGAATGGATAACGTGTCCCTCTCAGGGTGGCCGAGTCCTCACCCCCAGGTGCGGGATCATCATCATCTCATCAGTCATTGATGTGAATGACTTGTCCGGTGTAATAAATGGCGCGGCTATTGTGGTCGCAGTTACGGGAGCGCGGTGCACCCCCCTGCGCTCACCACCAGCGCCGCTGTATTTCAGACACGTTCCAGGTTGTCAGGATGAAATTGCCTGCGGTATTTATGAGTGCGCCGGGCAGAGAGCTGGAAGTTTAGATGGAGACACAAGGACTGATATCATATAATGTGACGCCTCCGTCCACCCCGGGCGACCTGTGGATAATAACTTACACTGTATGAAGCATGGAGCAGCCCAGGGTATTAACCAGGAGACTCCTAGCATCACTTAAAGGGGCTCATCCATTCACTGACAGCAAGCAGAGGTCTGGGTATGGCTTGTAATAGGATCCAGAAACCCCTTTGCTGACACTTAGAATATTTCTATTCTCTGACATTTTTTTCATTGTATCTAATTTCAGGTCTTGTCTCCATTTCTTCCTAAATCTAGTAACAACCTCATGTCACGACTCCGAGGTACCGCGGCCAACTCCTGACCTGTAAGAAATTACTGAGGACTTCAAGATGCCTTTAAATTCTTAGGAGTATAGGTGAAGGGAAGGTGTCAGCAGGTGGGACCACATACAGGGACTGCAACCAGTGTTCTGTATTGTCCCTGGAGACGTGCAAGTACTGTAGGCCTCACACTGCTTGGCTCTGTGCTCTCTGCAGCTATTGTTCCCGGAGAGATGTGTAATCATAACTTTCTGTATGTTAGTAGTAATAGTAAATAAGCATTTTGTATTCCAGGATTGTAGCTGGACTTGTATTGTGGTATTGTGTCCTTACACTGCTGCATTCTTTGATCTCTGTATTGAAACTGCTCCACAGCCCCTCGCATCTGCTGTAAAATTTCCCCCCATGCCAGGGTAGATCTGCATTGCTTGCTGGGTAATGTACAGTCCAGCGTCTCTCTCCTCCACAGATCTTGATGTATGAGACACAACTAGGGAAAAGACGAGTGAGAAGTCTGTGTGACGCTGCGCCGGGTGACATTGAGCTGCAGCTCATAAATCTGCGTTATCTGCAGGCGTCCTGCTCCGGGGTAACAGCTCCATCCCCGCGGCATAAAGTCATCCTGACAGCAGCATCACAGGTGCGGAGAGATAGGACGTGTCAGAGCGCTGGATGTATGGCCCTGCATCCTGACAGGGGAGAATCTTATACTCAAATCCCGGGAGAGAAGGTATCGATACAGAGGACGTGTCAGAGCACTCGATGTATGGCCCTGCATCCTGACAGGGGAGAGTCCATTATCGATACAGAGGACGTGTCAGAGCGCTGGATGTATGGCCCTGCATCCTGACAGGGGAGAGTCCATTATCGATACAGAGGACGTGTCAGAGCGCTGGATGTATGGCCCTGCATCCTGACAGGGGAGAGTCCATTATCGATACAGAGGACGTGTCAGAGCGCTGGATGTATGGTTCTGCATCCTGACAGGGGAGAGTCTTATGCTCACATCCCGGGAGAGAAGGCATCAATACAGAGGACGAGTCAGAGCGCTGGATGTATGGCCGTGCATCCTGTCAGGGGAGAGTCCATTATCGATACAGAGGACAATACAGAGGATGTGTCTGAGCACTGGATGTATGGCCCTGCATCCTGACAGGGGAGAGTCTACAGAGGACGAGTCAGAGCGCTGGATATATGGCCCTGAATCCTGACAGGGGAGAGTCCAATATACTCACATCCATTGTTGAAAACCCTGTTTTTTTTTCCTTTCTAAACAGCGCCACTCCAGTGCACAGGTTGGTTCTGGTACTGCAGCACAGCTCTATTCACTTCAATATCGATGAGCTGCAATAGCAGATCCAATCTTTGTACAGCAGTGGCGCTGATTCTGGAAGGAAGCAGCCACGTTTTACCTTATAGGGGTTGTCCCACGGTGTAAATCCATAGGATAGGGGGTAATTTGCTGATCACTGGGGGTCTGACAGAGGTCGGTCTATAAAGTCATAGCATATTTTCCATACCTTTAAGCACTACTTACAACACTTACAGTCCAGTTCAAGCTGCGATACACAGAATGAGAACCCAGTTCTTAGGTTCAGTGGGTCTTCCATTAGTTGGATCCCTATATGAATGTCCTGTAGGTAAGTTGAGGCTTCGCTCATCTCAGAGAGAGCCAAGTGCTGTGCTCCACTATCCTTTGGGGGTCCCAGCATTTGTACTACCCCCTGATCAGCATCTTCTCACCTATCCTGGAAGGTTCATGACCTCTTGGACCCTAATAACCAGCGTCATTGCCTCTCTACGAGGTCCAACGACTTCTTCATTGTAGGTGCAGGTTGGAGGGTCTCATCAGTCAGACCCCGCTGGTCTGACACTGAGACCCCGTTATATCTCTGTGTGTGTCATTAATACACATCAGACGAGACCTGCACGATCCTACCCCTCCCCCCAAACTGCAAAGAGTCACGAGGCCACGAATATAATCAATAAGTTTATTGTTAGAAATCACTCGCTATCGCAGCGTTGTGCACTTTCTGTCCCGTTATCGTTACAAAAGGGGATTAAGGCGACTGTGTGAGATGAGGACGATTAACCCTGCAGTGTCAGGAGATTCTGCGCTGGTTACAGGCCTGTGGCCCCAGGACTAGTAGGACCGGGAGGAGATCTATCAGGACTGGCGCCAGTCCGGCTTTATGACTTTCACAAGGTGGGTGCGAGCAGGTGATTCCAGGTCTGGGGGTCACACTATGGGGTCAGCCTCTTGGGGTCGCGGGGGAACATGGAGGTCTGCCGAACATTGTGCAATCCCAGGTACAGCATGGTCACCCGCTCCAGACCTATAGCACAGGGAAACAAGGGATTATGGGAGAGAAGAGCGAGGAGACATAGAATAAATAGTACAATACACAACCAAAAACGTGTAAGGTTATAATAAAAGTTTTGTTACCGATGCCTCCGCCAGCGTGAGGGGGGGCTCCGAAACGGAAGGAGTCAATGTAGGCCTTGATTTTCTCCAAGTCTGAGGAAAACATGGAAAAATGATGTAAAACCCTTGTGCTCACATGTGACAGATGATTTATAGCACGAGAAAGATGGGAACTGATGGATATAAGTTACTACACAGCATCTGCAGTAATAACGGAGTCAGAAATAGACTCAATTCACAAGCTCCTCTCGTTTTGTGTATGCAGCAGCCATGCAGAGGCAGGGACACCAGCGCTGGCCGGAGATCCCTGTGTGTCTCACCTATACCGTGGTGCTGCGCTCTCTCCGTCAGCAGCTGAGCGTCGTGCACTCGCTGAGCCCCGGACAGGATCTCTTCTCCTCGCATGAACATGTCGTACGAGTTGGAATATTTCTGTGAATGTAGTGGAGATTCAGATGAAAAGCAAAAGGCAGGAAATCAGACGGATCCAACATCATCAGACGTCTCAGGAGTCCAGAGGGAGAAGGAAGAAAATGCACTGGCAATAGTGGTCCTGGGACTGGGGTACAGCGGTAATGGGAGGGGGGTAAGGTCCTAGGCACCCCGAGGGTCCTGAGACTGGGCGACACCGGTAATGAGAGGTGGGTAAGATCCTAGGCACCCCGAGGGTCTATAGACTGGGGCACACTGGTAATGGGATGTGGGTAAGGTCCAAGGCACTCCGAGGGTCCTGAGACTGGGGCACACTTGTATTGGGATGGGGGACATTTGGGACCCTAGGACTGTGGAGCACCAGTATTTGGGGTCCCAGGACTGAAGTACACTGAGAAGTATAAGTCTGGAGGAAGCTGACATTCGGGATCCTATGATGAAAGCACATGGACACAGGATTCCTGGGATAGGGTAGGGGCTCATTGACACTGCCAGTCCGATCATAAAGTTAACTCGCCATCTATGTATATTCATTGTCTTCCAGATGAGCCCCGTCTCCAGCTTCCTCACAAGGCACCAGCTTTCTCTTCAGTGGAGTCAGCTCAGCTTTATTATTCACCCTTCCCTCAGGAATGAGAGAGAAGCTGACTGTGTGCAACTCTACAAAGAAAAATCAGCTCCCTTATTTCCCCCTCCCTCAGGAATTATCTGCAGCATGGGGAGGAACAATATAGGAATAGTTGTACTGTCTTAGTTAGTGTGGGTTAGTTTATCTGCCAGGTTCCCCTTAAAGACACTGAGGGTCCTAGACCTAGGGGAACATTGACACTGAGGGTCCTGTGACTGGGGGGGAACTCACATAGAAAGTCTCTAAAAATACTGAACATGATCGACATTGGAACCAGTTGTTTAATACTCACAGGGTCCTGGGGGTCCGGCATTGTGTAGAAGGGTCTCACAGCCAATGGATATTTATCGAGGATGTAGAAATCAGTGTCATACTGAGAAATAAACACAACATATCGAGGATATTAGGATCTTCCACTCCTGATCACTATATACTAGAGAGCAAGCCCATAGGTCCAGCTCCAGTCACAACATCCGGGGCACAGACCTTGTGTCTGCCATAATGTCAGGGGGACAGGTACCTTTTCTTTCACTAACCGTCCCAGGAGCTTCTCGTTGGGAGTGCTGGGGAAACACAAGACAAGGCGGGTTAGTTTATCAATGCTGATCCATGAGACACATCAAGACCCTCAGATCAGGGATGGGGGTCACATCATTTAGGGCCCCACTCACACACAACTAAAAGGCAAATACTAAGCAATGAATAATATGCACCTGAGATCTTCTTCATCTCCCATCTCCACCCCAGCCTCTCGGAGCATGGCCACCCCCTCGCGGTACTCCAGCCGCAGCGTGGGCTCCAGGAACTTGAACGGCTCAGATGGAAACTGCTTTCCCACCGTCTGGATTTCTGTCTGAAAGCTGAAAACAAGAAAAGAGAAGAAATGTAAATGAACGCTAGAAGTCTGCAAGTCAGGCTACACGTTATGTACACGACCAACTGTGTGACTGCAATATCTGGCATCAACACTAGGGGGAGCAGTGGTCATGGAGAATGAAAAGTGCGAACCCTTATACCGATTATCATCATCGCTGCTGCAGCTCCATGGAAAGACTCTAGAAATGCTACAGCCGAGCGCTACACGAGGCAAGACAATACAAGCCCCCATAGTAATGCAAGACAATACAAGCCCCCATAGTAATGCAAGACAATACAAGCCCCCATAGTAATGCAAGACAATACAAGCCCCCACAACAATACAAGCCCCCATAACAATGCAAGACAATACAAGCCCCCATAGTAATGCAAGACAATACAAGCCCCCATAGTAATGCAAGACAACACAAGCCCCCATAGTAATGCAAGACAATACAAGCCCCCATAGTAATGCAAGACAATACAAGCCCCCATAGTAATGCAAGACAATACAAGCCCCCACAACAATACAAGCCCCCATAACAATGCAAGACAATACAAGCCCCCATAGTAATGCAAGACAATACAAGCCCCCATAGTAATGCAAGACAACACAAGCCCCCATAGTAATGCAAGACAATACAAGCCCCCATAGTAATGCAAGACAACACAAGCCCCCATAGTAATGCAAGACAACACAAGCCCCCATAGTAATGCAAGACAATACAAGCCCCCATAGTAATGCAAGACAATACAAGCCCCCATAACAATGCAAGACAATACAAGCCCCCATAACAATGCAAGAAAATACAAGCCCCCATAGTAATGCAAGACAATACAAGCCCCCATAGTAATGCAAGACAATACAAGCCCCCATAGTAATGCAAGACAACACAAGCCCCCATAGTAATGCAAGACAATACAAGCCCCCATAGTAATGCAAGACAATACAAGCCCCCATAGTAATGCAAGACAACACAAGCCCCCACAACAATGCAAGACAATACAAGCCCCCACAACAATGCAAGACAATACAAGCCCCCACAACAATGCAAGACAATACAAGCCCCCATAGTAATGCAAGACAATACAAGACAATACAAGCCTCTTAGCAAATGTTAGAGGATACAAGCCCCCTGGATAGCACAAACCTCCTAGACAAAGCCTAGCCTCCGAGATAGTACGAGACAATGCAAAGATCCGAGACAATTAAAGACAATGCAAAGATCCGAGATGGTAAGAGACAATGCAAGCCTCCTAAACAATGGAAGACAATGGGAGCCTCGCAGACAGTACGAGACAATGCTAAGCCTCCTACACAATGGAAGACAATACAAACTTCTCAGACACTGGAGATAATGAAGGTTCCTAGACAATGGAAGCCATAATCACAGCATCATAAATATACAGTAAATACTGACACTGAATAGAGTCGCGCTTCCATCCAGCTCAGCCAATAGGATTGCACAGCAGGAGATCTGTCCAGGATAACAAGTCCCTTTACCTTTCCTGCAATCCCTTAAATATCTGGACCAGGGTGTCTGCGATCTCCTCCACCACCTCATGATAATGATAGTTGAACGCCATCTCAATATCCAGACCTACGAACTCTGTCAGATGCCGGTGAGTGTTGGAATCCTCCGCACGGAAAACTGCAAGAAACACAAACAAGTCACCGGGAATCCATCCGCCATATGAGCCCGAGCCTGAATATATATGGTCAATATGCAGAGACAGACATGGACCTGTACAAAATCATAAAACAGTCGCCTAGACGGTTGTTAAAATACAAAGAATCCTGAAAATAAAAGAAAATTTCAAGGCAAAATTTTGCTCCAATTTTTTTTTTTTTATTAAATTTTGATAAAACATAATGTAAATGTAATAAAGTGTTGCAATTCCAATAAGCATCCACTAGAGGGCAGCAGAGTCCAGCTCATGGCTCACACAGCAACATAATAGCAGCTTATAATTGGAAGTTCTGCAGCTTTACGCAAAGCTTTACTTTTCCTCCATTTTCAAGACCTCTGCTTGCAGTCAGGGAATAGGCACGTCCTTTCTTACAAAAGTAGAGGGGGAAAAATAAAGTGTAGACTAAGAGGATTTCCTAGAGGACACTTGTTAGGTAGGCACATGCTTCTTCTATGTGATCTTAAAATGGTAAATATTAGGGGTTTTATGTACAGAAAGTTTCATTGTCAAATTTTAAAAACTTTTAAAGACACACTGGGTGTAGGGGCAACGGACAGTCATCATACCAGACTGATATGCACTGACCTGCAACGGCCATTAGAGGGAGTAGAGAGGTTTAGTTGGCGTCAGGGAACAGCCATGGCTCCGCCCATCTATGGCGCCCACTGGTCTTGCGTTTTGTTAAGCGTCTAGTGGTTTATACAGGTGGTGGGGCCAACGTTGTGTGTGCACAGGAAACGGAAACTTATTATTGAGTTCAATGGAAGTTGTATAATTCTGTGTACATGAAGCTCCCCCTAGTGGTGACTGCTGGCAGCTGGAAATGTATAATGTATAAAAGTATTCCCTCACATAGGGTAAACTCTACCCAATTAGCACAAAAGGAGATGATTAGAGCCCCATAAGGAGTGGAGGTAACTGCTCAGACACTACTGCAATCACTTCTATAGGTCTCCTGGGTGGGAGGACTGGCCGCGCTCCAGCTACCATAATAAATCATATCCTCAGGTTATAGGTGTGAATGGGATCCAGACCGCGAAGGAAAAGAAAAGCAGCAGACAAGACTTCACTCCAAGAATGAGAGAATGTTCCTAATCCAAATTATACTCAGAGATTCTCTATGTGATCACAACAGCGACATTATACCTGCAGAAAGTGACAGTAATTATACAGACAGCAACAAACAACCGCAGAGAAGTGACAGCACAAAGACAAAGCGCAAGAGACAAGCAATCACCAGAAATCAAACCTGTCACATAACACAGAGGAAATATACTGCACCGTATACATACACATAGTATTATATATATATACACACATAGGGGGCAGTATTATAGTAGTTATATTCCTGTACATAGGGGGCAGTATTATAGTAGTTATATTCCTGTACATAGGGGGCAGTATTATAGTAGTTATATTCCTGTACATAGGGGGCAGTATTATAGTAGTTATATTCTTGTACATAGGGGGCAGTATTATAGTAGTTATATTCTTGTACATAGGGGGCAGTATTATAGTAGTTATATTCTTGTACATAGGGGGCAGTATTATAGTAGTTATATTCTTGTACATAGGGGGCAGTATTATAGTAGTTATATTCCTGTACATAGGGGGTAGTATTATAGTAGTTATATCCCTGTACCTAGGGGGCAGTATTATAGTAGTTATATTCTTGTACATAGGGGGCAGTATTATAGTAGTTATATTCCTGTACATAGGGGGCAGTATTATAGTAGTTATATTCTTGTACATAGGGGGCAGTATTATAGTAGTTATATTCCTGTACATAGGGGGCAGTATTATAGTAGTTATATTCTTGTACATAGGGGGCAGTATTATAGTAGTTATATTCCTGTACATAGGGGGCAGTATTATAGTAGTTATATTCTTGTACATAGGGGGCAGTATCATAGTAGTTATATTCTTGTACATATGGGGCAGTATTATAGCAGTTATATACTTGTACATAGGGGGCAGTATTATAGTAGATATATTCTTGTACATAGGGGGCAGTATTATAGTAGTTATATTCCTGTACATAGGGGGCAGTATTATAGTAGTTATATTCTTGTACATAGGGGGCAGTATTATAGTAGTTATATTCCTGTACATAGGGGGCAGTATTATAGTAGTTATATAACTGTACATAGGGGGCAGTATTATAGTAGTTATATTCTTGTACATAGGGGGCAGTATTATAGTAGTTATATTCTTGTACATAGGGGACAGTATTATAGTAGTTATATTCCTGTACATAGGTGCAGTATTATAGTAGTTATATTCTTGTACATAGGTGCAGTATTATAGTAGTTATATTCTTGTACATAGGGGGCAGTATTATAGTAGTTATATTCTTGTACATAGGGGGCAGTATTATAGTAGTTATATTCCTGTACATAGGGGGCAGTATTATAGTAGTTATATCCCTGTACCTAGGGGGCAGTATTATAGTAGTTATATTCTTGTACATAGGGGCAGTGTTATAGTAGTTATATTCTTGTACATAGAGGACGGTATTATAGTAGTTATATTCCTGTACATAGGGAGCAGTATTATAGTAGTTATATTCTTGTACATAGGGGGTAGTATTATAGTAGTTATATTCTTGTACATAGGGGGCAGTATTATAGTAGTTATATTCTTGTACATAGGGGGCAGTATTATAGTAGTTATATTCTTGTACATAGGGGGCAGTATTATAGTAGTTATATTCTTGTACATAGGGGGCAGTATTATAGTAGTTATATTCTTGTACATAGGGGGCAGTATTATAGTAGTTATATTCCTGTACATAGGGGGCAGTATTATAGTAGTTATATTCTTGTACATAGGGGGCAGTATTATAGTAGTTATATTCTTGTACATAGGGAGCAGTATTATAGTAGTTATATTCCTGTACATAGGGGGCAGTATTATAGTAGTTATATTCTTGTACATAGGGGGCAGTATTACAGTAGTTATATTCCTGTACATAGGGGGCAGTATTATAGTAGTTATATTCCTGTACATAGGGGGCAGTATTATAGTAGTTATATTCCTGTACATAGGGGCAGTATTATAGTAGTTATATTCCTGTACATAGGGGGCAGTATTATAGTAGTTATATTCTTGTACATAGGGGGCAGTATTATAGTAGTTATATTCCTGTACATAGGGGGCAGTATTATAGTAGTTATATTCCTGTACATAGGGGGCAGTATTATAGCAGTTATATTCCTGTACATAGGGGCAGTATTATAGTAGTTATATTCTTGTACATAGGAGGCAGTATTATAGTAGTTATATTCTTGTACATAGGGGGCAGTATTATAGTAGTTATATTCCTGTACATAGGGGGCAGTATTATAGTAGTTATATTCTTGTACATAGGAGGCAGTATTATAGTAGTTATATTCTTGTACATAGGGGGCAGTATTATAGTAGTTATATTCCTGTACATAGGGGGCAGTATTATAGTAGTTATATTCCTGTACATAGGGGGCAGTATTATAGTAGTTATATTCCTGTACATAGGGGGCAGTATTATAGTAGTTATATTCCTGTACATAGGGGGCAGTATTATAGTAGTTATATTCCTGTACATAGGGGGCAGTATTATAGTAGTTATATTCCTGTACATAGGGGGCAGTATTATAGTAGTTATATTCCTGTACATAGGGGGCAGTATTATAGTAGTTATATTCCTGTACATAGGGGGCAGTATTATAGTAGTTATATTCCTGTACATAGGGGGCAGTATTATAGTAGTTATATTCTTGTACATAGGGGGCAGTATTATAGTAGTTATATTCTTGTACATAGGGGCAGTATTATAGTAGTTATATTCCTGTACATAGGGGCAGTATTATAGTAGTTATATTCCTGTACATAGGGGGCAGTATTATAGTAGTTATATTCCTGTACATAGGGGCAGTATTATAGTAGTTATATTCCTGTACATAGGGGGCAGTATTATAGTAGTTATATTCCTGTACATAGGGGGCAGTATTATAGTAGTTATATTCTTGTACATAGGGGACAGTATTATTGTATATATATTCTTGTACATAGGGGGCAGTATTATTGTATATATATTCTTGTACATAGGGGGCAGTATTATAGTAGTTATATTCTTGTACATAGGGGCAGTATTACAGTAGTTATATTCTTGTACATAGGAGGCAGTATTATAGTAGTTATATTATTGTACATAGGGGCAGTATTATAGTAGTTATATTCTTGTACATCGGGGGCAGTATTATAGTAGTTATATTCCTGTACATAGGGGGCAGTATTATAGTAGTTATATTCCTGTACATAGGGGGCAGTATTATAGTAGTTATATTCTTGTACATAGGGGGCAGTATTATAGTAGTTATATTCTTGTACATAGGGGGCAGTATTATAGTAGTTATATTATTGTACATAGGGGCAGTATTATAGTAGTTATATTCTTGTACATAGGGGGCAGTATTATAGTAGTTATATTCCTGTACATAGGGGGCAGTATTATAGTAGTTATATTCTTGTACATAGGGAGCAGTATTATAGTAGTTATATTCTTGTACATAGGGGGCAGTATTATAGTAGTTATATTCCTGTACATAGGGGGCTGTATTATAGTAGTTATATTCTTGTACATAGGGGCAGTATTATAGTAGTTATATTCTTGTACATAGGAGGCAGTATTATAGTAGTTATATTATTGTACATAGGGGCAGTATTATAGTAGTTATATTCTTGTACATCGGGGGAAGTATTATAGTAGTTATATTCCAGTACATAGGGGGCAGTATTATAGTAGTTATATTCTTGTACATAGGGGCAGTATTATAGTAGTTATATTCTTGTACATAGGAGGCAGTATTATAGTAGTTATATTCTTGTACATAGGGGGCAGTATTATAGTAGTTATATTATTGTACATCGGGGGAAGTATTATAGTAGTTATATTCCAGTACATAGGGGGCAGTATTATAGTAGTTATATTCTTGTACATAGGGGGCAGTATTATAGTAGTTATATTATTGTACATAGGGGCAGTATTATAGTAGTTATATTCCTGTACATAGGGGGCAGTATTATAGTAGTTATATTCCTGTATATAGGGGCAGTATTATAGTAGTTATATTCCTGTACATAGGGGGCAGTATTATAGTAGTTATATTCCTGTACATAGGGGGCAGTATTATAGTAGTTATATTCCTGTATATAGGGGCAGTATTATAGTAGTTATATTCCTGTACATAGGGGGCAGTATTATAGTAGTTATATACCTGTACATAGGGGGCAGTATTATAGTAGTTATATTCCTGTACATAGGAGGCAGTATTATAGTAGTTATATTCTTGTACATAGGGGGCAGTATTATAGTAGTTATATTCCCTATATATAATGTTGTATTATGCTATGATCTCTTGTGATTGGACTGACAATACATATATAACTTATGACATGCTGTAGGTCTATCAGGTGATCTCTTACCTGGCCCAATGCAGAACACCTTCTCAAAATCAGCACAGATACACATTTGCTTATAGAGTTGGGGGGATTGGGCGAGATAGGCGCTGGTCTTAAAGTATGATACGGTGAAAACATTGGCTCCTCCCTCACTGGCCGCTGGAAGAGTAAAGAAAAACATTACATATCAACTCATTTATTCATTTTATTAACCATTTTATTTAAAAAAAAAAAACGTTTTCCACATTAAACTTAATTAAATCAATAAAATGCTTTGTTTTCTATGTATTATCCAATATACAAGCTGCTTCTTAAACTCTTCTGGTTTCCCTTAGTGTGGTTTCACTCCACCCCCTTGTCATATATGTAACCAATAGCATAGTTCTATGTAACAAGCAGGAATATGATTTGTTACTATGGGCAATGCTATCAGCAAATATTATCCAGGATGAAGGATTGTAAACCCAGCACACTGACATACTGATGTGCCCCCCCTCTGATCATCTTTTACTATGTTATTCCCTACTCCCAGGATTTAAATTATGCAAATAAGTCTGAGGGGCTCTGGAGTCCATAAGTTTAAATGGAGCCAGGAGCACATGAGTCTCATTTGCATAATTTTTAAATCCTTTTATTTTTAAAAATCAGGACATAAAAAGCTGAAAGAAGAGCAGATCCTGCCAGATGGGGCGGACACCAGTATGTCAGTGTGCTTGGTGTATAACCCTTCATCCTGGTGGTAGACGTCCTTTCAGCCAGTACTTCGTATTATCCTTATATATCTGTGTAATTAGACCTTTGTGTATGTTGTTAGTAGCAAAAGGACTGCTAAATATGGATTTCTGCTCCAGAATGGTAGCCTCTCAGGTACACTGGAGGCATGTCCTCACACTGCTGTGCTCTGTGCAGCCAGTGTTAGGTATCTGCCCTGCAGAGTTGTGTAGTCGTTCCTTTGTTTGTGTTTTTAGTAGCGGCAGGACTGTAAAATATGGATTTATATTCCAGGAATGTAACTTCTTGAAGTGCACGAGGGGTGTGTCCTCACACTGCTAAGATATTACCATCTATAGGAGGGTTTCAGTTGGAGCAGGGGAGGGGCTGTGGAGCAAGGAAGGGGCTGTGGAGCAGGGGAGAGGGCAGTGGAGCAGGGGAGGGGGCTGTGGAGCAGGGGAGGGGGCTGTGGAGCAAGGAAGGGGCTGTGGAGCAGGGGAGAGGGCAGTGGAGCAGGGGAGAGGGCAGTGGAGCAGGGGAGGGGTCTGTGGAGCAGGGGAGGGGGCAGTGGAGCAGGGGAGGGGCAGTGGAGCAGGGGAGAGGGCAGTGGAGCAGGGGAGGGGGCAGTGGAGCAGGGGAGGGGGCAGTGGAGCAGGGGAGGGGGCAGTGGAGCAGGGGAGGGGGCAGGGGAGGGGGCAGTGGAGCAGGGGAGGGGGCAGTGGAGCAGGGGAGGGGGCAGTGGAGCAGGGGAGGGGGCTGTGGAGCAGGGGAGGGGGCTGTGGAGCAGGGGAGGGGGCTGTGGAGCAGGGGAGGGGGCTGTGGAGCAAGGGAGAGGGCTGTGGAGCAGGGGAGGGGGCAGTGGAGCAGGGGAGGGGGCAGTGGAGCAGGGGAGGGGGCAGTGGAGCAGGGGAGGGGGCAGTGGAGCAGGGGAGGGGGCAGTGGAGCAGGGGAGGGGGCAGTGGAGCAGGGGAGGGGGCAGTGGAGCAGGGGAGAGGGCTGTGGAGCAGGGGAGGGGGCTGTGGAGCAAGGGAGGGGGCTGTGGAGCAGGGGAGGGGGCAGTGGAGCAGGGGAGGGGGCAGTGGAGCAGGGGAGAGGGCAGTGGAGCAGGGGAGAGGGCAGTGGAGCAGGGGAGAGGGCAGTGGAGCAGGGGAGAGGGCAGTGGAGAGGGCAGTGGAGCAGGGGAGAGGGCAGTGGAGCAGGGGAGAGGGCAGGGGAGAGGGCAGTGGAGCAGGGGAGGGGGCAGTGGAGCAGGGGAGGGGGCAGTGGAGCAGGGGAGGGGGCAGTGGAGCAGGGGAGGGGGCAGTGGAGCAGGGGAGGGGGCAGTGGAGCAGGGGAGGGGGCAGTGGAGCAGGGGAGGGGGCAGTGGAGCAGGGGAGAGGGCTGTGGAGCAAGGGAGGGGGCTGTGGAGCAAGGGAGGGGGCTGTGGAGCAGGGGAGGGGGCAGTGGAGCAGGGGAGGGGGCAGTGGAGCAGGGGAGAGGGCAGTGGAGCAGGGGAGAGGGCAGTGGAGCAGGGGAGAGGGCAGTGGAGCAGGGGAGAGGGCAGTGGAGAGGGCAGTGGAGCAGGGGAGAGGGCAGTGGAGCAGGGGAGAGGGCAGGGGAGAGGGCAGTGGAGCAGGGGAGGGGGCAGTGGAGCAGGGGAGAGGGCAGTGGAGCAGGGGAGAGGGCAGTGGAGCAGGGGAGGGGGCTGTGGAGCAGGGGAGGGGGCTGTGGAGCAGGGGAGGGGGCAGTGGAGCAGGGGAGAGGGCAGTGGAGCAGGGGAGGGGGCTGTGGAGCAGCGGAGGGGGCTGTGGAGCAGGGGAGAGGGCAGTGGAGCAGGGGAGAGGGCAGTGGAGCAGGGGAGAGGGCAGTGGAGCAGGGGAGGGGGCTGTGGAGCAGGGGAGGGGGCTGTGGAGCAGGGGAGGGGGCTGTGGAGCAGGGGAGGGGGCTGTGGAGCAGGGGAGGGGGCTGTGGAGCAGGGGAGGGGGCTGTGGAGCAGGGGAGGGGCCTGTGGAGCAGGGGAGGGGGCTGTGGAGCAGGGGAGGGGGCTGTGGAGCAGGGGAGGGGGCTGTGGAGCAGGGGAGGGGGCTGTGGAGCAGGGGAGAGGGCTGTGGAGCAGTCCCATGGGCTGTTACCCACACAATCACATACAGGATGCAAGTATTACAAACCTGAAATAATTTTCGGAGTCTGAATCTCGACAAACCCTTTCTTGCTTAAGGTTTCCCGGAAGAGCTGACACACACCGGACTGGAGGGTGAAGACGGCCTGACTGGTGGATGTCTGCAACATAGGTAAAGCTACTGAGGTCATAATAGGCTATAATAACACCGCTATAACTGAACCAGGGTCAGGGGTTGATGTGTTATGGGTCAGGATACAGGGACCTTATGTTTCAAGGGACCAGTAGAAGCATGACACAAGCTCAGTCACCACCAGCTATTACCATAACAAGGGAAGGTCTACATCTGTATGCATGGAGCTCCCCCTGGTGGTGGTTGACCAGTTAAATAATTCTTATACAGGGGAAAAGCTCTTTGTCATCTAGATACAGTAATAAATTAGCCCACAATTCAGCTCCCATCACAGTAATTTATAGATATCCTATTTTGTTTTTTAGCTGTTCTGCATAAAATACGGGACAAGCACAGAGTGCGGTGATGCTGGTGTCAGATATAGCGGCCGCAGGATCTCAGATAAGGCTCACGTGTTCACCGCAGGTTGTGAAAACCTCATCCACCCTCTTTCTTCAGCTTTGTTTCACTTTTTTCCACTTACGTCACAGCGCGCCAGACTTCCCCATTTTTGAGTGTTTACTGAGGTCTGGCCGTTTGTTGTTTACTTGGTCACTCACACGTTGCTCTCTTTCAGCAAAACATGTGAAGTCAGCTCCTGGGGGCCAGGTCCGAGGCGACATTTCAAAACGCTTTGTTAAAAAAAACACAAACCCCCCCCCCCCCCCAAAAAAAAAAACACCACAAACTTGTTGATTATCTGAGTGAATCAATATCACTTCTTTCTGCATATGAAAAACTATTGACTCAAGTATAAGCCGAGGGTGGGAAATGCATTGGTCACAGCCCCCAACCCCCAGTATATAGCCAGCAAGCCCCCAGTAGTATACAGCCAGCCTGCCCCCATGTAGTATACAGCCAGCCTGACCCCATGTAGTATACAGCCAGCCTGACCCCATGTAGTATACAGCCAGCCTGACCCCATGTAGTATACAGCCAGCCTGCCCCCATGTAGTATACAGCCAGCCTGACCCCATGTAGTATACAGCCAGCCTGCCCCCATGTAGTATACAGCCAGCCTGCCCCCATGTAGTATACAGCCAGCCTGCCCCCATGTAGTATACAGCCAGCCTGCCCCCATGTAGTATACAGCCAGCCTGCCCCCATGTAGTATACAGCCAGCCTGCCCCCATGTAGTATACAGCAGCTGCCTGCATTTACGTGATCCCGACGGGACTTAAGGCCGGGTGAGTGTGTGCAGTGTTCTGTGTGATTGTAGTGTGTGCTGTATGAGTGTAGTGTAGTGTGTGCTGTGTGAGTGTAGTGTGTGCTGTGTGAGTGTAGTGTGTGCTGTGTGAGTGTAGTGTGTGCTGTGTGAGTGTAGTGTGTGCTGTGTGAGTGTAGTGTGTGCTGTGTGAGTGTAGTGCAGTGTATTGTGTATTGTGTAGTGTAGTGTGTGCTGTATGAGTGTAGTGTAGTGTGTGCTGTGTGAGTGTAGTGTAGTGTGTGCTGTGTGAGTGTCGTGTTGTGTGTGCTGTGTGAGTGTAGTGTAGTGTGTGCTGTGTGAGTGTAGTGTAGTGTGTGCTGTGTGAGTGTAGTGTTGTGTGCGCTGCGTGAGTGTAGTGTTGTGTGCGCTGCGTGAGTGTTGTGTTGTGTGCGCTGCGTGAGTGTCGTGTTGTGTGCGCTGCGTGAGTGTCGTGTTGTGTGCGCTGTGTGTGTGTGTGTGCGCTGTGTGAGTGTAGTGTATGCTGTGTGTGCTGTATGAGTGTAGTGTAGTGTGCGCTGTATGAGTGTAGTGTAGTGTGCGCTGTATGAGTGTAGTGTATGCTGTGTGTGCTGTATGAGTGTAGTGTAGTGTGCGCTGTGTGAGTGTAGTGTCGTGTGTGCTGTGTGAGTGTAGTGTTGTGTGTGCTGTGTGAGTGTAGTGTCGTGTGTGCTGTGTGAGTGTAGTGTCGTGTGCGCTGTATGAGTGTAGTGTAGTGTGCGCTGTATGAGTGTAGTGTATGCTGTGTGTGCTGTATGAGTGTAGTGTAGTGTGCGCTGTATGAGTGTAGTGTAGTGTGCGCTGTATGAGTGTAGTGTATGCTGTGTGTGCTGTATGAGTGTAGTGTTGTGTGTGCTGTGTGAGTGTAGTGTCGTGTGTGCTGTGTGAGTGTAGTGTCGTGTGTGCTGTGTGAGTGTAGTGTAGTGTGTGCTGTGTGAGTGTAGTGTAGTGTGTGCTGTGTGAGTGTAGTGTCGTGTGTGCTGTGTGAGTGTAGTGTCGTGTGTGCTGTGTGAGTGTAGTGTCGTGTGTGCTGTGTGAGTGTAGTGTCGTGTGTGCTGCGTGAGTGTAGTGTCGTGTGTGCTGCGTGAGTGTAGTGTCGTGTGTGCTGCGTGAGTGTAGTGTCGTGTGTGCTGTGTGAGTGTAGTGTCGTGTGTGCTGTGTGAGTGTAGTGTCGTGTGTGCTGCGTGAGTGTAGTGTCGTGTGTGCTGTGTGAGTGTAGTGTCGTGTGTGCTGCGTGAGTGTAGTGTCGTGTGTGCTGTGTGAGTGTAGTGTCGTGTGTGCTGCGTGAGTGTAGTGTAGTGTGTGCTGTGTGAGTGTAGTGTCGTGTGTGCTGTGTGAGTGTAGTGTCGTGTGTGCTGTGTGAGTGTAGTGTCGTGTGTGCTGTGTGAGTGTAGTGTCGTGTGTGCTGTGTGAGTGTAGTGTCGTGTGTGCTGTGTGAGTGTAGTGTCGTGTGTGCTGTGTGAGTGTAGTGTCGTGTGTGCTGTGTGAGTGTAGTGTGTGCTGTATGAGTGTAGTGTCGTGTCGTGTGAGTGTAGTGTAGTGTGTGCTGTGTGAGTGTAGTGTCGTGTGTGCTGTGTGAGTGTCGTGTCGTGTAGTGTCGTGTCGTGTGTGCTGTGTGAGTGTCGTGTCGTGTGAGTGTAGTGTCGTGTCGTGTGAGTGTAGTGTCGTGTGAGTGTAGTGTCGTGTCGTGTGAGTGTAGTGTCGTGTGAGTGTAGTGTCGTGTCGTGTAGTGTGCGCTGTGTATTACCGAAATCTTCATACTCCTCCTCGGGTAAAAATACTCCTCAAAAATGGTGAGAGGAGTATTTTTACCCTTCTGGAAAAATGTTAGTGCGACCTCTGGCCCCGCCCATGACAGAAGAAAGAAGAGGAGCCGCGGGGAAGAAAGAAGACCGGCCGCGCCGACATCAGGGACATCAGGGAGCCGCGTGGAGCATCGGGCCGCCAGAGGGTGAGTATACAACTTTATTTTTTTAATAGACTTGTGTATAAGCCGAGGGGACGTTTGTCAGCACATTTTTTGTGCTGAAAAACTCGGCTTATACACGGTATACGGTATGAGGTTGTACCAAATTTCTTTGTTAGCTACATAGTTTATACGGTTGAAAAAAAGACATGTGCATCAAGTTCAACCAAGGAAGGGAAGGGATTGGATGAGGAAGGGATTTAGGGTAACTGTAACCGTTATAACCATCAATGTTATTTAGATGTAAAAAGGCATCTAGACCCTTCTTAAAGGAAATCTACCACCAAAACCCATCCTGATAAACCAGGGACATTACTCATAGATCCAGGCACCGGTACTGTGGTATCTGTTATTCATGGTCTCTAAAATCAGTCGGATGATCCAACTGATTCGGAATCATTGCAGGATATAACATTCAATTTAATGTCGCAAGACAATGCACTTACATGCACCAGGAAGAAGAAGGGGACCTGAGCGGGGAAGCGACACATGCAGGATACCGGGTGCAGGATCTTACTGACTCCCCGCACAGCGCATTATACACGGACAATACACTTACATGCACCAGGAAGAAGAAGGTGAACTCCGGGGACCTGAGCGGGGAAGCGACACATGCAGGATACCGGGTGCAGGATCTTACTGACTCCCCGCACAGCGCATTATACACGGACAATGCACTTACATGCACCAGGAAGAAGAAGGTGACCTCCGGGGACCTGAGCGGGGAAGCGACACATGCAGGATATCGGGCGCACGATCTTAGTGACTCCCCGCACAGCGCATTATACACGGACAATGCACTTACATGCACCAGGAAGAAGAAGGTGACCTCCGGGGACCTGAGCGGGGAAGCGACACATGCAGGATATCGGGCGCACGATCTTAGTGACTCCCCGCACAGCGCATTATACACGGACAATGCACTTACATGCACCAGGAAGAAGAAGGTGACCTCCGGGGACCTGAGCGGGGAAGCGACACATGCAGGATATCGGGCGCACGATCTTAGTGACTCCCCGCACAGCGCATTATACACGGACAATGCACTTACATGCACCAGGAAGAAGAAGGTGAACTCTGGGGACCTGAGCGGGGAAGCGACACATGCAGGATATCGGGCGCACGATCTTAGTGACTCCCCGCACAGCGCATTATACACGGACAATGCACTTACATGCACCAGGAAGAAGAAGGTGAACTCTGGGGACCTGAGCGGGGAAGCGACACATGCAGGATATCGGGTGCAGGATCTTAGTGACTCCCAGCACAGTGCATTATACACGGACAATGCACTTACATGCACTTGAAGAAGAAGGTGAACTCCGGGGACCTGAGCGGGGAAGCGACACATGCAGGATATCGGGCGCACGATCTTAGTGACTCCCAGCACAGCACATTATACACGGACAATGCACTTACATGCACCAGGAAGAAGAAGGTGAACCCTGGGGACCTGAGCAGGGAGCGACACATGCAGGATATCGGGCGCACGATCTTAGTGACTCCCCGCACAGCGCATTATACATGGACAATGCACTTACATGCACCAGGAAGAAGAAGGTGAACTCCAGGGACCTGAGCGGGGAAGCGACACATGCAGGATATCGGGGGCAGGATCTTAGTGACTCCCAGCACAGCGCATTATACACGGACAATGCACTTACATGCACCAGGAAGAAGAAGGTGAACTCCGGGGACCTGAGCGGGGAAGCGACACATGCAGGATATCGGGTGCACGATCTTAGTGACTCCCCGCACATCGCATTATACACGGACAATGCACTTACATGCACCAGGAAGAAGAAGGTGAACTCCGGGGACCTGAGCAGGGAAGTGACACATGCAGGATATCAGGTGCAGGATCTTAGTGACTCCCCGCACATCGCATTATACACGGACAATGCACTTCTGTGAACTCCGCAGACCGGGTGAGTAATGTGCCTGGATCTATCAGTAAGGTTTATTATGATGGATTTTGATGGTAGATTTCCTTCAAAGGAAGGATCATATTTACTACAGCAGCTCCAGTGGCTGGAGGGATGCTCTGCACAGGGCACGGCATAGAGAGACTCCTATTCAGAGGATTGCGCTATTCCAGGCTGCTAGCAGCAAGGGGGCTGCTAAGCTTTTGCTGAAAGCAGCGGCTTCTAGAGGACGCAAGAACACAGAATCTGTTAGTAGTTCTGACCGTATAAAGCTGCGTACTGTGTAGGGTAGCAGCACTGTGCTATCATAGCTTTGTGTATTCTGACAGCAGTGACAGGACTGTGAAAAGTCCAGGGCTTTGCGCGGGGCTTTCAGCCTGAAGGGCTTTCTACTGCTCCATAGTCCCTCCTCTCCCCGTGTAGCCAGATTTTGGTTGGATACCTAAAGCAGTCATTCAGAGCAGAGGGGAGGGGCTGTGGTACAGAAAGAGCAGAAAGCTCTTCAAGATGAAATATCTATCTGGGTCTATAACTAGAACTGAGGACGAATTTAAACCTTCTCTTCAGAGTATGCTTCCCTGCTGTATAGAAACTCTCCTAACCACTGCTATCTATAACCAAGCAGCCGCAGTATTGCCTGGAGTAATTTCACTTCTGGTTAACCATTGGGGTTATGAAAGTTACAAGACCATAGGAAGGCAGAGTCTCTGCTCAGTGTGCTAATAAGTCAGAGGATAGAACAAAATAAGGTCAGAAGTAGAGGTCAGGGGGTAGAAGACAATGGACGCCTTCTATGGTATTATGATCTATAGATATTTTCGCTCAACCTTGGGGGTCCCTTGTGTACAGGTGCCCTATAGTCTCTCTTCGGTGAGGGTGCACTAGTAACAGGGATTATCTGAGTCATAGTATTTAATTAGTAATAATTGGTATGGTTGATATACACAGTATATAATGATCATATTATTATAAATCTCATCTTGTACCACTACTGCCCTGTGTTTCTTTGTTGCACCTCTTTCAGAAAGAAAACAGGAAACTCAAATGTATCAGTGAAATATTCTGACAATACTCCGGCTTTCCGTCCTCCAGGATCTACTTTCTAACAAACACATCCATTGTATTGTACCTGGGGTATCGCAGCGAGACCCTCCTGTTAATAGCCGGAGAATTATTTATGAATGTATAATAAGTATTTCCTGGAGAGCGGAAGATGCGGAGAGAAGCGATAGGTGGGAACAGCACGAGGAGCCTCAAGTGTGAACTTCTCCTGCTCCAAGGATGAACCCTATGGTGATCCCCGACACCCGGGAAGAGCCACATGTGACATCCACATACATGTCCGGTGACCTCAATCCTCACATAAACACCTCACAGATTATATACTGAACAAAGAGAGGAAAAAACAGCTATAAACAAGAAGAAACGTAATTATACATTCTATACATTCCAAACATTACCAGGGAAAGACAAATCATCTCATTCTGGTATTTCTATCCCATATTAAGAGAAAATTTTCCCAATAAACCCCCCCCCCCAAAAAAATAGACAATAGTTATCGGACTATAATCATATACTTTTCCTATACTACTATAATACTGCCCCTATGTACAGGAATATAACTACTATAATACTGCCCCTATGTACAGGAATATAACTACTATAATACTGCCCCCTATGTACAGGAATTTAATTACTATAATACTGCCCCCTATGTACAAGAATATAACTACTATAATACTGCCCCCTATGTACAGGAATATAACTACTATAATACTGCCCCCTATGTACAAGAATATAACTACTATAATACTGCCCTCTATGTACAAGAATATAACTACTATAATACTGCCCCCTATGTACAGGAATATAACTACTATAATACTGCCCCCTATGTACAGGAATATAACTACTATAATACTGCCCCCTATGTACAGGAATATAACTACTATAATACTGCCCCCTATATACAAGAATATAACTACTATAATACTGCCCCCTATGTACAAGAATATAACTACTATAATACTGCCCCCTATGTACAGGAATATAACTACTATAATACTGCCCCCTATGTACAGAAATATAACTACTATAATACTGCCCCCTATGTACAGGAATATAACTACTATAATACTGCCCCCTATGTACAAGAATATAACTACTATAATACTGCTCCCTATGTACAAGAATATAACTACTATAATACTGCCCCCTATGTACAGGAATATAACTACTATAATATTGCCCCCTATGTAAAGGAATATAACTACTATAATACTGCCCCCTATATACAAGAATATAACTACTATAATACTGCCCCCTATGTACAGGAATATAACTACTATACTACTGCCCCCTATGTAAAGGAATATAACTACTATAATACTGCCCCCTATGTACAAGAATATAACTACTATAATACTGCTCCCTATGTACAAGAATATAACTACTATAATACTGCCCCCTATGTACAGGAATATAACTACTATAATACTGCCCCCTGTACAAAAATATAACTACTATAATACTGCCCCCTATGTACAAGAATATAACTACTATAATACTGCCCCCTATGTACAAGAATATAACTACTATAATACTGCCCCCTATGTACAGGAATATAACTACTATAATACTGTCCCCTATGTACAAGAATATAACTACTATAATACCGCCCCCTATGTACAAGAAAATAACTACTATAATACTTCCCCCTATGTACAGGAATATAACTACTATAATACCGTCTCCTATGTACAAGAATATAACTACTATAATACCGCCCCCTATGTACAAGAATATAACTACTATAATACTGCCCCCTATGTACAGGAATATAACTACTATAATACCGTCCCCTATGTACAGGAATATAACTACTATAATACTGCCCCCTATGTACAGGAATATAACTACTATAATACTGCCCCCTATGTTCAGGAAAATAACTACTATAATACTGCCCCCTATGTACAAGAATATAACTACTATAATACTGCCCCCTATGTACAGGAATATAACTACTATAATACTGCCCCCTATGTACAGGAATATAACTACTATAATACTGCCCCCTATGTACAGGAATATAACTACTATAATACTGCCTCCTATGTTCAGGAAAATAACTACTATAATACTGCCCCCTATGTACAAGAATATAACTACTATAATACTGCCCCCTATGTACAAGAATATAACTACTATAATACTGCTCCCTATGTACAAGAATATAACTACTATAATACTGCCCCCTATGTACAAGAATATAACTACTATAATACTGCCCCTATGTACAAGAATATAACTACTATAATACTGCCCCCTATGTACAGGAATATAACTACTATAATACTGCCCCCTATGTACAAGAATATAACTACTATAATACTGCCCCCTATGTACAAGAATATAACTACTATAATACTGCCCCCTATGTACAAGAATATAACTACTATAATACTGCCTCCTATGTACAAGAATATAACTACTATAATACTGCCCCTATGTACAAGAATATAACTACTATAATACTGCCCCCTATGTACAGGAATATAACTACTATAATACTGCCCCCTATGTACAGGAATATAACTACTATAATACTGCCCCCTGTGTACAAGAATATAACTACTATAATACTGCCCCCTATGTACAAGAATATAACTACTATAATACTGCCTCCTATGTACAGGAATATAACTACTATAATACTGCCCCCTATGTACAAGAATATAACTACTATAATACTGCCCCCTATGTACAAGAATATAACTACTATAATACTGCCCCCTATGTACAGGAATATAACTACTATAATACTGCCTCCTATGTACAAGAATATAACTACTATAATACTGCCCCCTATGTACAGGAATATAACTACTATAATACTGCCCCCTATGTACAGGAATATAACTACTATAGTACTGCCCCGTATGTACAGGAATATAACTACTATAATACTCCCCCCTATGTACAGGAATATAACTACTATAATACTCCCCCCTATGTACAGGAATATAACTACTATAATACTGCCCCCTATGTACAAGAATATAACTACTATAATACTGCCCCCTATGTACAGGAATATAACTACTATAGTACTGCCCCGTATGTACAGGAATATAACTACTATAATACTGCCCCCTATGTACAAGAATATAACTACTATAATACTGCCCCCTATGTACAAGAATATAACTACTATAATACTGCCCCCTATGTACAGGAATATAACTACTATAGTACTGCCCCGTATGTACAGGAATATAACTACTATAATATACTGACGTTTCTCCCTAGAGGTCCTTTGACCACCTGTAGACCCCCCTGTGTAGAGGTCCTGGGGGCGCAGCTCTCAGCACTTATTCTCCATACTCGCAGTATGACTGATATCCTGTGACACAAACACTTTGCTGTTATTGTTTGACCTTTGTCCACAATGACAGGAAAGATCTGTCCTGGGATATGTGGAGGGGCTGTGTTACACTGAATCACATATAAATATAAATATATTTTAACTAAGTAACACATTTGAGGAGCCCCTTTCCATGCACACAGCGAGGTCTAGAATGAGACGCGTGTGAGGATTGCGCCGCCGCTTCCCTGGTGTCAGGTCTCAGGTGCTGTCAGAGCCTCGGCCTCCCGGCAGATGTAGCTGCTGGAGCAGAACAATACTTCAAAGGAACCGACGTTCAGGAAAAATACAGACGTTTATTTTGTTGCACGTGCAAAAAATAGCGAGTATTTTCTCTTCCTGTTTACAGCGCGGCGCTGAATCACGGTCTCACGGTGGTCGGATCAAAGCGAATCACAGCTGTGCATATACTTTAGGGAGAGTCCATTACTCTCATATACTCTATATACCATCTCTTATGGACACACACATATATATATATAGTATTAACAGCATATTCCTAGATGGCCTGAAAATAGTAATGGAGGATTATCACTGCAGCAAAACATGGGTCCCAGTCACTGTGCCGACTGGTGAGGATCCTGGAGGACGGACCTCTACACAGCGATCATCAATGGATCTTACTAACAACCTCTTACATGGCTGAATCACTTGATTATATTTATATATACATTTTTATTCTAGTAATGACCTTGTATAATACCCCAGAGCTGCACTCACTATTCTGCTGCTGGTGCAGTCACTGTACATACATGACATTACTTATCCTGTACTGATCCTGAGTTACATCCTGTATTATACTCCAGAGCTGCACTCACTATTCTGCTGCTGGTGCAGTCACTGTGTACATACATGACATTACTTATCCTGTACTGATCCTGAGTTACATCCTGTATTATACCCCAGAGCTGCACTCACTATTCTGCTGCTGGTGCAGTCACTGTGTACATACATGACATTACTTATCCTGTACTGATCCTGAGTTACATCCTGTATTATACCCCAGAGCTGCACTCACTATTCTGCTGCTGGTGCAGTCACTGTGTACATACATGACATTACTTATCCTGTACTGATCCTGAGTTACATCCTGTATTATACCCCAGAGCTGCACTCACTATTCTGCTGCTGGTGCAGTCACTGTGTACATACATGACATTACTTATCCTGTACTGATCCTGAGTTACATCCTGTATTATACCCCAGAGCTGCACTCACTATTCTGCTCCTGGTGCAGTCACTGTGTACATACATGACATTACTTATCCTGTACTGATCCTGAGTTACATCCTGTATTATACTCCAGAGCTGCACTCACTATTCTGCTGGTGCAGTCACTGTGTACATACATGACATTACTTATCCTGTACTGATCCTGAGTTACATCCTGTATTATACCCCAGAGCTGCACTCACTATTCTGCTGGTGCAGTCACTGTGCATACATGACATTACTTATCCTGTACTGATCCTGAGTTACATCCTGTATTATACCCCAGAGCTGCACTCACTATTCTGCTGCTGGTGCAGTCACTGTGTACATACATGACATTACTTATCCTGTACTGATCCTGAGTTACATCCTGTATTATACCCCAGAGATGCACTCACTATTCTGCTGCTGGTGCAGTCACTGTGTACATGCATGACATTACTTATCCTGTACTGATCCTGAGTTACATCCTGTATTATACCCCAGAGCTGCACTCACTATTCTGCTGCAGGTGCAGTCACTGTGTACATACATGACATTACTTATCCTGTACTGATCCTGAGTTACATCCTGTATTATACTCCAGAGCTGCACTCACTATTCTGGTGCAGTCACTTTGGGTCATACATCATTTGTTTTTGGGTCACTTCTAGACAATGGATGTTTGGTTTTATATTTGAGGTAATGTCCGGTTACCAGTGATGTGACCTCCCCTCGTGGTTGGGAATCAGTAGTGTATGACCTGGCATTCTCTAAAAGTCCCTGCAGATTCTGTACACTAAGAGATTCACCAAAATGGAGAAGTTCACAATGAGCACATTATATGCATCAGCCGGTGCAGACGATTCTCTGTCTGGGTCTAACTTGTTTACATCAAAAATAAAGTCTGGCAGAAAATGAAAAAGAAATTCTATAAAATTCTGATGAGATTGTGGAGGAGATTGCACAATGACTGTATAGATGACTGCAGTGTGACTGTGAATAATTATAGGGCACAAGACAAGCGACTCTTACAGGGAACATAGGGGGTGATACAGCAGACAGAGAATCGGAGAGAGATGTCTGCTAACAGCAGGAGGGGGACACAGCGGAACTCCTGGACATACAAGAACTTTTTATATACCTCTGCCGAGGCTCCAATCCCAAGGAGCGCTGGGAAGTTTCATCGCTGGTAAAAAAAAAAAAAAAAATACCCCCCTATTGTCAAGAATCATCTCCGTGCGTCCTGTGCCTGGAGTCTGCTCACCGCCTGTGAAGTACCGTCAGTAACATGCACGCTGCTTGGCTAAGTACAGTCAGTAACATGCACGCTGCTTGGCTAAGTACAGTCAGTGACATGCACGCTGCTGGGCTAAGTACAGTCAGTGACACGCACACTGCTGGGCTAAGTACCGTCAGTAACACGCACACTGCTGGGCTAAGTACCGTCAGGGACATGCACGCTGCTGGGCTAAGTACCGTCAGTGACACGCACACTGCTGGGCTAAGTACCGTCAGTGACACGCACACTGCTGGGCTAAGTACCGTCAGTAACACGCACACTTCTGGGCTAAGTACCGTCAGTAACACGCACACTGCTGGGCTAAGTACCGTCAGCAACATGCACGCTTCTGGGCTAAGTACCGTCAGTGACACGCACACTGCTGGGCTAAGTACCGTCAGCAACATGCACGCTTCTGGGCTAAGTACCGTCAGTGACATGCACACTGCTGGGCTAAGTACCGTCAGCAACATGCACGCTTCTGGGCTAAGTACCGTCAGTGACACGCACACTGCTGGGCTAAGTACAGTCAGTGACACGCACACTGCTGGGCTAAGTACCGTCAGTGACACGCACACTGCTGGGCTAAGTACCGTCAGTGACACGCACACTGCTGGGCTAAGTACAGTCAGTAACACGCACACTGCTGGGCTAAGTACCGTCAGTGACACGCACACTGCTGGGCTAAGTACAGTCAGTAACACGCACACTGCTGGGCTAAGTACAGTCAGTAACACGCACACTGCTGGGCTAAGTACCGTCAGTGACACGCACACTGCTGGGCTAAGTACAGTCAGTAACACGCACACTGCTGGGCTAAGTACCGTCAGTGACACACACGCTGCTGGGCTAAGTACCGTCAGTAAAATGCACGCTTCTGGGCTAAGTACCGTCACTAACACGCACGCTGCTGGGCTAAGTACCGTCAGTGACACGCACACTGCTGGGCTAAGTACAGTCAGTAACACGCACACTGCTGGGCTAAGTACAGTCAGTGACACACACGCTGCTGGGCTAAGTACCGTCAGTAACACGCACACTTCTGGGCTAAGTACCGTCACTAACACGCACGCTGCTGGGCTAAGTACCGTCAGGGACATGCACGCTTCTGGGCTAAGTACCGTCAGTGACACGCACACTGCTAGGCTAAGTACCGTCAGTGACACGCACACTGCTGGGCTAAGTACCGTCAGTGACACGCACACTGCTGGGCTAAGTACCGTCAGTAACACGCACGCTGCTGGGCTAAGTACCGTCAGTAACACGCACGCTGCTGGGCTAAGTACCGTCAGTAACATGCACGCTTCTGGGCTAAGTACCGTCAGTAACATGCACGCTTCTGGGCTAAGTACCGTCAGTGACATGCACGCTTCTGGGCTAAGTACCGTCAGTGACATGCACGCTGCTGGGCTAAGTACCGTCAGTGACACGCACGCTGCTGGGCAGTTTCCCCCGTGCCCACTTCTTCTCATGATTCAGAATGGTGAATATTAATATAGTATCAGACAGATCTGGGCAGCATCACACTAACTGCAGCCTCTCAGTATTGATGATGTCACTATCATCACACTTGACAGTCTGCAGCTAGTGACATCATCAAAACTGACAGGTTGTAACCAGTGACAACAATGACCAACTGTATCCTCGCACCACACTATGGCTGCTCCAATCATAAGCAAACTTTCAGGGCCACCCCGACACCTGTAGCAGGATGTGATTGTCTCGGAACCTGTAGTAGGGATGCGTTTGTCTCGGCACCCATAGTAGGGATGCATTTGTCTCGGTACCCGTAGTAGGGTTTCTGTTAGTCTCGGCACCGGTAGTAGGGATGCGTTTGTCTCGGCACCGGTAGTAGGGATGCATTAGTCCCGGCACCTGTAGTAGGAATACGTTTGTCTCGACACCTGTAGTAGGGATGCATTAGTCCCGGCACCTGTAGTAGGGATGCGTTTGTCTCGGCACCCGTAGTAGGGATGCATTTGTCTCGGTACCCGTAGTAGGGTTTCTGTTAGTCTTGGCACCGGTAGTAGGGATGCGTTTGTCCCGGCACCGGTAGTAGGGATGCGTTTGTCCCGGCACCTGTAGTAGGGATGCGTTTGTCCCGGCACCTGTAGTAGGGATGCGTTTGTCCCGGCACCTGTAGTAGGGATGCGTTTGTCCCGGCACCTGTAGTAGGGATGCGTTTGTCCCGGCACCTGTAGTAGGGATGCGTTTGTCCCGGCACCTGTAGTAGGGATGCGTTTGTCCCGGCACCTGTAGTAGGGATGCGTTTGTCCCGGCACCTGTAGTAGGGATGCGTTTGTCCCGGCACCTGTAGTAGGGATGCGTTTGTCCCGGCACCTGTAGTAGGGATGCGTTTGTCCCGGCACCTGTAGTAGGGATGCGTTTGTCCCGGCACCTGTAGTAGGGATGCGTTTGTCTCGGCACCTGTAGTAGGCATGCGTTTGTCTCGGCACCTGTAGTAGGGATGCGTTTGTCTCGGCACCTGTAGTAGGGATGCGTTTGTCCCGGCACCTGTAGTAGGGATGCGTTTGTCTCGGCACCTGTAGTAGGCATGCGTTTGTCTCGGCACCTGTAGTAGGGATGCGTTTGTCTCGGCACCTGTAGTAGGGATGCGTTTGTCTCGGCACCTGTAGTAAGGATGCGTTTGTCCCGGCACCTGTAGTAGGCATGCGTTTGTCTCGGCACCTGTAGTAAGGATGCGTTTGTCTCGGCACCTGTAGTAGGGATGCGTTTGTCTCGGCACCTGTAGTAGGCATGCGTTTGTCTCGGCACCTGTAGTAGGGATGCGTTTGTCTCGGCACCTGTAGTAAGGATGCGTTTGTCCCGGCACCTGTAGTAGGGATGCGTTTGTCCCGGCACCTGTAGTAGGGATGCGTTTGTCCCGGCCCCTGTAGTAGGGATGCGTTTGTCTCGGCACCTGTAGTAGGGATGCGTTTGTCCCGGCACCTGTAGTAGGGATGCGTTTGTCCCGGCCCCTGTAGTAGGGATGCGTTTGTCCCGGCACCTGTAGTAGGGATGCGTTAGTCCCGGCACATCCCCAGGACCGTGCGTGCTCTGGAATTCAATCCTTACCCTTAAATCAATGACTCTATTGTCCAGCCGAGTATCCTGGTTTACAGTCGCTCTTCCTTCCTAAAGCAGGAAAAAAAACACAAAAGAAAACACTCACTAAACATCAAGCAGAGTAACATAATACAGTGAGGGGCTTTGCGGTGGATTTTCCCAGTGGCGGCTCGCACCGTCCGGCTGGTGAGTGCACACTCCCAGCACAGGAGGGAAGGTTCACCCTCTAATGTGTCGCCAGAGGTAAAACGGGTCAAAAAGCAAAAACTTATAATATAATATGTCAGGAAAAGATCTGGACATGTCTGAAATGTGCTGCGTGCTGCTCCGTGGCTATAACTACTACTCCATCTTCAGCATTACAGCAGGGGGTCTTCAGTGAGACAACCCTTTAAGTAAGAAACTCACAAAATCTAGAGATCGACCACCCAGGGATAGGAAATGAAAGCTGCAATGTGATTGGTTGCTCTAACAAGTAAATTAACTATAACTACTCATGTCCTATACCAACCAATCAGTGATCAGCTTTGAAAACTGAAACTGATCTCCAGAAGTGAAAGCTGCATTGTGATTGCTTGGGATGTCCAACAACATCACCTGTGATGTTTTATGAAGTCACATTAATGAAGACGAATCACAATTCCCAGAGCAACTTAATTCAAGATACTGCACCCATTTTAGTTAGAGAGCGAATGCAGAGCAGCAGATTTAGCAAAAACAGTCGAAAATAGGAATTTGCCTAAAACCAATCACAGCCCAGCTCTCATATTCTCTGAGTACTCTCAGACTTGAAAGCTGTTCAGTGATTGGTTACTATAGGTAAACATGACATTCACCATTTAGGTGATGGGAATATTTGATGTTAGAAGCCACCAATCACAGCGCAGCTCTCATCTGCTCAGAGCAGTAACAGACATGAAAGCTGCGCAGTGATTGGCTGCTATGGGATAATATGACACATTCACCTTTTATAGAGTTTTGGAAGACAGGAAGTTCTGAAAACCCTAATTATCTGTAGGTTTAATCACTGGAATAAAGTGAGGGAGGATCCCGAGGTTGTGGTGTTTACACAGGAGCTTCTCACGTACAGAGAGGAAAAAACTCATGGAGAAGTGAATGTAAACAGGAGACGCAGGGACTATAGAGCCGAGGACATAATGACTTCCGCCCATCGCTGGTGACGTAGACACAATGCACCAGGGGCCGGAGCCTCCGTGTAACATGGGACCCGCATCTGTCACCAGTTCATGAAAGACTAATAAAAAAGTGATTAAAATGACTTATTTATTTATATTTTTTTCTACATGAAGCCTATGGGCAATGTCTATTATAGCAAAATTTCCCCTTCCAAGAGGGAGGGGGAAAGTATTTTGGGCCCCGTTAGTATATATTCCTATGGTGGCTGGGTAATTAAATTACTTAATTCAAACTTCAAAAAGTCGCACGGCCAGCGACCAATAATACCCTTTAGCCACCAAGGTGGATAATAAAACTCAACTTTTATTAGATATTAAATTAAGACATCATAGAAAACCAAAACTCATTTAAAATTTGCAGACAGGCAATAGTGGGACAGATCGATAGGATGGAATGCTACTAGGATGCTTCATTGAACTGAGATGTATAAGTACTACTAGGACACTTCCTTAAACTGAGGTACAAAGTATGTCAGTTTCCTAGAGGGAGAGGGATCAGTTCTCACTCAAGGGTATTGTATGTCACTGTTGAGTGTTCATAGAAGCCAACTTTATGATTCCTATATAATCGATTGCCCCATTCAGGGCATTGTAATTCCTCTAGTTAACCCTCACTAGACTATATAACAATAGATTGACCTGTGCCTATATACTGACTGCTGCTGAATTAAAACTTAGACGTGCCGCTCAACCAAGCCCACCCGACATGTTTCGCCGAACTGGCGTCATCAGGGGTTTGGGGCTGACTGCTACGCGATCGGCGTGCAGTACGGACTTTTATAAACTATCTATTACTGACTCATCGGGTTGCGCCACTGATCCAAAGTGACGTGGTCCTATAAATGTGGTTTTTAGAGAAAATATGGTGTGAAGCTCCGTTTAGGGCTTATGGATAGGCTAATAAGCCCCAGTGTTGCGTACCTCAAGCCGGATGTTGATAGGGGATTGTCCAATCCGTAGTTGTGGAGACAACCACTCCCCTTCCTCGTCATAAGACGTCAGCCTCTCTATCTACGAATCCTCGTCTATCAATGGAGCCTGCGCAATGGAATCTCGCAGGGAGTGCGAGCGAAGAAGATTTGGCGCATGCGCGCCACAGTCCGGTGCGCGCAGGCGCGCTGCCGGTAAGTATCCACCCGTGTAGAGAGGGTGACGCGCAGGCGTCTATGATGTCTTAATTTAATATCTAATAAAAGTTGAGTTTTATTATCCACCTTGGTGGCTAAAGGATATGGGCAATGTCTGACACAGTGGGGGAGATTTATCAGTGCTTATACATCAGAGAAATGACGAAGCAGCACTGAAATAATCTCAAATTCTTGCGGAAAACAAGTAATTGTGATTTTTTTTATGGCAATTACGCCACCTCCACAAAGAGTTTGTATGTTCTCTCCGTGTTTACGTGGATTTCCTCCGGGTCCTCTGGTTTCCTCCCACACTCCAAAACATACTGCTAGGTTGTTTAGATTGTGAGCCCCATTGGGGACAGGGACTGATATGACATGCTTTGTGCAGCGCTACATAATCTGTGTGCGCTATATAAATAATTATTATCTAAGAAGGCCTACAGAATTTTGGTGAATAATCAACTATGGGCAAGGTCTGCCATTTTACTTGACTTGGGCTACATTCACACGACTGTATGGGGGACGTTTATACGGCCGATATATGTCCCCCATAGACGGCAATGGGAGCACGGCGCCCTACGGGAGCGGCAGCACACGTGTGGCACCATACCGCTCCGTACCTGGAAAAGAGATAGGACATGTCTTATCTTTTCCCGTAATAAGGCGCTGTGCGCCATGTATCTCTATGGAGAGGGGCGGGGGTGAGCTGCGCTCACCTCCTCCTCCCCTCCCGCTGCCGTGCAGCCTTATAGATATTTTATATGTGATATACAGGCAATGATGTTAGATGGGTGAGTGGAGGGGACATGATGGAATCAGTGCAGAAGATGTAATTAAAAGATCCTTTTTCCACATTTGGAGAGAAAATTCCAAAATCCTCCTCTGTGAGAGTCCCGTTTGCTTCCGCCAACCTGCTACTTTGTCAGGAAAACGAGGGATAAAATCTCGTCTTGCACACTGATTGTGGGTCTCTCAATGTGACTTGCGCAGCAGTGAGTACATCTATGACATGTATGTATGTGTGTATACATATGAAGGCGGTTGCAGGTTCCTCACCTCTTCCCCCTCGCCATCAGGCCGCATGGCGTCCTCCAGCTGTAGCGGCAGACGGGGCTCGGCTGCGCTGATCACGAAAATCTGAAAGTCAGGACACAAATAACCTGAGACTGTTGTGAGATTTCTAGAGACACCAGGACACTATAACAGTGTGTGAATCTGCCAACGCAGCGATTGTGACGTGTATGAGGAAACGCGTTCTATAAGTGGCCAGGGAGACGAGCAGATGTTCTACAGAGCTGCCAGGACCCACAGGGCGCCATTAGGCCGCAGGAGTCGTCTTCATTAAAAATCTAAACATCTTTCACACCGCATGTTACTAAAAAAAAGCAATTTTCAGCTTCTTTGGATACTGAGCCTCTTACCGCCAAACTATGATAAACTTCAGGACCAGTGGATCAGAGATGGAGAAGGAAACAGGCAAACATGGATAAGTAGATAATTTTCGGGTGCCGTCGCGCAATGTAGCAGCAGTGTGCAACGCTAAGGGCCACATGGCATACTAAGCACAGCGCTATATATTGTATAGTGGTTGCGCTTGGAACTGCAGTTCAGGACTTTTCATTGGGATGGGAAAGAACTTTGGACCTCAGAAGCAACCTCCTTCAAATCAGATTATTGGCAAGGGTATTGACCCCTTCTGTGCATCAATATATTGGAGGGTACTAGCGCTGACCAAGCAGACTGCAGACAATGTTAGGTATTGTCCCTGGAGAGATGTGTAAGCATACCTTCGTGATTTATATACCAGGATTGTACACGGAGGCTGTGTCCTCACACTGCTGTGCCATTCGCGCTGCGCGGCTTCAGAGACCCTTCTCTCTGCTATCAGTGTAAAAGCTGTAGCAGGCTTCTGTTGAATGCCATAGCAGTGTATTGGCAGGTATTGTGGAGCAATTCAATGCAGAGAGTACAGAGCACAGCAGTGTGAGGACACAGCAGTCCTGGAATATAAATCCAGGTTTCACAGTCCTGCTGCTACAAACGCCTGCAGACACCTTCCCTTTCCCGAACACTTCGTGCTCCCCATACACTCACTCTCTCAATGTGAAGCTCGACGTCCTGCTGTGTGCAGCTCTCGATTTTCTGGTCCACCTTACGCACGATCCCTTCCACATCTATGATGCTTTCCTTGGTGATACTGAAGCAGAAAATGATAAGAGAATCAGTTTGGAACTTGTAGGGATTGTAAAGCAATTCCCAGGTAAGAAAACAATGTCACTAGAACAAGTTGATAGCTGAGGTTAGTGAAACAATTGCTCTTCTTTTTGGAGGAGAGCTAATTTACATATTATGTAGCATACTAGTCCAGATGCAATGTGGAACTTCTTAAAGGAAATCTACCACATGGATTTAGTGGTTTTACCCAAGCATAGTTACCTGCTGGCGTGTTCCCCCAGAAACAGGATCAGTTCTTCATTTAGCTGATAATGGCTTATTTTTTGTGAAAACAAGACTTTAAAAAATATGCAAATGAGCCTCAGAGGCTCCTGTGTATGCCCCTTGCTCAGTCTGCTAATTATTCCCACCTTCCTTTGGTGCTTATCCGGGCCTTCCCCCTCCCAGAGAGTCAGTGACAGCCGACTGAGCCAGGTGGGGCTTCACAAGAGCCCCTGAGGCTCATTTGCATATTTTAAAATTTCCTTTTTCACAAAAATTAAGTAATTGACAGCTAAATGTAGAATGGATACTATACTATAAGGGCACACGCCATTGTGTAACCATGCTTGGGTTAAAACCACTAAACCCATGTAGTAGCTTCCAAGCTACAACATCAGATATGAAGCCCCATTGTATAAGGTTGCACTAAGCAAAAATCACCTCCCTTATCGTGGCCGATCACACGTTTCCTCCTTTATCAGCCATCGTATGATAGATAACCTTCATCTTAGCTGTAAACAACCCAAGGTCAGAACGTGTGAAGCCAAACGTGTGAAGCCAAGGTCAGACTGACAACCTAAGAAGTGACTATTGTGATAGGGATATTGTTACATATGAATGTATAACACACATTACAGATAACCCCCTTATCCCCAGACAGGCCCCTCTATTCATATGGCGGCACGACAGATTATGAGCCTCTCGCCCCTCGTTATAGGCTGCGGATCTGGAATTCTCTGCATCAAAGCCACAAATAAAACGTCAGTCTAAACAAATCCAGGAAAGATGTCCCCAAAATAGCTGCATTATCCAGAACAAACAACCAGGGTAGGAACCAGGGAGATACAATCTAATGGGAGAGAAGAGGTCACATCCTGGATCCGGGAGGACGGGGCCAAAATACAAGGAAGAAAGTAAAAGTGACTCTAATTAGTGCAATGACTGATATCTGATTACATAGAGACGTGTATAATGCTACTGATCAGACACGTGTATTATATACATTATAGCCAGGCAGCTAGGGCATGCGGCAACTAAACTATAAGTACAGGCGGTCCCCTACTTAAGAACACCCGACTTACATACGACCCCTAGTTACAAACGGACCTCTGGATGTTGGTAATTTACTGTACTTTAGCCTTGGGCTACAATAAACAGCTGTAACAGTTATCAAATGTGTCTGCAGTTAAGCTTTATTGTTAATCTTGGTTCTTATGATAACCCAAAAGTTTTAAAATACGATTGTCACACAGACCAAAAAATGTTTTGGGCGGAGTTACAATGATAAAATATAGAGTCTCAACTTACATACAAATTCAACTTAAGAACAAACCTAAAGAACCTATCTTGTATGTAACCCGGGGACTGCCTGTACAACCCCCAGAATAGCCATTCAACCATGGGACAGAGTCATAGTTGTATTCCTGGATGTCAGCGAGACAGAAGGATTGGGCATGTTGAATATCTACATGTGCTGTCCTTTGTATGTAAATAGAAAGGGGGATAGAGATGCAATAATAATAATAATTCTTTATTTATATAGCGCACACAGATTACGCAGCGCTGCACAGAGCTTGTCAAACCGGTCCCTGTCCTCAAAATCTAAACCTAACAGTGGTGGGAGGAAACCGGAGGACCCGGAGGAAACCTATGCAAACACGGAAAGAACATACAAACTCTTTGCAGTTGTTGACCTGGATAGGACTTAAACCCAGGGCCCCGGCGCTACAAGGCTGTAATTGCTAACAACTGAGTCACCGTGATTCTGAGAGGAGAAGAAGTAGGAAAGAAAATGCGGCGGCTGCGTTCTTGTTTCCGATATTAGTAACAGAAATCTCAGAAGTCATATGAATACAGATGAGCGGCACCAGTGTCTCCTCCACAGAGAAAGTCACAGTCCCTATAATAGCATGAAAAATGGTGATATCCAACAATAACCAGTTATGTCCATTTCTATGAATAGACCAGGAATGTTATTATCACCCCCCCCCCATGTAATCCCTGCAGCCCAGGCAATAAGCTCGTCAATTAGGTGAAGAATTTCGAGTCCAGTGGTCCTTCAATAGGACAATGTGACTGAGAAGAAGAAGGACCCTGCAAGCCTCAATTTCCATAGTATTCATCTGCAGCCCCCCCCCAGCCTGGTGCCTGCAGGGGGCCTACTGTTCCTCATGCATTAAGCAGAACACAGCCTTGTTATTGCAGGAAATTAACACATCCAAAAAAAACTCGTCAAGCTAATTGCTTTGACTGAAGATACGGCGCTCTATCAACTGATCAAAGACGCCCCAGTAATTTGCCATCTCTAACATAAAGGACTCATTCTGAGATCCAGCTAGGAGCGAAGGTACCTGGGGGGGGGGGGGGGGGGGGAGGTAGCTAGCCCCCACTCCGGGCTGATTAGCCTGCAGTAATGATAGGTCGAGGAGGGTCTTCTAGGCAATAGAAGGATGAATGCTTGTCCAGCAGGGGGATGGAGCGGACCCTGCGCTTTCACTGGCCCCTTTGTCATGTACAGTGTCAGGAGCATCATTAGTCAGAGAATTAATGACCCCCTCCAAGATGCTGACATTACACATGACACATCAGTCATAGGGCTGCATTCATTAGGCTCTTGTACGGTTTCTGAAACAAGCATTTAACAGATGTTAAAAGGGGAGGGAGAAAAATAGGGAATTGGGAGAGAGGGGGGTTGGCACGGGCACCGACAAAATATCCTATAACCCTAGGAGCCTGATCAATGAGAATCAGCGAAAATATCAACTATATCAAATCTTATGAGCCTCGGAACGGTCACTCAGATTCTTTCTGACAAACTTTGTATAACTAAAACACTACAAGGTGATACAATGTATCAGAGGAAACTGCTTCCTTCTCTCATTATTTGGCTCTTTTCCTGCTCCTCT
This sequence comes from Engystomops pustulosus, assembly GCF_040894005.1. Taxonomy (NCBI): domain Eukaryota; kingdom Metazoa; phylum Chordata; class Amphibia; order Anura; family Leptodactylidae; genus Engystomops; species Engystomops pustulosus. Next base: position 112,764,714 of record NC_092418.1, on the reverse strand, counting down.
GTGGGAAAACTTGTCTTAAAGGGAACCAGTCACCAGTTATTAAGGTTTTACCCCATTAAACTACAACCCCCCTCAGGTGGGGTATGAAATATCCTTCCTAGAGTTCATTAAGGGTCATAGAGAAGACTGGATCAATGGCCGAGTATAGGGACCTCCTCTATTGCCGTATGGGACTTGAAGATCCCTGTTTTCCCTACTGATGGGTGCTCCACTCATAAGACTTACCTCCCATCCTGGAGAAAGTATATAAGTCCCTATGGTGGTAAACCCCTTTAATGCCCACCCAAATAGTCTTAGCTTGGCATAAAGAACCCGAAATGGAAATGAAGCAGCTCAGTGGTTACATTTCACGGCATCACCAGAATTGTGCGGAAAATTATGAGTCACATATGGAAAACTTTGCCCAAAGGTACGTTAAGAGTAACGTTTGTGACCCTCCCCCCTCCCGCTCATTGAATTACAGGTTCAGAAAAAGTTTTCACTGTGGTTTTCCCTTTAAGGATGTGAAAGTGTAACCCGTGGGACAGGACAGTCTTCATTTCATTTTCTACATGTCAGGATATTCAGGTCACATTAGACGTATTCTGAGAAATCAAAGAGAAGAGTTTCCCCTCGTGCCGAGACGTCTTATACCATCATAAGTGGGAAGTGATGCGTTATATACACAGCTTTTACACATAGGGGACAGAGGGAAGTGCTTATTAAAGGGATTGTCTTGCAATGACCAATGTCCTGCAATGAGTGTTCACAAAATTGGGGCCACCACTACATTGACTTCTATTAGACTTCCGGAACAATAATTTATATCAGTCCTTGATGTCGCTGCAGCATTTAACACAACTGATTACTGATGATCCCCATAGTCAAACCCTCAACGATCAGACACTTATTACGATCTTGGGGGATGAAGAATAAGGCTGCATTCACACGAACCAATGGGGGGGGGGGCGTATATAGGGTGGCTAAAATTCTGCCTAATCCTGCACATAGCTGGCCCTGCTCTTAGATGAGATGTGAATGCTACAGCAACCAATCTCGTCTTGACCGAAAAGGGTTGTGAAGTGTGAAGATTTCTTAACATAAAAATGGAAAATTCCTTTAAAAGCCACAATTTTATCATCACTATTTTTCCACTAGAACTCCCACAACCATATATTATTTCAGCTCACGTTGTGTTATTACTTTACCTTAACCCCTATAGGGGATTTTGCTTCTTACAGGAGGAAACGGTTTAATATCCCCCCTCCCCTCTTATTACCATTAACCCTGGTGATGTGATGTCACTGATGGACACGCAGACAGACAGGGCGCTTTGTTTTGGTGAATCAGTCACTCTCCCGTCCCCATTAAGGTAGCGTCCCTCTTCCCATGGATAGATGTGGAGGAGTCCCGGGAGACTAAACATCTATTACTGGCTCTTCCTTCTTCCCGGACTAAATATATATAAAAAAAAATTGAGGAAGTGGAAGAAAACAAGACAATGCCAAAAAAGAAACAAATGTAAAAGCAGCGACGTGCTTGTTTACAGGCGATGAATCACTAGAGGTAAACAATGTATCGCAGCCGAGACTATAAATCATGGGGAAGAAATGACACACAGCGGCGCTGATCCGAATACACGGAACCCAGATCAATACAATCACAGGCAACACATTCAATCCTTGTCGTCTTCCGGAACGCCCTTAAAATGTCATTTTTCGTGGTTATATCCAATATTGGAGCAGCGCTGGCTAGTCCGGTCAATCTGTCAATCTTATGTTACTAATTGCAATTTACTGGCAGATACAATTAACACTGCGCGCTACTCTAACTAAAAACAGATGAGACACCTTGGAGGACTAATTATGGAGCGAACCTGGGGCAGGACTGTGCCCCCCCAGGACAGTGTCATTATAATGAAGTGGTCAGTCAATGAAAGCTGCTGGGTCAGCTACAATGGATGCCCCGGGCAGCAGTTTGGCCTCCAGAGCTGTCAATCAAATCTGAAAAACGATGGTTGTGCATTCATCGAAAATGAAAGGGGAACCTGTAGCCAGATTTCACCCCAACTAACATAATCAGGTAGGGGATGAAATTTCCCTTATAGAATTACGCTAATGTGAAATCTCCCCATTTACCTATAAAAATGTCCCCCCCCCCCCCGCACTCTTCTTATCTCATTTTCACATAAGATGAGTCAAATTTAGTTGCCCCAGGGGTAGGAGTAGCATTTCAAAAGCCCCTATCTTCTGTAATGTTGTAACTAGAAACATGCTTTTTGTGTAATATTAAAGATACAGATCTCATCAGGCTTATGGCTTTGTGAGCTACAGACAGCAAAAAACATAATTGGAAATGGGAGCTAGAGCTAAACATTCAGTTCCACGGTGGCTCAGTGGTTAGCACTACAGCCTTGCAGTGCTGGGGACCTGGGTTCATGTCCCAGGTCAACATCTGCAAAGAGTTTGCATGTTCTCTCCGTGTTTGTGTGGGTTTCCTCCAGGTCCTCCAGCTTCCTCCCACACTCCAAAAACATACTGGTAGGTGATTAGATTGTCCCATTATATTACCCCATTGGGGACAGGGACTGATATGGCAGCTCTGTGGAATCTGTGTACGCTATATAAAGGAATTATTAATATTATTATTCCTGCCTAATTTATAACTGCCTGCATGTCCAGAACCATAAACCATGTGATTGAAAGATGAGATTCTTATCTTTAAGATGACACAAAAAGCTTGTATGTAGGTGCTATAGAACCAAAGATTGGGGCTTCTGAAGCTTTACTCCCTCCCGCCCCCCCTGCAACCACTGAACTTGACGAATCTCATGTGAGGCGAGGAGCCTGATTTTGGGGCAGATTTTTTTTATCGTTAAAGGGGGGAGATTTCACTTAAACAGGGAATTTTAGAAATAATATTTCATACTTGACCTGAGGGGGCCAGTAGTTTTTTTGGGGGTAAAACTAGGTTCCCTTTAAAAATTTCTGTGCACAGGCTGACATTTGGGATCTCTACTTAGAAGTAGAATGGGGTCCCCCCTACTCGCTACCGCAAAGTGGCACCTGGCTGAATAACTTTAAATGGGTTTTCCCATATCATAAAGTAAAGTTTTATTGTTAGGATAAGCCATCGCTGTGGTGCGGGTGTGACTTTGGGACCCCACTGAAAATAGAGAGGAAGCCACAGCACTAAATTGACCCTATGATCTCTCCTTGCTCCGGATAAGTGAACCCTAAAATGATGGAATAGCCACATGATTTAATGAGAAATCACTTTCCCAGGAGACCTGGTGCTTCAATAGTGAGGGTCTCAGACCCCTTTCCCACTGTGGATTTGAGTATCTCCTCTTCTATGCACCAATCTAGGCAGCCAGGGAGAGGCGACATCATACACACGTAGACGTGATAACTCAGACATTCACAGGCCTCAATGGTCAAGTGCAATACAGTCAGACGTGACGGATGAGGCCAGTGATTGCTTTAGTCATTATGTGTCCAATGTATGTGATCATCAATTGCAGAAATACTAAGGAGCTGCATCTTCAATGAGGGAGACCTCGGAAGAGGTAAGTATCAGTATTTGTTTCATTTTGATACACAACTGAGGTGTTTTTTTTTCTAAATTTGGAAAACACCCTTTAACCTATCAGAGGCTAAATCTGTAACAGGGCCACACACTATTACTATGTACCATTAATTACACTGTGTCTGTGGCTTAGGGGCCACTGGGTGATACCCCTATAGAAGATGAAGAAGCGATGATGATGATGATGAAGGCAGAGGAAATCCCCATTGCATCCAGTTATAACAGAACTAAAATAAAATTTACCGTTAATTTTATGGCTTTTATTTGCAGATGTGGGAAGAAAATAATCCGATTTCTAAGGGTAATTTATTTAACAGATTTGTGGTTTGAGCGTCGCGTAGGGCGTAAGCAGCCGGGAATTCCCAACCACAGCCCCGGCCCCGGGGTCTCTCTGCAGAACATTGCTGCTTTCATGAACTGTTCCTTGTCAAAGCCTTGAGTAAGAACAAAGAGAATCGTCCAGGACATAGGATATATATTCCAAGTGTAATAGTGAGGCTCTGCTATGAATATACTTTACAGATTGATGCCAGTAGCCACCACTAGGTGGAGCTGACTGCATACTGCTCGCACATAGAACTCAATGGTAAAATAGTATTCGGGGAAAGAGGAAAACCCTCATCTGTACGAAGCAATCGCTGCCTGGTGTCAACAGAAAAAACAGCTCCATTCTCTCTGCAGTGGCTGGACGGGGGAACTGCTAATTCAAATGAATGGGAAACATTTTATAACCATCCTAATAGGGGGCTAGTAGTTTAGTGTGGTAAAACCTGGGGACAGGTTCTCTTTAAGAGATTTTACAGTCTGGTAAATAAGTTCTAGAAAAGTTGCAAAAACTTTCCCAATCTGCATATATACAGCCTCCTGTGTGTTCCCCCCTATTCCAGGTCTTTTGTGTGTGCTGTAAAGGCAATGTGGCCGGTTGCTGGATAGACTGCCGCTTCATCGGCTTCCAATGAATTTTAGGTCTGGAGTCCATTGTGAGCTTAATGTATTCAATGCGAGGGTGAAGTGACAATCTTAAATAAGTGCCCCCCCTCCCCCTTCCTTCTTCTTCTTCTTCTTCTCCTCCTTAAACAAACGGAGCATTGATGTGAATGTGTGAAAATGGCCCGGACCCTGGCGGACAGGGTTCTCACCATTGTTTACTCTGACAACAGGATAGAATTGCTTACTTACTTGGCAGCAAACTTAACCATCTGCTTGCTCGCGCGTTCTCCCACCGCCACCAGGGCCTGGACGTTGTACTGCTGCTGACGCAGGACCAGAAAACATTGCTTTCCTGCGGAGAGGAAACCACATACAGGTGCATTGTAACACTTGTTACACAACATACACAAACAAAAGAATGGACTCGAAAAAAAGAAACAACCGTATATAGAAAAAACACCGCTATATAAAGACGTCCAATCTCATAACGGGGAGGGGGCGGGGGGGCTGGGTGACACAGCAATGGCCGCTGTGCACACAGGACTGCAACACACGACGGGCACACGTCGGCGCCCGGCTCACCCCGCACCCTTCCATAGAAATACACAGCGCACGGCGTTGCACCGTCTGCCCATTGCGGTGTGTGGGGGACGTATATACGGCATATATATTTCCCCCATACCTTTGTGTAAATGCAACAAGGGTTGGGAAGGGGTAGGCTCATGCTCACACGTTGCGGGACTACGATCACAGTAGGTTTTTCTCCTGGTTAGTGAATAACCTGCTGAATGGGTCCCACCAATTACTAGTGACCCTGCAGCCTCAAAACTTGACTCATCTCTGGAAAAATCGGACTCTTTGGAGGAAAGTTCTTATAAACAGATTTCTAAAAAGGACATTTTATCCCCTATCTGGGTGGAGGTGGGGGGTAATAGTGTTATGGGGGTTAAAATTCATAAATTATTAATTTAAAAGGGGTTTTTCAACTTAAATATTAATGGGATTTTTGATCCCTATCCTCAATAGGGCTGTAGGTAAGGAGACATTGCCCTTGCATCTCTTGAACACTGTACATAGTAATAATCCAGTATCTGGCGATTCTTCGGGTCAGTCTGGTGCGGTGCAGGCGAGCGCCCCGTTTCCCGTCACTCATCAGGGTGACGATCAGTAATGGCACATACCCGTCTCCATCACAATGGCTCCCGGGGCTGGTATAGGTGGAGAATGTTTATTTTGTAAGACTAAAATAACATGACATTTGGGAAATGAGCGGCACGCCTGCAGAGTCTGGGTGGCCGGGTGATTGGGGGGGCATCGTCTTACTGCTGCAAAGTTTAGGATCCTGAATTTTCCTCCCACGTTCACAGGACTGCTCCGACCTTAACACTGTATTTTTTATAATGATGTTCCAGATACAAAGAACCAAAAATAATTATTGTGAATGAAATGCAGTTTCCTGTATTAACCCTCTATAACAAGAAGTTCTGTGTCATATCCTCTGCGTGTCTAGATCTCTGCTTGCTGTCAGTGACTCATTGAAGTTCCTGTACATACAATTCTGCTCCTCCCACAGCGGAAGGTTTGCACTAATGGAACGAATTGTAGACGCTATTGTTTTATTCTAATGCGTGTGAGCTGAGCGCAAGCTACCGTACAACGTTACAACAAATAACATCGCATGTATGGAGTTACAGGAAATCTACCATCCAAATCCATCATGATAAACCAGGGACATTACTCATAGATCCAGGCAACGGGACTGTGGCGATCTTCTTCTATCTGTTATCCATGGCCTCCTTCTAAAATCAACTTTAAAAATTATGCAAATCAGCTAGAAGTGCTCTTTAGGTGGTGCCAGAGCCCCTCTGTGCTACAGCTGCACAGGCTGTTACTGTCTGCCCTCTGCTGCCTCAGACCTTCTCCTTCTTCCCTCTGCCTGATGTAATCTCATGGCAGCAGCACACGGAAAGGGGGTGGAGCAAATGGGAGGGTGAAACAGTGTAACAGTCTATGAAGCTAAGGCAAGGAAGGGCTGTTACACTCTCTCCCTCTGTGTGCAGCAGGTGGCAGAGGGATGTGGAAGAAGTGCTGAAGGAGGAGCGAGAGCCTGAGAAGCTACAACACGGAGGGGCTCTAGTAACACTCCCAGAGCCCCCCTGGCTCATTAGCATAATTGAAAAAGATAATTGTAACGAGTAAGTGCCCCTGTTTTGTGATGATCGCTTTTGATGGTGTTCGAAGGGATAATGGATGGAAATAGAAGTGTTATCAATGAAAGAGTCAGTGAAACGCGCCGGCATGCACTGGAAATACACGCGCTTACCCTTTGCTCGGCTGGTGTGGACCCTGGCTCTGACCCAGACCGTCTCGTCAGCTTTCTCTGGAGTCAGGTCTTTCACTTTCACAAGAAGCCTCTCTGGAGGGGAGAAGAGAAATCATCGTTGTCATTGGTTTTATGTGGAGATGCTGACGCCATGCCATTCCCTGGCCCCTGGAAATAAGGAATCCTGTAACAGCTGGGAATGGTAACACAGGGGGGAGTGAAGGTAAAAATGGCCTAAAGATGTTCCCCACATACTCAGAGGACCTGACCACCGCTGCTCTGGTCATACAATGGTTAATCAGTGAGTGGTGACCCCAGGGCTACCAGGACAGCCATGACCCCGGGATGTATAGCAGACATGGCATACAATGCACAGGTCAGCCACCTCTCATGTGCGCTCTGCTGTGCGCTGATCCTCAGCCTGACGCCTCCAGACCACCATGTAAACACAAGATATAAAGAAGACCGCATGATGGGGGTTGTATCTCCTTCATCTCCCACACAACTTTCTGTGGTCGCTCCATGAATCACATCTCATCTACACATACGGTTTTTATGCAAAACGGGTTATATGAGAATCAACAGCACCGAGAGATGCAAGAAAGATACTGGGAGTTGTAGTTCTGAAACAACTGTTTGGAGAGCCGTGTTTAAGGAGACACTGGATATCAGGGCATGCTAGGAGTTGTAGTTCTGTAATAGATGGGGAGCTACAAGATGGGGACAAGTACTTTAGGGAGTAACGGGATATCAGGGCATGATAAGAGTTGTAGTTCTGTAATAGATGCGGAGCTAAAGGATGGGGGTATCAGTGTATGGTAGGAGTAGTAGTTCTATAACAGTTGAGGAACTACAGGATGCATTTGGGAGTCAAGAGCTATATGAACATCCTGAGAGTTGTAGTTCCGCAACAGCTAGAGGGCCACAGGTTTGAGATCAGTACTTTAGAGACTTCCATGGGAAATCAGTGCTTGCTACAGATTGCAGTTCTCCAAAAGCTACAAAGAACTACTTTACGAAGTCATATGGAATTGTGCACGCTAGGGGTTATAGTCCTGCAACTGCTGAAGCCTAGTACCTTATGCAGCCATGTAATAACAGTACATGCTAAGAGTAGTAGTTCTGCAACAGCTGAAGAGCCCAGTCCTGCACTTTATGGAGTCGAATGAAATTGCTGAATGCTAGGAGTTGTAGTTCTGCAACAATTACAGGGTAGGGATAATAGGCGTAGGGAGTTAAGAGGTATATTTGAATGGTAGGAGTAGTAGTTTTGCAACAGTTGGATGAACTACAGGGTTGGGATAAGCGGTATTGGAGGCATGGGGCATTGTGCATGCTAGGAGATGTAGTTCTCTATCTGTTGAGCTCATTACATGCGAAGAGTTGTAGATCTGCAACACCTGGAGACCAGTACTTTATGGACTCATGATAAAGCAGCCCATACAAGGAGTTGTAGTTCTGCATGAGGCTGGTAACCAGTGCTTGATAGGTCAAATAATGTTAAGATTCTGGGAGTTGTAGTTCTACTAGTGATCCTCTAGCTATTGTAGAAGGATTCATGGCACACTGGGAGTTTTATTTCTACCATAGCTACAGGATCAAGAGGCTCATGGCGTAGTAGGGCACACTGGGAGTGGTAGTTCTAGGACCACTGCTAGAGGGGCTCATGGAGTAATAGGGCACACTGGGAGTAGTAGTTCTAGGACCACTACTAGAGAGGCTCATGGGGTAATAGGGCACACTGGGAGTAGTAGTTCTAGGACCACTGCTAGAGGGGCTCATGGAGTAATAGTGCACACTGGGAGTAGTAGTTCTAGGACCACTGCTAGAGAGGCTCATGGGGTAATAGGGCACACTGGGAGTAGTAGTTCTAGGCCCACTGCTAGAGGGGCTCATTGGGTAATAGGGAACACTGGGAGTTGTAGTTCTAGGACCACTGCTAGAGGGGCTCATGGGGTATTAGGGCACACTGGGAGTAGTAGTTCTAGGACCACTGCTAGAGGGGCTCATGGAGTAATAGTGCACACTGGGAGTAGTAGTTCTAGGACCACTGCTAGAGAGGCTCATGGGGTAATAGGGCACACTGGGAGTTCTAGTTCTAGGCCCACTGCTAGAGGGGCTCATTGGGTAATAGGGAACACTGGGAGTTGTAGTTCTAGGACCACTGCTAGAGGGGCTCATGGGGTAATAGGGCACACTGGGAGTAGTAGTTCTAGGACCACTACTAGAGAGGCTCATGGGGTAATAGGGCACACTGGGAGTAGTAGTTCTAGGACCACTGCTAGATGGGCTCATGGAGTAATAGTGCACACTGGGAGTAGTAGTTCTAGGACCACTGCTAGAGAGGCTCATGGGGTAATAGGGCACACTGGGAGTAGTAGTTCTAGGCCCACTGCTAGAGGGGCTCATTGGGTAATAGGGCACACTGGGAGTTCTAGTTCTAGGACCACTGCTAGAGGGGCTCATGGGGTAATAGGGCACACTGGGAGTAGTAGTTCTAGGACCACTGCTAGAGAGGCTCATGGGGTAATAGGGCACACTGGGAGTAGTAGTTCTAGGACCACTGCTAGAGGGGCTCATGGGGTAATAGGGAACACTGGGAGTAGTAGTTCTAGGCCCACTGCTAGAGGGGCTCATTGGGTAATAGGGAACACTGGGAGTTGTAGTTCTAGGACCACTGCTAGAGGGGCTCATGGGGTAATAGGGCACACTGGGAGTAGTAGTTCTAGGACCACTACTAGAGAGGCTCATGGGGTAATAGGGCACACTGGGAGTAGTAGTTCTAGGACCACTGCTAGAGGGGCTCATGGAGTAATAGTGCACACTGGGAGTAGTAGTTCTAGGACCACTGCTAGAGAGGCTCATGGGGTAATAGGGCACACTGGGAGTAGTAGTTCTAGGCCCACTGCTAGAGGGGCTCATTGGGTAATAGGGAACACTGGGAGTTGTAGTTCTAGGACCACTGCTAGAGGGGCTCATGGGGTAATAGGGCACACTGGGAGTAGTAGTTCTAGGACCACTGCTAGAGGGGCTCATGGAGTAATAGTGCACACTGGGAGTAGTAGTTCTAGGACCACTGCTAGAGAGGCTCATGGGGTAATAGGGCACACTGGGAGTAGTAGTTCTAGGCCCACTGCTAGAGGGGCTCATTGGGTAATAGGGAACACTGGGAGTTGTAGTTCTAGGACCACTGCTAGAGGGGCTCATGGGGTAATAGGGCACACTGGGAGTAGTAGTTCTAGGCCCACTGCTAGAGGGGCTCATGGAGTAATAGTGCACACTGGGAGTAGTAGTTCTAGGACCACTGCTAGAGGGGCTCATGGGGTAATAGGGCACACTGGGAGTTCTAGTTCTAGGACCACTGCTAGAGGGGCTCATGGGGTAATAGGGAACACTGGGAGTTGTATTTCTAGGACCACTGCTAGAGGGGCTCATGGGGTAATAGGGAACACTGGGAGTAGTAGTTCTAGGCCCACTGCTAGAGGGGCTCATGGGGTAATAGGGAACACTGGGAGTTGTATTTCTAGGACCACTGCTAGAGGGGCTCATGGGGTAATAGGGAACACTGGGAGTAGTAGTTCTAGGCCCACTGCTAGAGGGGCTCATGGGGTAATAGGGGACACTGGGAGTTCTAGTTCTAGGACCACTGCTAGAGGGGCTCATGGTGTAATAGTACACGCTGGGAGTTCTAGTTCTAGGACCACTTCTAGAGGGGCTCATGGGGTAATAGTACATGCTGGGAGTTGTAGTTCTAGGACCACTTCTAGAGGGGCTCATGGGGTAATAGGGAACACTGGGAGTTGTATTTCTAGGACCACTGCTAGAGGGGCTCATGGTGTAATAGTACACGCTGGGAGTTCTAGTTCTAGGACCACTTCTAGAGGGGCTCATGGTGTAATAGTACACGCTGGGAGTTCTAGTTCTAGGACCACTTCTAGAGGGGCTCATGGGGTAATAGTACACGCTGGGAGTTGTAGTTCTAGGACCACTTCTAGAGGGGCTCATGGGGTAATAGTACACGCTGGGAGTTGTAGTTCTAGGACCACTTCTAGAGGGGCTCATGGGGTAGTACGGCACACTGGGAGTTGTAGTTTTGCAGCAGCCCCAGATGAAGGACAATACGTGTATATCCTGTGATACTGAACACTTTGTCACCCATGGTTTCCAGTAACAGATACAACAAACAGTCAGGATGCTTCTTACACAGAAATGAATGTAACACGGGGAGGTGTGAAAGCTGCCATCTCTGACACTACGACCTCCATGTGTTATTCTGCGGTCTCCAGCCTCATATTCATGCACAAGGCGCCCCAAATTTATGTTTAATAAAATAAATAATAAAACCCCCATTAAGGATTTTCCTCAGTGCTAAACACCTGCACAGGTGAGACCCATCTGCGGAGGGCGCTACCTGCAGGGACACGCCGGGCAGAAAGCGGAGCAGGAATTCCCCAAATAGCTCCGGGGACACTAATAATAAAATTATTTGCAAGTTCAATCTTTCTGCAGAAACAACGCCCCCTCCCCCCACCCCCCACTTACATTTTCCGTTTACTTTTCCGTTGTGAATTGGCAGGGACAGATTCCAACCTGCAAATTCTGGATATAAAATGTTAAGCTATATTCACACACGTGTGCCCGCCGTACCGTAGCACGCGGGCACACGGCGCCGCCGGGGAGAGGGGGTCAGCGCTGCTCACCCCCACCCCTCTCCATAGAGAAACATGGCGCACGTGGCATGGCACTGTACCGCTCCGTAAGGCGCCGTGCACCCATTGCCAGCCTATGGGGGACGTATATATGACGTATATATACGTCTCCCAACGACCATGTGAATGAGGCCTTACCCAAATATCCTGGTATCACTATATCGGCCATAGATGATGAGAGGCAGGACGTAAAAAGAGGAAACAAAGCCGCCCTGTGCCACAAAGCAAATATACCACGGAGAGGAGTCACCTGGAGAGGCGCCAGGTCTGATTGCTTAACCTTTTCCTAACCAAGGGTCATTGGTACCTGGATGTCCAGGTCCATTGTTGCAGTTCTGTTCTTCTTTACATGACAATATCTATGGAACCGCTTAACATACCATAACCATTTTCATTGTTTTTCATGACTTTAACTTGATAGAATAGTTTGTATTAATTACATGTTTTTTAAATAGAATTGGCAAATAAAATGTGAAAAAAAAATCTGCTTTATCTCATTAAAAAGTTTCTTCATTAAAGAAGTTTTCCTCCCACAAAGACAAGTTTCTTGTATGTTCTCAAAATAACACATTCTCTAATTCACTGTTATTAACAAAAATACAGCATTTCACAGATATAATTCCAACCTGTCTCTATCAGTCCTGCTGTATACAATTTTGGTTGTCCCTGGATCCAACCCCCGAATCTTCTGACTATGGTTGGATTCTTCTCTTGAATAGCTTCTCCTGTCTGCACACTGCAGTGCTCTCTGCCTCCTGCCCCTCACTCTTGCATTACAAGACCAGCTCAGACACAGGCACTTCCTGCCAGCAAGCAGCAGCGTGCAGAGACTTAGCTATAGACATATAAGATCTTTATAAAAAGGGATAGCAGAGCTGACCCTGCATGTGTTACCTCACAATTCTTGTCATCTCTGATCTGTTTCATCTCTCTTTCTATGTGTCAGATACTAATAGAAGGTACAGAAGCGAAATAAAAGTGTAGATAAACCCTGTACCCTGATAATCTGATTACTACTTATACCTACCAGGTTTCTCTTGAGACTGAATCATGGCGGAAACCCCATATCTGTCCTTAGCAAAATCCTACAGAACAGGAAACATTGAGTTACATTCACAATCCGCACAGACGATATACAGGAGACGAGCAGCGACCAAACATAAAAAGTTATATTTATAAATCTATTTTACATTTTTTATCCATAAAATCTATGGATGATCACGGCCAACACTGCGCCCCTTCTACTGCGCTCCTATTGTGACACGTCCTCCGCAAATATATGGAGAAGAAGGATTAGAATCGCTGCCAAGAGCCGTTTACTTGGAGTCTCCTCATCTTCTATAAAACAGGATCGTTTACTGCCAAAACCTCATAACATCAAACTGAATTATTAAAACAAACATCCTCAACGTTATTCTAATCCTGGCACCAAACTGACACTGCTGGTTATGAAGAGATCTCACTCATGTATTGTTACCCCCAAGATGATATTAGGGTCAGTACAGGATAAGTAATGTCATGTATGTACACAGTGACTGCACCAACAGCAGAATAGTGAGTGCAGCTCTGGGGTATAATACAGGATGTAACTCAGGATCAGTACAGGATAAGTAATGTCATGTATGTACACAGTGACTGCACCAGCAGCAGAATAGTGAGTCCAGCTCTGGGGTATAATACAGGATGTAACTCAGGATCAGTACAGGATAAGTAATGTCATGTATGTACACAGTGACTGCACCAGCAGCAGAATAGTGAGTGCAGCTCTGGGGTATAATACAGGATGTAACTCGGGGTCAGTACAGGGAGGATAAGTAATGTCATGTATGTACACAGTGACTGCACCAGCAGCAGGATAGTGAGTGCAGCTCTGGGGTATAATACAGGATGTAACTCAGGATCAGTACAGGATAAGTAATGCCATGTATGTACACAGTGACTGCACCAGCAGCAGAATAGTGAGTGCAGCTCTGGAGTATAATACAGGATGTAACTCAGGATCAGTACAGGATAAGTAATGTCATGTATGTACACAGTGACTGCACCAGCAGCAGAATAGTGAGTGCAGCTCTGGAGTATAATACAGGATGTAACTCAGGATCAGTACAGGATAAGTAATGTCATGTATGTACACAGTGACTGCACCAGCAGCAGAATAGTGAGTGCAGCTCTGGAGTATAACACAGGATGTAACTCAGGATCAGTACAGGATAAGTAATGTCATGTATGTACACAGTGACTGCACCAGCAGCAGAATAGTGAGTGCAGCTCTGGGGTATAATACAGGATGTAACTCAGGATCAGTACAGGATAAGTAATGTCATGTATGTACACAGTGACTGCACCAGCAGAATAGTGAGTGCAGCTCTGGGGTATAATACAGGATGTAACTCAGGATCAGTACAGGATAAGTAATGTCATGTATGTACACAGTGACTGTACCAGCAGCAGAATAGTGAGTGCAGCTCTGGGGTATAATACAGGATGTAACTCAGGATCAGTACAGGATAAGTAATGTCATGTATGTACACAGTGACTGCACCAGCAGCAGAATAGTGAGTGCAGCTCTGGGGTATAATACAGGATGTAACTCAGGATCCGTACAGGATAAGTAATGTCATGTATGTACACAGTGACTACACCGGCAGCAGAATAGTGAGTGCAGATCTGGCGTATAATACAGGATGTAACTCAGGATCAGTACAGGATAAGTAATGTCATGTATGTACACAGTGACTGCACCAGCAGCAGAATAGTGAGTGCAGCTCTGGGGTATAATACAGGATGTAACTCAGGATCAGTACAGGATAAGTAATGTCATGTATGTACCCAGTGACTGCACCAGCAGCAGAATAGTGAGTGCAGCTCTGGGGTATAATACAGGATGTAACTCAGGATCAGTACAGGATAAGTAATGTCATGTATGTACAGTGACTGCACCAGCAGCAGAATAGTGAGTGCAGCTCTGGGGTATAATACAGGATGTAACTCAGGATCAGTACAGGATAAGTAATGTCATGTATGTACACAGTGACTGCACCAGCAGCAGAATAGTGAGTGCAGCTCTGGAGTATAATACAGGATGTAACTCAGGATCAGTACAGGATAAGTAATGTCATGTATGTACACAGTGACTGCACCAGCAGCAGAATAGTGAGTGCAGCTCTGGAGTATAACACAGGATGTAACTCAGGATCAGTACAGGATAAGTAATGTCATGTATGTACACAGTGACTGCACCAGCAGCAGAATAGTGAGTGCAGCTCTGGAGTATAACACAGGATGTAACTCAGGATCAGTACAGGATAAGTAATGTCATGTATGTACACAGTGACTGCACCAGCAGCAGAATAGTGAGTGCAGCTCTGGGGTATAATACAGGATGTAACTCAGGATCAGTACAGGATAAGTAATGTCATGTATGTACACAGTGACTGCACCAGCAGAATAGTGAGTGCAGCTCTGGGGTATAATACAGGATGTAACTCAGGATCAGTACAGGATAAGTAATGTCATGTATGTACACAGTGACTGTACCAGCAGCAGAATAGTGAGTGCAGCTCTGGGGTATAATACAGGATGTAACTCAGGATCAGTACAGGATAAGTAATGTCATGTATGTACACAGTGACTGCACCAGCAGCAGAATAGTGAGTGCAGCTCTGGGGTATAATACAGGATGTAACTCAGGATCCGTACAGGATAAGTAATGTCATGTATGTACACAGTGACTACACCGGCAGCAGAATAGTGAGTGCAGATCTGGCGTATAATACAGGATGTAACTCAGGATCAGTACAGGATAAGTAATGTCATGTATGTACACAGTGACTGCACCAGCAGCAGAATAGTGAGTGCAGCTCTGGGGTATAATACAGGATGTAACTCAGGATCAGTACAGGATAAGTAATGTCATGTATGTACCCAGTGACTGCACCAGCAGCAGAATAGTGAGTGCAGCTCTGGGGTATAATACAGGATGTAACTCAGGATCAGTACAGGATAAGTAATGTCATGTATGTACACAGTGACTGCACCAGCAGCAGAATAGTGAGTGCAGCTCTGGAGTATAATACAGGATGTAACTCAGGGTCAGTACAGGATAAGTAATGTCATGTATGTACCCAGTGACTGCACCAGCAGCAGTATAGTGAGTGCAGCTCTGGAGTATAATACAGGATGTAACTCAGGATCAGTACAGGATAAGTAATGTCATGTATGTACACAGTGACTGCACCAACAGCAGAATAGTGAGTGCAGCTCTGGAGTATAATACAGGATGTAACTCAGGATCAGTACAGGATAAGTAATGTCATGTATGTACACAGTGACTGCACCAGCAGCAGAATAGTGAGTGCAGCTCTGGGGTATAATACAGGATGTAACTCAGGATCAGTACAGGATAAGTAATGTCATGTATGTACACAGTGACTGCACCAGCAGCAGAATAGTGAGTGCAGCTCTGGAGTATAATACAGGATGTAACTCAGGATCAGTACAGGATAAGTAATGTCATGTATGTACACAGTGACTGCACCAGCAGCAGAATAGTGAGTGCAGCTCTGGAGTATAATACAGGATGTAACTCAGGATCAGTACAGGATAAGTAATGTCATGTATGTACACAGTGACTGCACCAGCAGCAGAATAGTGAGTGCAGCTCTGGAGTATAATATAAGATAAAGGTCAGGGTCAGTAATGCAGTGTATGATACATATACAGGGGCTATTAGAGTTCTGTGTCAGATATTATTCATAGATTCCAAGCAGCATCACCGGACCGCACATAACATAGTAATAACAGAGCGCGCTGTGATCCAGGGATCCACGTGTAATAGCTGCAGTCTGGATTAGACAATACAATGGACACGAGGCAGTCACTCCCTTAGTAACACATAAAGGAACATGTTCCACCAGCCATCGCTGTAACCATTAGATACAGGCAGACACCTTGTGCTCTTACCTCTCCATCAGCTTGTTGCTCAGAGGCCTGAAACAAAAAGATCAAAAAGTGAAGAATAGAAGGATACATATATACATAAACATTAAAAGCTGTCAATCACTGTGTGTGGGCAGAGTAATCGGGACTCTCACTGTTAGTCACTATGTGTGGGAGGAGTAATCAGGACTCTCACTGTCAGTCACTATGTGTGGGCAGGGGGACGGGGGTAATCAGGACTCTCACTCATAGTGTGTGGGTGGGTAATTAGGACCCCCATTATCTATCACTGTGCGTGGGTGGGGTAATCAGGACTCTCACTCAGTGTGTGGGTGGGTAATTAGGACCCCCATTATCTATCACTGTGGCGTTGGTGGGGTAATCGGGACTCTCACTGCCAATCACTGTGTGTGGTCAGAGTAATCGGGACTCTCACTGCCAATCACTGTGTGTGGGCAGAGTAATCGGGACTCTCACTGCCAATCACTGTGTGTGGGCAGAGTAATCGGGACTCTCACTGCCAATCACTGTGTGTGGGCAGAGTAATCGGGACTCTCACTGCCAATCACTGTGTGTGGGCAGAGTAATCGGGACTCTCACTGCCAATCACTGTGTGTGGGCAGAGTAATCGGGACTCTCACTGCCAATCACTGTGTGTGGGCAGAGTAATCGGGACTCTCACTGCCAATCACTGTGTGTGGGCGGAGTAATCGGGACTCTCACTGTCAATCACTGTGTGTGGGCAGAGTAATTGGGACTCTCACTGCCAATCACTGTGAGTGGGCAGAGTAATCAGGACTCTCCGTATCAATGACTGTGAGTAGGTGGAGTAATCATGACTCTCACTGCCAATCACTGTGTGTGGGCAGAGTAATCGGGACTCTCACTGCCAATCACTGTGTGTGGGCAGAGTAATCGGGACTCTCACTGCCAATCACTGTGTGTGGGCGGAGTAATCGGGACTCTCACTGTCAATCACTGTGTGTGGGCAGAGTAATTGGGACTCTCACTGCCAATCACTGTGAGTGGGCAGAGTAATCAGGACTCTCCGTATCAATGACTGTGAGTAGGTGGAGTAATCATGACTCTCACTGCCAACCACACATTTATTCTGACTTCCTTGTACTGGACTTATAGCTGCTTTCGGGTTCCTGTGATAATTTTGATACTGATGACCTATAGTCAGGTGGGGGTTTCTATTTATGAAAATAGCAGCTGAGCTGCAGCCCCCCACATGGTTTATACATTGTATAAAGCCCTCTACCTTTGGCTCCATCCACTGTATAGCCGACAGCCGTGTGGTGCGGGGTCTGAAAGCTGGACCCCCACCAATCTGATGCCGATCAGTAGAACCAGGTCTGCACTTGTCCTAACTTTGACTTTCCAGCATCTAGACCTCTAAAGGTTAAGACCGTGATGGTCATGACCCCGGTGCTCCACATGACACCTTTCAGCACCGCTATAGCTGAATATCACGATGGGGGTTCTGGTCATTGTTTATTGTGTCTACCATTGTTTTCCCAGGGTGTTTGTGTTAGGCACTGACCAGCTTGGCCTGCTTCTCAGCTTTCTTCGCTGCCTTCTCGGCTTCCTTCTGTTGTTTCTTCAGCGCTTTCTTGGACTGAGTCGGGTCCTCGGCCGCACTACAAAACACAAAGTGAGAATAGAGAGTGATGTCCGAGCAGGGGGCCGAATAAAAGGTGACCTTGCCGCTTCCATTTACTATTTATTCCACTTCCTGGAGGAAGTTTTTCAGTCGGTGGGAAACGCCGTCCCATTCATTGCATTATACTAATGGGGGGGGGGGGGGGGGGCGCATTATTCCTTTGTCTCCTAAATGATTTGTTTAGTTTCTTCCATTCATTGAAAGATTTTTTTTTTCTCTCTTCCAGAAAATAAAAACAGGAAATTTCTAGGGAAGCGAGATCCTGGAAATAATAAGCATGGGATATTTCTATTAACAACAATTTCAAAACACAAAATGAAGAGGCATCCTCCTCCAATTAGGACGCTGACAATAGCAATACATTGTGTGAACCCCCGTGACCTTAATCTGGCACTAGACCCGATCCCTATTCACCTGTCATACAGACCACAAATCCAACAGCACCAAACATAAATTATATCATTTACTTCAAAGGGAGACACTTCAGAGCTGCACTCACTATTCTGCTGCTGGTGCAGTCACTGTGTACATACATGACATTACTTATCCTGTACTGATCCTGAGTTACATCCTGTATTATACTCCAGAGCTGCACTCACTATTCTACTGCTGGTGCAGTCACTGTGTACATACATGACATTACTTATCCTGTACTGATCCTGAGTTACATCCTGTATTATACTCCAGAGCTGCACTCACTATTCTGCTGCTGGTGCAGTCACTGTACATACATGACATTACTTATCCTGTACTGATCCTGAGTTACATCCTGTATTATACCCCAGAGCTGCACTCACTATTCTGCTGCTGGTGCAGTCACTGTGTACATACATGACATTACTTATCCTGTACTGATCCTGAGTTACATCCTGTATTATACTCCAGAGCTGCACTCACTATTCTGCTGCTGGTGCAGTCACTGTGTACATACATGACATTACTTATCCTGTACTGATCCTGAGTTACATCCTGTATTATACTCCAGAGCTGCACTCACTATTCTGCTGCTGGTGCAGTCACTGTACATACATGACATTACTTATCCTGTACTGATCCTGAGTTACATCCTGTATTATACTCCAGAGCTGCACTCACTATTCTGCTGCTGGTGCAGTCACTGTGTACATACATGACATTACTTATCCTGTACTGATCCTGAGTTACATCCTGTATTATACCCCAGAGCTGCACTCACTATTCTGCTGCTGGTGCAGTCACTGTGTACATACATGACATTACTTATCCTGTACTGATCCTGAGTTACATCCTGCATTATACCCCAGAACTGCACTCACTATTCTGCTGCTGGTGCAGTCACTGTGTACATACATGACATTACTTATCCTGTACTGATCCTGAGTTACATCCTGTATTATACCCCAGAGCTGCACTCACTATTCTGCTGCTGGTGCAGTCACTGTGTACATACATGACATTACTTATCCTGTACTGATCCTGAGTTACATCCTGTATAATACCCCAGAGCTGCTCTCACTATTCTGCTGCTGGTGCAGTCACTGTGTACATACATGACATTACTTATCCTGTACTGATCCTGAGTTACATCCTGTATTATACCCCAGAGCTGCACTCACTATTCTGCTGCTGGTGCAGTCACTGTGTACATACATGACATTACTTATCCTGTACTGATCCTGAGTTACATCCTGTATTATACTCCAGAGCTGCACTCACTATTCTGCTGCTGGTGCAGTCACTGTACATACATGACATTACTTATCCTGTACTGATCCTGAGTTACATCCTGTATTATACCCCAGAGCTGCACTCACTATTCTGCTGCTGGTGCAGTCACTGTACATACATGACATTACTTATCCTGTACTGATCCTGAGTTACATCCTGTATTATACCCCAGAGCTGAACTCACTATTCTGCTGCTGGTGCAGTCACTGTGTACATACATGACATTACTAATCCTGTACTGATCCTGAGTTACATCCTGTATTATACCCAGAGCTGCACTCACTATTCTGCTGCTGGGGCAGTCACTGTGTACATACATGACATTACTTATCCTGTACTGATCCTGAGTTACATCCTGTATTACACCCAGAGCTGCACTCACTATTCTGCTGCTAGTGCAGTCACTGTGTACAGACATGACATTACTTATCCTGTACTGATCCTGAGTTACATCCTGTATTATACCGCAGAGCTGCACTCACTATCCTGCTGCTGGTGCAGTCACTGTGTACATACATGACATTACTTATCCTGTACTGATCCTGAGTTACATCCTGTATTACACTCCAGAGCTGCACTCACTATTCTGCTGCTGGTGCAGTCACTGTACATACATGACATTACTTATCCTGTACTGATCCTGAGTTACATCCTGTATTATACCCCAGAGCTGCACTCACTATTCTGCTGCTGGTGCAGTCACTGTGTACATACATGACATTACTTATCCTGTACTGATCCTGAGTTACATCCTGTATTATACCCCAGAGCTGCACTCACTATTCTGCTGCTGGTGCAGTCACTGTGTACATACATGACATTACTTATCCTGTACTGAACCTGAGTTACATCCTGTATTATACACCAGAGCTGCACTCACTATTCTGCTGCTGGTGCAGTCACTGTGTACATACATGACATTACTTATCCTGTACTGATCCTGAGTTACATCCTGTATTATACACCAGAGCTGCACTAACTATTTTGCTGGTGGAGTCACTACATACATACTATGATGCATTATCCTGTGGCTGGGGCGGTAATGTCTTAGATAAGATCTTTCTGCTGTGGTGGAGGATCAGGTGGTCACCATGATGGGTACATGTAGCGGGTGAGTGACGGTGCAGTCTATGTAGGGAACCACCTTTGTTAACGCTCCAGTTACATCTAGACTGACAGGAGGGAAATCATAATCGGAGGAGCAGATTGTGGTATGTGACACCCGCTCTGTGCCAGCATGTCTCCCGGGGGTCGGGGTCTTTATTGCTGTCTGATCTGTCCCTTGTGATGATCATGTTCAATGTGTCAGCCATGAAGGCTCCAACAAGAAGCTGACCCCATCTACAAGACCGATCATCTGTGCCATAGGGGAGAAGATGACCTCACACAATCATCCGGGACAGCTTCAAGCAGATAGACAGATATGATATCATTACATAGATACGAGATAGATACGAGATAGATGCTGAAGATAGATACATAATAGCCGATAGATAGGAGATAGATACATAATAACCGACAGATAGGAGATAGATACATAATAGCCGACAGATAGGAGATAGATACATAATAGCCGACAGATAGGAGATAGATACATAATAGCTGACAGATAGGAGATAGATATATAATAGCCGATAGATAGGAGATAGATACATAATAGCTGATATATAGGAGATAGATACATAATAGCTGATAGATAGGAGATAGATACATAATAGCTGATATATAGGAGATAGATACATAATAGCTGATAGATAGGAGATAGATACATAATAGCTGATAGATAGGAGATAGATACATAATAGCTGATAGATAGGAGATAGATACATAATAGCTGATAGATAGGAGATAGATACATAATAGCTGATAGATAGGAGATAGATACATAATAGCTGATAGATAGGAGATAGATATATAATAGCTGACAGATAGGAGATAGATATATAATAGCTGATAGATAGGAGATAGATATATAATAGCTGATAGATAGGAGATAGATACATAATAGCTGACAGATAGGAGATAGATACATAATAGTTGATAGATAGGAGATAGATACATAATAGCTGATAGATAGGCGATAGATACATAATAGCTGACAGATAGGAGATAGATACATAATAGTTGATAGATAGGAGATAGATACATAATAGCTGATAGATAGGAGATAGATACATAATAGTTGATAGATAGGAGATAGATACATAATAGCTGACAGATAGGAGATAGATACATAATAGTTGATAGATAGGAGATAGATACATAATAGCTGATAGATAGGAGATAGATACATAATAGTTGATAGATAGGAGATAGATACATAATAGCTGACAGATAGGAGATAGATACAGTAATACATGACAGCCCTGGCCTGCACCTCCCTAAATAACACACATAGAGATGAGACCCATCAAGCAACCATGGGGATAGTCAACCCTGGGGCACCTGCAGGCACAGCCCCGCCCCTGGGGCACCTGCAGGCACAGCCCCGCCCCTGGGGCACCTGTGGCTCCAGCTCCACCCCTGGGGCACCTGTGGCTCCAGCTCCACCCCTGGGGCACCTGTGGCTCCAGCTCCACCCCTGGGGCGACAAGAAGCAAATTTGAAAAAGAAGATTAAAATTGTAAAGATTAGTAGGAAACAGGAAATAATATAAAGTGTCCTGCACAATGCTGGTTGGGGATGCGGGAGCCTATCCTAGTAGTGTTGTTGTATGTAGCATAGTTCTATATAGCTACCCCCCTCCTTACAATGGGTCATTTATAGACTGTATACATACAGGATCCAGGAGACCAGTACAGGCGGGTGGAGGGACCCTACGTACAGGAACACTAAGTATAGAGATGTATACGGAGGATGTGATCCTGAGAACAGGCACCGCGCTACAATCCCAGCCGCCGCAGGACAATAACAGGTGTCACGGGCTGACTCGTGCCTGCACCTGCCTGGCGGTGGCCAGCACCCGCCACTACAGCATCCAACAAACACATTAGTCACAGAGGAAACCTCCACAAACACTTCACAATCCAGAGTCACATTCAGGGAAAAGGTTTAAGATACAAATATCTCGGAACAATGGTGTTTCCTACAAACACGTCCTATCCCCTTGTGCCGGGCACCGTGACTGTTAGGCTCCTGTAAAAGGGTGGTACGAAATTTCAGGGTAAACTACTGCAAACAAATCTGTGGGGTGAACATAGACGAGAAATATCTAAACATTTGGAAATGTAATAGATTTTGCATGTTTTTGGAATAAGGAGTTTAAGATCCTGCTGTATGAATATTAGAGGAATGACCATAAAATGATGCTAATCCTGAAGCATTACCAGAACCCCTCCATGCTGCAGCTTCACAGGCTGTGACACTGTCTCCACCTCCCCCCACAACACTTCCCCCTTTTTCGGCCAGATGCAATCTCACCCACACACTTGAAAATTTCACACAAGTAACTTCCATTATTTATATATATTTTTTTTATTGAATGTATTTTTTAAAAAATTGTAATTTTTTTTTTTTTTTTTTAAATTTTGCACCTGCCTTGAGGCTCTCATCTCATTAGTTACTTACAAGGCCACTACTATGACCTTGGGTGCAGTAACGTCATACAATGGAGAGGACGTGAGTCACTTAGGATCCATGTCGGAGGGTCCCCCCTGCAGCTGAATGAATATTTCCCCGATTCTGTGACCTTCAGGACGTCAACCAAACAATGGCGGCTGCCAGTCCTGAACGTGGAGAGGCCTCGTATTGATGAGATTAGGACTGTGAGTAGACACCGCATATGGGAAGCCGGGGCTCAGCTGTGGGCAAGTGATGAGAATTGACTGGCAGGAATGTAAGGAACTCGGAGCGAATCCTTCGTCACTCAGCGCCGAACCTCAAGGCCGCAGCGCGTTATATGGGATTACCGGAGATTCCTGGGCGTTCTGTACGAGGGGGAAATTGCTTAATTGATTCGTGTTATATATTCGGCTGTCACCAGCGCGCCATCTGCACAGTGAGGATTTGCACTTGACTCTTGATCGGAGGAAATTCCTCGGAGAGAGCGTCCGGCGTCTGAAGCCTGGGGACGAGAGCGAAGGTGTCAATCGCTCCATGATGAGGTTTATACATGGGGGGATTTCCAGCCAGGATCTTGTATAATCAGCGATCAATCTGATGTGATGAGATGAGGCAATGCTTGGCTAAGCAAGCAGAGGTAGTCAATGTATGCAAGAAGCAATGATGCGCAGTGTGTGCCCATTACTCTTCTGGATAAGGGACTGTCTGGTCCCATCTAGACAAAGATCCATCATAGAGTCATGAAATGTTCTGCTTATGCTAATTATTCCAAAAATTCCAAGATCTCCGATGTTAGAAGGGTTTACGGATACTCGGATACAGGGAGCGCTTATACTTAGAACTGAGGGGGCCCCCAGGGGCAAGTCTTCCTCATGGTGACATCACAATGGTATCATTTACTTTGCGCACCTGATGTCCCATGAGTTGCACTCAGGACTCAGCCCAACACTGTGTTCTGACATCTCATACACCGGGCCGGTCTTGGAAATCCTGAACGCCAGACAATAGGTTATTTGTGCCTTTAATGAAATATCACTGTGCCAGACCCGCTACAGTGGAGCCTTCGGGGGCCGGCGCCCTCCCCCTACAGTGGAGCCTTCGGGGGCCGGCGCCCTCCCCCTACAGTGGAGCCTTCGGGGGCCGGCGCCCTCCCCCTACAGTGGAGCCTTTGGGGGCCGGCACCCTCCCCCTACAGTGGAGCCTTTGGGGGCCGGCGCCCACCCCCTACAGTGGAGCCTTCGGGGGCCGGCGCCACCACATTGGAGCCCTCGGGGGGACAGCGGCCCCCTAACACTGTCCCCCCAGACATCTCATATACCGGTTCAGTCTTGGAAATCCCAACCTCCAGTCAATAGGTTATTTGTGCCCATCACTGTGCCAGACTGATAACAGGCAGCAACAGCCCACACCGAACACCAAAGAATATAGCAACCGCGATACATTGCGACAGAAAGGCAGCTCTTGTTTGCCCCGTAATATCAATTATCCTACTTGACAATAACTTCCAGTGCTATATAATCAGAATGGTGAGGAGATGATGGACGTTGGAGCGCAGCGTCTCATGTACCCGCCGCGGATGTCTATGGCTGCCAGTGACAGGCATATTAATCTGCGCTATCTGAAGATGAATGAAATGTAGAAGTGAGGGTCTCGCAGGCGGCATGGGGCTAAATGTAAGCGGCTGCACAATGGCAGAGGCGGATGATTGATGTGTTGTGTAACAAAGGCAAGAGCCACATCCCGGAGCCCCTCCGCTGGGCACCGCATTTACATCCCATTAACATTACAATCTGTGACGCCTGCAAACAATTGCCTCTTATTCCACGTTTGTGGGCGACATCCACAATCACCCGACGATTACATCCCCATAAACTCATCCTGGATCTGTAGAATTAATTAGAAATGTTTCGGTTCTTGTAAAAGCAGCTACAACCTGTCAGGGGTGTGACGGGGCAGGAAAGCCCCAAAAATGCAAGGATTTGGGGCACGTTGGGCGGACCGGAAAAATAAAGATCACATACCCTACTCCGGTTCCCACATTGCTCCACTATATCCAATTTTTGGAATGGAAGTCACAGATGGCGAATCCTCCAATGGGGGGCCTTGCCAGACCATGGGACATCACTTCCGTTTTTCAAGACTTAACCATGGTCCGTGGAGGTCTCTCATTGGATGACTTGGGACCCCTGGTGCTTATGGTCGGGCGAGGCACAAAACCGGAAGTGTCGGGGCAACACAGGGACCGGATCGGGGTAACTTCTTTTTTTTTTCTTATTCATGTAATAGCTAGTCTGAAATAAAAATGTTACTTTGTAACAAACTTCGTGCAGATGAAAAGTTCCAATGACTACAGGAAGCTTTGTTGTACATCATGTCAGAGC
Organism: Engystomops pustulosus; assembly: GCF_040894005.1. Classification (NCBI taxonomy): domain Eukaryota; kingdom Metazoa; phylum Chordata; class Amphibia; order Anura; family Leptodactylidae; genus Engystomops; species Engystomops pustulosus. The sequence goes on along the minus strand of NC_092418.1, from coordinate 112,738,932 downwards.
GGAGCTTCCTTCTCCTCTTACTTTGGCCTTTATCATCCTCCTTCCTTATCGGCTTTGAATTTGGAAATCTCCGCTGCAGTCCTACTTGTTGGTAAGACAAACACAAGCACAATGAGCTTACACTGAAGTCTATGGAGAGAGTAGGGGGAGCAGTGAGTCACAGCAGCTCGGTCTCCACCCAGCAGCTCATACAGGACTAGAAATTCATAGGAAGTTTGATGTCCGCCAGGACAATGTGAACGATTACCAAAAGCCTACGACCAGATCCCATGACGCGGCATAAGGAAGGCTCCTAACTATACAATCCCCAGTATGTTCTGACAGCCTGCCACAGCCTCTGGACATGCTGGGAGTAGTAGTCGAAGACAAGCAGTGACGACCTTGAACCTACCATAGCAAATTGGGACTGGTTCTTGGTGCCAGACACGAGCTTTGATGTGAAAGTGAAGTTGGGGACGACCCCTTGTACCCTCTGTGGTGTTATATCTATAGCCCTGCAATAGGGTGTAATCTGGGAGGTAATTATCACATAGTCCACAGGATCGGACTGCGAAATATGTCACTGGCATCTCATCCGCAGCTATGAAAGAGCCCGGGGCTACTCTTGGCTAAATATAAGGCGCTCCCGAGGGTCCTCTCCTAATAACAAAGCAACACATGCCCCTTCACCTCTGACCTCACGTGCAGGGGGATATTAATATACATCAGAAGAGCCGCGATATGTAAGCGTTTCCCCACCATCGTTACGACGTCCCCTCCACAGGTGGGTTATTTGCAGCAAAATTTACAATGTTTCGGTTCTGTCGCAATTTGGAAAATCTGCAACAAATTCGCAACTCAATTTGTAAAATTCTCACAGCTGGAGATCACTAATTTTCGGAGATTAGTTCACATGTTACTCCGGGGGGTGGCAGGTGTAGATAAAGAGATCCCCAATATCACATGTGATCCATTATGCTGTGGTTTAGGCACCCCACATCTAATACCCCAAATATGAGGGTCTGAATGCAACCGGCGCCGCGCAGATGGAGACGGACCACCAAAGCCCCTATAACCTCACTGATAATATGAATTATCCCCCTCCTCTCCTTCCAGAAAAGTAAGTGACCCTAAGCTGCGATAATTACTAGCAGTGAGAGCCCGGACAATGAAGAAGAGAGAAGCCGCGGCCACGGCTAAAATCCATCTGTCCCCACGCTGCGATATGGGAGGTCCGCACTCGCTGCACTTCATAAACACAATGGGGGCTCTTTACACACATGCAAATCAGCTAAATATTTACTCACAAAGCCGCCCCTAATGCGAGGTTCCCATGGCAGCGCCAACGTACCCCCCGCACAATTACTGTACGTGTCAGAACCATTGCATCTTACACCCCCGAAATCCATGGAGAAACAGACTCTTTACATAATAAAGGCCCCTGAAATGAAGGGTCCGTTCATTTCAGTGTAAAATAAGCTTAAAGTGCACCAGATTTTACCCCATTAAACTACTACACCCCCCCCCCCCCCCCCGACCAGGTAGGGTATGAAATGCCCCATCTAGAAAAGGAGATTTCCCCCAAAGCAGAGAAGAGTCATATTTTACCTGAGACGAGTCTAGTTTAGAGGCTGCAAGGGGAGTCTCCCCTCTCTTTGGTTCCATAGCACAGAGAAACTTGCTGCTGGTGACATATTAAAGATGTCCCATCTTTTAGATTGCTTGTTGTCTCGGTTGTGTGATTTTCTTACAGATGCTTATTATTAGGCTTATTCTTCAGTTTCATCGCCAGTACAATATATAACAGCGCTGCTATATTGAAGTATTTCATGTAAACTGTTGTTCTGTCTCTGAGTGTAATACGGTATAAGCCACATGAAGTTATCTGTACCACAAGTAAGGACATATCTGTCCAAAAACCAAAGGGAGTGCATCACCCATTGTTCTGGATTCAATGTTTTTAATATGTTAAAGAAATTTGTTTTGGATTTTAATCGCATGCCTTTAGAAGCTGGGATCCCCCCAATCACAGGAACTCGTTATCACAACCATCCCCTGATATTCTAACATATAGGAAGTGGTTCCAAGATGGCGGCACCCGTGCACTACAATGACTTGGAGGCCGGTGACGCAATTTTCCGTAGCATCTATGTGGTAGATCCGGATCAGTTCTCCCGGCGATGGAAGCAGCTCTCTAATGAGGTCTGTGATGCAAGTCGATTTGTGGCGTGGTCGATCGCATTTTTTTGGACTATAAGGCGCACCATCAATAAATGCCTGCTAAAACGTCTAGGTTCATATATAAGGCGCACCGGATTATAAGGATGAATGACCAGCAGGGGGCAGACCTGTGCACAGTACAAGGGATCAAAGGATTTTTTGTGCGCCTTATAGTCCGAAAAATACAGTAATTGTAGCCTAGGCTCATTCAAGTGAAAAGTGCTGAAGTTGCAATCCCAAGCACAGCCACTATACAACGTGTGGCACTGTGCTTGGTAAGGCCACAGCACTTCCAATATCTTCAAGGGTGGGGGGTGATGGGTGATGGGATCACCCCCCTCCCCACATTGATCTGGTAAGAATTCAATAAAAATATCCTGGAATCCTGGCCCTTTGATGGGATTGTAATGTCACTGACTATTCTGGGATCTATAAATCCTTACTTAAAGTGATTGCACCTCATATATGAGATCTACATAAATTCAAACACGGGTGAAAGGGAAAAGAGATTTGAAAACGATATAAAAAAAACTTTTACAAAGCGACATAACAGGTGATAAACGTGACCACATCCTGAGCGCCACGAGGCACAGGACACCCCACGGCTGGTAAACAACACAGATGCCACACACAGCGCACAGTCACACATGACAGATCCGACACCGATGCCAGGGCCGCGGGCACAGAGGGTACTGGGCATGTACCACTATACACCAGTGTAAACCACAGAGCAGACAGCACGAAGACGAGATACACAGCAAATCCTCACCCACTACCAGATCAAGTTGGGAAGAGGGTCTTCTTTGTTATACCCAGCTTTTCTGGGTCCATGAACGACCCCCCCAATAACCTTTGCTCCCATCTTCCACCCAGCTTTCCAAGTTCCAAGGCTCTTGTTATTCCTGCTGATCCTATATTTTTACAGAATCAGGTATAATTCCTGTTCAGGAATCCAGGAAAGCTGGGTGACGACCCAAATGGAGGGGGGGAGAGGGGAGTCATATGAATTGTCAACCCTCTTTCCAAGTCCCCATACAAAACGCTCTCATTCTCTGCCAAATTATAATAAAACTAGTGATAACTACCACTCAGGACACCAGGAAAGCTGGGTCACACCACATATGGAGTCTAACAGAGCTCACAAAGCGGTTACTATGCATAACTGCCCTTCATAACTCTAAGAAAGCTGGGTGGTAACCAAAGTGCCATGCGTTGTAGGGTTTGTAGTTGTTGGATAATCCCAGACTGTTCTGGTGTTTAGTCCCCCCCTATGGTGGGGTATGAGGGGTGAGGGGCTCCCCGCATCCACAAGACATTGTCCTCCTGTCTGAGCGGAGAGGAATGCAGACGCCGGGGTCAATGTCTCATCAAAAGATGAAATGCGTCTCCTAGGACGACGCTGCCCACAGACACAACGGCTTCCCGGTGCCCTCTGTGCCATCACACCAGCCGGAGCAGGGACAAGGACACACCATGAAAAGACCCCACAATGATGACAATGGAAGGAGAATGAAGAGGCTGGGAAAATCCCATCAGTCATATGCGATGCTCCGGCCCTTCTCTCCATATAGAATTAGGTAAAATCAGACATTCAGATACCATGTACCAGTGAAACATGATACAATGTATCACAAGGTGATCCGCTGCCTCAATCCTCTACACTTGACATTTTGGAATGTTGCTCATCTGCAATTTGCAAAGTGGGGACTTGATTTTTTTTCCAGACAGTTGCAGTTTCTACAAGCCTCAGTTTTGAAGTACATATTGTTCTATATTTTTAAGGAAATCTGCCATCAAAATCCATCACGATAAACCAGGGGCAGTTACCGATAGATCCAAGACCTGTGACTGTGGTATCATCTTATATTTGGTATCCATGGCCTCTTTCTTTCTAAAATCAACTTTTATAATTAAGCTAATGTTACCAGAGCCCCTCCATCTTTATAGGCTGTCACACTGTCTTCCTCCCTCCTTATGCAATATCACACAATGGAAGTGCTCCTGCGCAGTGTAACAGCCTGTGAAGCTGCAGCACAAAGGGGCTCTGGTGACATCCCCAGAGCACTTCCTGCTGATTAGCATAATTATAAAAGTTGATGTTAGAAGGAAGGAGGCCATGGATAACACATATAAGAAGATACCACAGTCCCGGTGCCTGGATCTATGAGTAATGTCCCTGGTTTATCAGGATGGATTCTGATGGGAGATTTAAAGGGGTCAGGTCAGAGCATAGTACTTGAACAGGATGTGGCTGATATCTTCCACACAAGATAAGAAATTACATGTTGATCAGTAGGGGGTCCAACTGCTCGGCCTCAATCAGTTGCAGGGTCAGGGGTCCCGTTAACCCAATAACTAAAGTCCCAGACCAGGCATGTGCCTTAGAAAGACTGCAGCCGCATAGACAGTGATAGGAGAGGCAGGGGACACGCTAGACCTGCTGGTCCATCATCTGTGGGGGTCTCAGCGAGGGGGATACCTGGTGAATACTAGAGAGGATTCTGTGGCTGGAACACTGTTACACACAGCTCGGTGATTGTTATACTGATATACTGGATTCTGCCGCACTGTTAAGAATACTTATCAACCACGGATAACAAACTTACTTACGCTAGATCATGTGTCGACCGTGTGAATGAAGCGATGCTGTCGTCACCCAGCTTTCCCAGACATAACAAGGCAAAGCTGAATATACGCTTCATGCTGTAGCAGACGACTCTGTACAGAAACCACAGCGAGTCTGGAGGTGGCACGGCCCTGTCTGGAGACGGGTGATGGAGCAGATCACCCCCGCAGAGCGGGTCTGTAGCCCCCCCCCCAGAGCAGGTGTGTGATGGGAGGATGATAGCGGGGGCACAGAAAGAAACTCGGCAGAGGATGAGGGTCTTGTGTACGGCAAACCACAGCGCCTCAATCTGCGATAACCCCCGAACACCTGCGTCACCCCGTGCCAGAGACCTTATCACAGGAAAGAAGAGAGTTTTCTAGTACCGCGTAAGGTAAAGAACCTAGCGCAAGACCTCTGCTACCCGTCAGTGAAAAAAAAGGCATTGCCTGTAAATACCCGTGGGTCTTGATCTTTCCCAGCGTCACAGAGTGTCAGAGCTCTCCCCTCGTCAGAGTTTCTGGATGTCAGTAACGACTGTGGTCATTCGCTGACATCAAGCACAGATCCTGAAAATTGGGACAGTATATAAAGAACACCATACTTCCCTTTTAAGCTTGTTAGTTGGATTATATCTAAAAATTTTCTGAAAAAAAAAATGCAAAAAAAAACCTGCTACATCCAGAAAACTACTTGTGTGAAGGCTGTAATGGATAACCAAGAAATCATCAATCTGTCCATTTAAAAAAAAAAAAAAAAAAAAAAACTGTGCCACACGTGTCTACAGGTTGTTTATGGTATTGCAGCTTTGCTCAGCTTAATTCCATGGATCAGATATGCAATACCTGATACAACCTGTGAACAGGTGTGGCGCTGTTTTCCAGGAGGAAGCTTACAAGTTTTTGTAATCTAGTACAATCCCTTTAATTGTGAAATCGAATTTTATTTAAAGTGACGGGACACTTTTTGGACTTGGCACCTGTCTGACAGGACTCACTTCTCAGGTCTGCACTCACAAAGTTGTCTCTATCAGTGGGGGGAGGGGATACCCTGGAGGGGCTGGAATGTCACCATAGTTGCCTGTCAGTCACACAGAGAAGCCTCGCTGCCCGCCAGGACTCTGTGCCAGGGATGGGTGAGGCCGCACATGTGCCTGTCAATCAGCAGCGTCCGCTCGGCTTGTGACTGGGCAATCTGCAAAAAGACTGTGTCATCTGAAAAAAAAAGGACTAAAAAATTCAAGACTGTCAGGCAGAACTGTGAGAGGTTCTGGATTATCAGATGCCAGAATAACAAAAGTAAAAAAAAATAAACACACACAACACTACATGTGATCTCATAAGAGCACCACGGCCCAGCATATCAAGGGCCCGGGCACCCTGCGGACGAGGGCCAGGCGGCCCGGGCATCCTGTGACGGTGTGGGGTCTCTACCGCCGGGCACCCTGCGGTGGTCGGTGAGGCAGCCCCGGGCGCCCTGTAATGGAGGAATGTGGTATATATTAGGGCATCTGTGTGGGCACGCTATTACTTTTTGGGGCATATGGGAAGTTTGGGGACATTGGTAACCCTGCGGAGGAGGGCGAGGAGGCCACAGGCACCCTGCGGAGAAGAGCGGTCTGCGGTGGGCACCCTGGGGCAGTGTGCGGCGGAGGGCGAGGAGGCCCCCGGGCACCCTGTGGAGAAGAGCGGTCTGCAGTGGGCACCCTGGGGCAGTGTGCGGCAGAGGGCGAGGAGGCCCCCGGGCACCCTGCGGCGGAGGGCGAGGAGGCCCCCGGGCACCCTGCGGCGGAGGGCGAGGAGGCCCCCGGGCACCCTGCGGCGGAGGGCGAGGAGGCCCCCGGGCACCCTGCGGCGGAGGGCGAGGAGGCCCCCGGGCACCCTGCGGCGGAGGGCGAGGAGGCCCCCGGGCACCCTGCGGCGGAGGGCGAGGAGGCCCCCGGGCACCCTGCGGCGGAGGGCGAGGAGGCCCCCGGGCACCCTGCGGAGGAAGATTGTGGTATTTATTAGGGCATCTGTGTTGGCGCACTGTTACAGCAGCCTCAGATTTGGCACTTTTTGGGGCATATGAGAAGTTTGGGGACACAGGTATCCTATGATAAATCTGTTGTGCTGCCCTATATGTGCCCCTCTATAAGGGCTGGCATCACCACTGCCCCACATGGAGTGCACTATGGAGGTTACACTGGATTGCATCAGACAACCTGCTACATGCACGGCTCTGAGTAACTGCTGCACTACAAATCCCAGCATGCCCCGCGGCGCACATACACTGCTGGGACTTGTAGTTCCCCATAACATGCTTCACCACACACACACACGTGACACTTAACCCTTGCCTCTCCTCTAAAGTAAGGTAAACAGATGGTGGAGCGTGAGTCGTGCCGCCCTCTTACCCCTTGTTCTCCTCCTTGGTCATGGTGATGACAGACGGGCAGTGGTCAGAGGGGGTGTCCCGGGCGAGCCCCAAAAAACCGGCTTCCGCCACCAACGTGCACAGGAACAGAAAGGGGGAAGGAATTCGCGGCGACACCCTACTGCGTATGGTTGGAGTGCAACCACAGCGGCTCGGGCGGAAACAGGAAGAAAGCAACCGGGTTCCGGGACGACTCACGGTTCACCATTTGTTTACCTGACTTCCGAGGCGACACAAGTCCCACCAGTGTATGTGGGTTTAGGGGCATGCTGGGATTTGTAGTCCAACAGTTAATCAGGGCTGGGCATGTAGCAGGCAGTCTGATACAATATTGTGTAACCTCGGTGCTTGCTGTCAGTGAATAGAAGCTGTCTGGCACTATGAGAATGTGGAAAAAGGCACAATTGTCAATTTACTTATAATTTTCCAGGAGGAATAACGGAGAGTAAGGAGCATGTACTTTTCATGGATCACAAACTAAGGATCCATGGTCCGTTGTTTGCGGCCCCTGTGTCATTGATGTGTGACTACATGAGCCACAGTTTTTGGAATCAGGCAGTCGACTCACACACAGATCCGTGGAAAACCACAGCCGTGTGGGATCTGCTGGTTTAACAGATGGGTGCAATCATTTTTATGGGATCACACACAGGGATGTGGTGTCCAGGGGCGTAACTACAGCAGTAGCAGCCATAGCAATTGCTATGGGGCCCACAGTCTCAGGGGGCCCCGTCATCCAACCTAACACTAAAGAATAGAGGATGTGCACCATTATATACATATTTTGCTACATATTGTACATTATAATATGTATATAACATATATGTGATGTATATGTGCTGTGTGTATATATGCTGTACGTCTGTATATGGCACTATATGTGATGTGTATATGCTCTATATGTTGTAAGTGTATAAATACGTGTATGAGTTAAGAACTGTATGTTTATGTACACAAATATAACTATATATATATGAGTGTAATATGTACATTTTAAAGTGGGAAGGGGGGGGGGCATTCTGAAGTCCGCTATGGGGCCCTGTCTTTCCTAGTTACACTCCTGGTGGTGTCCACTGAACCACATGAGAGCCGAATGCCCAACCTGCAAAACTTAGATCAGCTCCTTTTCCCAGCAGAGTTTTCGGCTAGTACTGCCTTTATTGGGGTCATCGGTTTGTAACTGGACCTGAATCGCCAATGACACATGCTCCATGGATGTGAGTTCTGCCCCATTCATCTCCAGATCCACAATATGTTAGATTAGATGATCACAGCTGTGTATTCCCAGAGGCTTGCAATCCATCCTCCCTAATAGCAGGTATGCTGTAAGCAGTAATTATTTCCATCATGTAATGGTAGAGGTATAGATAGAGTCACATCAGAGGCACATCTGTCCTGCCCTGTGATATACGGGGGCCATCCTATACGACTATAGGTACTCATGGGAGTCATCAGCCTGCGGTTATTGTACAAGATGTCTGAAATATTCACATTTATAAGAACTGTAATCCTTCAAACAGTAGCGGCGCGGTAATGTAACCCAACGCTGCTCATCAAAAAACCCACTGATTGTAATGCCATGGCAGGCGCCCATCTGAGAAAGTCATTAACATTCCTCCAGCAGATGGGAAAAGCTGGGAGAGGTGTGCGAGGGGGCAATTATCAATGGACGAGAGAGATGGCGGATGGACTGAGGATGTCCATGCATTACTAACAAACAACTTACTGGGAAAAAACATGATTCACAGACATGTACTGAATATTACGCTTCTCACGCTGTGACCACACATCAATGTGTCAGGCTCCCGAAGACCCCCAGAAGTTGTGAGATGTCTGTAGTATTCTGAAACGTGTCTGAGATCATTCCACGTTCAGTAACGAGTCAGAAAGTTATAAAGTTCTTTAACATTACATAAGAAATGTATCAATTTGTAGCACAGTACTTCGAGACTGAGTTAGAGGCATGTAAAGTTACAGACCCAGAGCCTGAGGCTACACCAGCACGAGATTGTGATGACGACATCATTAATATGGGTGATGTCACACATGGCGTTTTTAGGCCGTTTTTAGTTAGTGCATTTTCAGCTTGTATAAAATGCATGCTTTTTTGTCCGTTTTTAATTGCGCAAATTCTGAAAACTGGACAAAAACGCATGCGTTTTTTAAGATCTGAAAATGCACTAACTAAAAACGGCCTAAAAACGCCATGTGTGTCACCACCCTTAGAGGCATGTAAAGTTACAGACCCAAAGCCTGAGGCTGCACCAGCACAAGATTGTGATGGCGACATAATTAATATTGGGAACGGATTGGGTGCATTTAATCCACCACAAAGATCTATTCTGTATATTATCTGACTTGAATAGTCAGCGGATCTGTATTCACACAGAGGGGGATATTTATCAGGACCTCTGCGCACCGCCGGTGCGCAGAGGCCCTGAAATAATCGCAAATGCTAGCTTATTGCTAGCTTTTGCGATTATTTGCCCCGATCCGCCACCTTCACGCCAGTGGGGCGTGAAGGGGGGCGTGGCCGGACGCCTGCGCACTCGCTGCTGCCGGCAACTTTTCATACGCCTGGCGTTAAGGGGTAAGGCTGGTGCCACATGTGGCGTTTTGAACCTGTTTTTTGACTGTTTTTGTCTGTTTTCCAATTATCCTCATTAAGATAATTTGAAAAAACTGTCAAAAACGGATGCGTTTTCAAAAAATCCATGTGTTTTTTTTAACGTACTGCTTAAAGACGGCCCAAAACACCACGTGTGCCCCCATTCAGAAATCTGCTGTGGGGCCATGCCTCTCCTAGTTACGCTCTTGATTCCATCCATTTTCCCTCCAATTCCTTCTCTTTCCTTAAAACTGTTTTCTTAGTGTCACTTTGTTCACAGGTTTGGCCTGGGCGCTGGGGATGGTGGGACCATTAACATTTATATGTTGATTGTTGAAACCGTGTCAAATCGGAGCTTATCCTGGTAAGTGCAGGTTGTCGGCTCAGTCTGTCTCCCCTCCCTCCCCAATCCCAAAAACACAAACTCTACTGGATCTTCAAAACAACAACAACATGAGAGGTGTTGGCTTTGTTAAGTGGCTTCAGCCCAACATCACGTCCTCCCGCTCCGTGTCCTGCACTAAAGCAGAGAACTACAATTCCAGGTTATTATTCCTGTTATCACTGGATATCCAAACTTCAGGTCGCCGAGGGTCATGAGATGGCCACAGACAAATACTCTTTTCTCATCAAACTTTATAATAACCATAAAGTAGGTAAATATCAGCTTTGGGATCATGGAAGCATGGGGGGAAAGGAGAAGATGACGACAGGAAAATAAACCTTAACCAACAAGAGACATGGTGGGCGAGAGGCCTGGAGGACAGACAAGAGATACGGATGGTGTACAAAAGTAATTACAAACAGGGAGAATGGACAAAAAGAAAGAAGGTGTCAAAACACGGGAATAATGCACAGGAGTGGAAATGAGAAAAGGACAAACAAGGGACACGGGGGACGGAAAGAGTGATGGATAGAAGACTTGAGGGATTCACGTGTGGAAAAAGATGGAAGAAACACAACAAGCATGGAGTAAAGACAAGATACATGAAGAAGTGGACAAGAATTGTGGAGGACAACCAAAGGGCAATGAGAACAAATATCTTATAAAATGCATAAAAAACTTGTATGGGGGGGGGGCACGGTGGCTGAGTGAGTAGCACTTCTGCCTTGCAGCATGGTGGCTCAGTGGTTAGCAGTACAGCCTTGCAGCGCTGGGGTCCTGCGTTCGAATCCCACCCAGGTCAACATCTGCAAAAGAGTTTGTATGCTCACTCCGTGTTTGCATGGGTTTCCTCCGGGTCCTCCGGTTTTCTCCCACACTCCAAAACATACTGTTGGGTTGATTAGATTGTGAGCCCCATTGGGGACAGGGACTGATTTGACAAGCTTTGTGCAGCGCTGCGTAATCTGTGTGCTCTATATAAATAAAGAATTATTATTATCATGTAGGGTAGACAGAGACACGAATGATGGACAAAAGACACGGAGGAAGAAGAGTAGAGAAGGAGTTTGAATAATAGACATGGAGGACGGATAGTAGATGTGAGGGATGGACATTAGACATAGAGGACAGACAGAAGACAAGGAGGATAGACAATAAACATAGAGTATAGGTAAGAAACATGACGGATGAAGAGTAGGTATGGAGTTTGGAAAGTAGACAGGACGATGGATGGTAAACATGGTGTACGGACATGGACAGTAGACGCTGAGGATGGAAAATAGACATGGGGGCTCATTTACTAAGGGTCCCAACGCTGCACTTTTGTCGGGTTTCCCGAATATTTCCGGTTTGCGCCTAATTGCCCTGGGATTTTGGTGCACGCGGTCGGATTGTGGCGCATCGGCACCGGCATGCCCGCGACAGAAATGGGGGTGTGTGTGGCCGTAAGAAAACCGGACGGATTTGGGAAAAACGCATATTTTTTTTTAAAAAGTGTTGCTTGACACGCACTTACATGCACCCAGGGTAGGACAGTGAACTCCAGCGGACTTCAGCGCAGCAGCGACACCTAGAGGACATCGGGCGCACTACCTTTGTGAATCACCGGAAGACCCGAATCCTCCACAGAGAACGCGCCACTGGATCGCGACAGGACCGGGTAAGTGGCAGAGGGAGTGAATAAAATATATGCTGGACAGGTATGAAACAAGTAGAACCTCTCAATCCTCCTAAATATCAGCATATCCATTTGTTTGGCTGGTGCTCTGTAATTTATCCTGGAAATGATTGTATGACCACTAATTATTACCATTCCCCTTGTGAATGCTACACGTCCTCTCAGTCCTATCGCTGCCGCCAGGACCAGGCTCAGCAGGGACTCCCATTACTTACTTATTCCTACATTTTCAGGAGTAATAATAGAGGCACAGCACAGGTAGATGCTGTAGATCTGATATTGCATTGAGAATACATTTATTACATAAGACAGGCAGATCCTAACAGGACTAAATAAAGGATCCGCACAATATCTTATTCATTCTAGGTACAGAAAAAAAGTGAAATTTCCATTCTTTGGCTGTTTTCCTTGAAGGTGGTTATTTGAGCTGTTGTTAAGTCCGTCCATTGTGAGGGTGATTGTAGAAAGTCGATAGCGTTATATCAGGTTCGGTCTCTTGGCGGTCGCCTTAATGGCTCCTTTCTACAATCCTGTTTGATATGGTGGAGCCCCCTGCCTCCCGCTGAGCAGCCATTAGGAGAACTGAGAACTCTGTATAAGAGGAAGAATAAGTGGAAGTTATTAGGTTTCCCAGCTGGAAGAAGAACACAAATATAAGTCAGTAATCAGATTCACAAGTGTCTAAGGCTTCATCACTTGTCTTGTTGTTTATTAACTATTTTATATTATGTATTTTATGTGTGATATTTGTAATACTTTTTGGTACTTTTCAGAGCACATACTGCTAAAATATTATGCCTATTGCAACATATAATTAGGTACCTGCACCAGCAGAATAGTGAGTGCAGCTCTGGGGTATAATACAGGATGTAACTCAGGATCAGTACAGGATAAGTAATGTCATGTATGTACACAGTGACTGCACCAGCAGCAGAATAGTGAGTGCAGCTCTGGGGTATAATGCAGGATGTAACTCAGGATCAGTACAGGATAAGTAATGTCATGTATGTACACAGTGACTGCACCAGCAGCAGAATAGTGAGTGCAGCTCTGGAGTATAATACAGGATGTAACTCAGGATCAGTACAGGATAAGTAATGTCATGTATGTACACAGTGACTGCACCAGCAGCAGAATAGTGAGTGCAGCTCTGGAGTATAATACAGGATGTAACTCAGGATCAGTACAGGATAAGTAATGTCATGTATGTACACAGTGACTGCGCCAGCAGCAGAATAGTGAGTGCAGCTCTGGAGTATAATACAGGATGTAACTCAGGATCAGTACAGGATAAGTAATGCCATGTATGTACACAGTGACTGCACCAGCAGCAGAATAGTGAGTGCAGCTCTGGGGTATAATACAGGATGTAACTCAGGATCAGTACAGGATAAGTAATGTCATGTATGTACACAGTGACTGCACCAGCAGCAGAATAGTGAGTGCAGCTCTGGAGTATAATACAGGATGTAACTCAGGATCAGTACAGGATAAGTAATGCCATGTATGTACACAGTGACTGCACCAGCAGCAGAATAGTGAGTGCAGCTCTGGGGTATAATACAGGATGTAACTCAGGATCAGTACAGGATAAGTAATGTCATGTATGTACACAGTGACTGCACCAGCAGCAGAATAGTGAGTGCAGCTCTGGGGTATAATACAGGATGTAACTCAGGATCAGTACAGGATAAGTAATGTCATGTATGTACACAGTGACTGCAGCAGCAGCAGAATAGTGAGTGCAGCTCTGGAGTATAATACAGGATGTAACTCCGGATCAGTACAGGATAAGTAATGTCATGTATGTACATAGTGACTGCACCAGCAGCAGAATAGTGAGTGCAGCTCTGGGGTATAATACAGGATGTAACTCCGGATCAGTACAGGATAAGTAATGTCATGTATGTACACAGTGACTGCACCAGCAGCAGAATAGTGAGTGCAGCTCTGGGGTATAATACAGTATGTAACTAAGGATCAGTACAGGATAAGTAATGTCATGTATGAACACAGTGACTGCACCAGCAGCAGAATAGTGAGTGCAGCTCTGGGGTATAATACAGGATGTAACTCAGGATCAGTACAGGATAAGTAATGTCATGTATGTACACAGTGACTGCACCAGCAGCAGAATAGTGAGCGCAGCTCTGGGGTATAATACAGGATGTAACTCAGGATCAGTACAGGATAAGTAATGTCATGTATGTACACAGTGACTGCACCAGCAGCAGAATAGTGAGTGCAGCTCTGGAGTATAATACAGGATGTAACTCAGGATCAGTACAGGATAAGTAATGTCATGTATGTACACAGTGACTGCACCAGCAGCAGAATAGTGAGTGCAGCTCTTCGGTATAATACAGGATGTAACTCAGGATCAGTACAGGATAAGTAATGTCATGTATGTACACAGTGACTGCAGCAGCAGCAGAATAGTGAGTGCAGCTCTGGGGTATAATACAGGATGTAACTCAGGATCAGTACAGGATAAGTAATGTCATGTATGTACACAGTGACTGCACCAGCAGCAGAATAGTGAGTGCAGCTCTGGGGTATAATACAGGATGTAACTCAGGATCAGTACAGGATAAGTAATGTCATGTATGTACACAGTGACTGCAGCAGCAGCAGAATAGTGAGTGCAGCTCTGGAGTATTATACAGGATGTAACTCCGGATCAGTACAGGATAAGTAATGTCATGTATGTACACAGTGACTGCACCAGCAGCAGAATAGTGAGTGCAGCTCTGGGGTATAATACAGGATGTAACTCCGGATCAGTACAGGATAAGTAATGTCATGTATGTACACAGTGACTGCACCAGCAGCAGAATAGTGAGTGCAGCTCTGGAGTATAATACAGTATGTAACTAAGGATCAGTACAGGATAAGTAATGTCATGTATGAACACAGTGACTGCACCAGCAGCAGAATAGTGAGTGCAGCTCTGGGGTATAATACAGGATGTAACTCAGGATCAGTACAGGATAAGTAATGTCATGTATGTACACAGTGACTGCACCAGCAGCAGAATAGTGAGTGCAGCTCTGGAGTATAATACAGGATGTAACTCAGGATCAGTACAGGATAAGTAATGTCATGTATGTACACAGTGACTGCA
This sequence comes from Engystomops pustulosus, assembly GCF_040894005.1. Classification (NCBI taxonomy): domain Eukaryota; kingdom Metazoa; phylum Chordata; class Amphibia; order Anura; family Leptodactylidae; genus Engystomops; species Engystomops pustulosus. The sequence goes on along the minus strand of NC_092418.1, from coordinate 112,723,918 downwards.
CCAGCAGCAGAATAGTGAGCGCAGCTCTGGGGTATAATACAGGATGTAACTCAGGATCAGTACAGGATAAGTAATGTCATGTATGTACACAGTGACTGCACCAGCAGCAGAATAGTGAGCAGCTCTGGAGTATAATACAGGATGTAACTCAGGATCAGTACAGGATAAGTAATGTCATGTATGTACACAGTGACTGCACCAGCAGCAGAATAGTGAGTGCAGCTCTGAAGTATAATACAGGATGTAACTCAGGATCAGTACAGGATAAGTAATGTCATGTATGTACACAGTGACTGCACCAGCAGCAGAATAGTGAGTGCAGCTCTGGAGTATAATACAGGATGTAACTCAGGATCAGTACAGGATAAGTAATGTCATGTATGTACACAGTGACTGCACCAGCAGCAGAATAGTGAGTGCAGCTCTGGAGTATAATACAGGATGTAACTCAGGATCAGTACAGGATAAGTAATGTCATGTATGTACACAGTGACTGCACCAGCAGCAGAATAGTGAGTGCAGCTCTGGGGTATAATACAGGATGTAACTCAGGATCAGTACAGGATAAGTAATGTCATGTATGTACACAGTGACTGCACCAGCAGCAGAATAGTGAGTGCAGCTCTGGGGTATAATACAGGATGTAACTCAGGATCAGTACAGGATAAGTAATGCCATGCATGTACACAGTGACTGCACCAGCAGCAGAATAGTGAGTGCAGCTCTGGGGTATAATACAGGATGTAACTCAGGATCAGTACAGGATAAGTAATGTCATGTATGTACACAGTGACTGCACCAGCAGCAGAATAGTGAGCGCAGCTCTGGGGTATAATACAGGATGTAACTCAGGATCAGTACAGGATAAGTAATGTCATGTATGTACACAGTGACTGCACCAGCAGCAGAATAGTGAGTGCAGCTCTGGGGTATAATACAGGATGTAACTCAGGATCAGTACAGGATAAGTAATGTCATGTATGTACACAGTGACTGCACCAGCAGCAGAATAGTGAGTGCAGCTCTGGAGTATAATACAGGATGTAACTCAGGATCAGTACAGGATAAGTAATGTCATGTATGTACACAGTGACTGCACCAGCAGCAGAATAGTGAGTGCAGCTCTGGAGTATAATACAGGATGTAACTCAGGATCAGTACAGGATAAGTAATGTCATGTATGTACAGTGACTGCACCAGCAGCAGAATAGTGAGTGCAGATCTGGAGTATAATACAGGATGTAACTCAGGATCAGTACAGGATAAGTAATGTCATGTATGTACACAGTGACTGCACCAGCAGCAGAATAGTGAGTGCAGCTCTGGGGTATAATACAGGATGTAACTCGGGATCAGTACAGGATAAGTAATGTCATGTATGTACACAGTGACTGCACCAGCAGCAGAATAGTGAGTGCAGCTCTGGGGTATAATACAGGATGTAACTCAGGATCAGTACAGGATAAGTAATGTCATGTATGTACACAGTGACTGCACCAGCAGCAGATAGTGAGTGCAGCTCTGGAGTATAATACAGGATGTAACTCAGGATCAGTACAGGATAAGTAATGTCATGTATGTACACAGTGACTGCACCAGCAGCAGAATAGTGAGTGCAGCTCCGGGGTATAATACAGGATGTAACTCAGGATCAGTACAGGATAAGTAATGTCATGTATGTACACAGTGACGGCACCAGCAGCAGAATAGTGAGTGCAGCTCCGGGGTATAATACAGGATGTAACTCAGGATCAGTACAGGATAAGTAATGTCATGTATGTGTATGTACACAGTGACTTCAGCAGAATAGTGAGTGCAGTACAGGAGGAAATTCAAGGACAGTAGAGAATAAGTAATTCTAACTGTGCGAGTCAGGACTGCAGAGCAGGGAGTCCTGTTCCAGATCATAAACATCACATCATTGTTGGGAATTGTTGTTCAGTAGAGAAGACCGGTGCGTAGACCTTGGATTTGTAGTGTCGGATGATAATGATACTGGACTGTTACATTGTCACTCGCTGCCATATGTTGAGAGGTCGGAGCTCACATCTGCAGAGGCAGCTGGTCAGTCCCAGGAAGTCATCTTGGTTTCATGGACATCAATAAAGTCAAGTCTCTTGGGTTCAAAGTGCAGATGATGAAAGTAGGAGGAGGCTGTAAAGTTAGAGCTGGAGATTTTATCATTGTAACAGCCTTAGCAAATTTAAGCTGCAGAAAGAGCGGGAAGAGAGGACAGGACCCTATTCACACTGCGCCACTCACACTTGTTTTATGGCCGGCCTGTGTGGTGCCATCATCATTAGTTTATACAGAGTCTCCAGACTTTCCTCACACAGTCCAAGGATACCCTGACTATATGGGGGTTATTAAGATATACACAGTACATACATGCAATATCAGCAGTGGGATTACTGCAGGTGCTGGGGGCTGTGCCCGGGTCCTGCAGTGTCTGTGATGGGAAATACCTGGGATCTTGGATATTTACCCCTCTTATGCTGCGGTCAGAACTAATCATGGCATCAGAGAGGCACAGTGTAACAGCCTGTGAAGCTACAGGCTACAGTAACGTCCACTCCTTAGAGCCCTTTTTTCTAATGAGCATAATTTTAAAAGTTGGTTTTAAAAGGATGAAGTCCCTGGTTTATCCTGCTTGGTTTTGATGGTTGATTTTCTTTATAGGAAAAAGAAAAAAAACATCAATTTACAGTCAATATGGATGATTTTACATATTGGGGCTCATTTACTAAAGGTCCGAATGCCGCACTTTAGTTCCCGAATGTTTGAGTTTTGCGCCGAATTGCCCCGGGATTTTGACGCACGCAATTTGATTTTGGCGCATCGGCGGCGGCTTTCACGCAACAGAAATGGGGGGGCGTGGCCGTCGGACAACCCGACGGATTCGGACTAACCGCAGAATTTAAAAAAGGATTTGTGTCGCAAGATCAAGCACTTACATGCACTGGGAAGAAGAAGGTGAACTCCGGTGGACCTCGACGCAGAAGCGACACTTGCAGGAACTCGGTTGCACGATCTTAGTGAATCGCAGCAGACCCGAATCCTCGTCAGGCAACGCACTGCGGGATTTCAACAGGACCGGGTAAGTAAATCTGCCCCATTATATACAGGTTGTCACTTTGATCTATTGGGGCAGATTTACTTACCCGGTTCGTTCGCGATCCAGCGGCGCGTTCTCTGCGGTGGATTCGGGTCCGGCCGGGATTCATCAAGGTAGTCCCTCCGACGTCCACCAGGTGGCGCTGCTGCGCTGAAAAGCATCTGAACGCGCTGGAGTTCACCGACCCAGACCAAGTGAAGGTAAGCGCGTCCCAAGCTACAAATTTATTTTTTTTAAATGCGGCGGTTTTTCCGAATCCGTCGGGTTTTCGCTCGGCCACGCCCTCCGATTTTCGTCGCGTGCATGCCGGCGCCGATGCGCCACAATCCGATCGTGTGCGCCAAAATCAATACAGGGGAAATCGGCGCAAATCGGAAATATTCGTGTAAAACGTCGGGAAAACGCGAATCGGGCCCTTAGTAAATGACCCCCATTGTGTCGGCCATATTTCTTTGATTGGATATTGTGCCGTGACCCAGACTCACAGTATAATAGTCATCTATGATAGTAGGTGTCACCCTAAGTGTCGTGTCCTATACTGGAATCATGTTTTCAGGACAATATGGGGTTAGGGACTTCTTATATAGATGGCTATGATGTGAGTTTGGATCCAGGGCAGTGTTCAGACACGAAGGGGCTCATTTACTTACCCGGTCCAGTCACAATCCTGCGACGCGATGTCCGACTTGGATTTGGGTCTGTCGGGTTTCACTAAGGTCGTGCGCCCGATATTCAGCAGGTGTCGCTGCTGTGCCGAGGTCCGCCGGAGTTCACCCTCTTCTTCCCGTTGCATGTAAGTGCTTAATCTTGCAACACAAAACGTTTTTTAAATTCTGCGTTTTCTCCGAATCCGTCGTGTTGTCCGACGGTCACGCCCCCCCCATTTCTGTTGCGTGAAAGCCGGCGCCAATGCACCACAATCCCGGGGCAATTCGGCACAAATCGGAAACATTCGGGAAACCCGACAAAAGTGCGGCGTTCGGACCCTTAGTAAATGAGCCTTGTAGTCCAGATTTCCCAGACTGATCATTGGCGACTGAACACGACCAAAGACTTGACCTCTCAAAATGCCTGGTTTTGGGATATGATATTAAATTATTTGAGATTCCAGTGGGCGTCATTGACTCCTCCGACGCCCCCAGTGACCCTTTCCACGGCAAATTATTCTTCTTCGGAATCAAATATCCGTCTCCGAGACATTAATATTTTGCTCTTGTAATATCAGAAGGACTTTGTTCTTTTATGTTGCTGGCGTTTGTCATCACATTTCTATCGGCCGCATGAGTAATGTGTTTGTGGTGGAAGAGTCGAAAAGTTCTGATCCCCGGAAAGTTCTGTGATCCTGACACTCTATATGGCGTCTGCTGAGACTTTTCATGCCGTGTCAAGAACCGTGAAAATTTAGCTTTTTTCAGATTTCAGTGACTCAGGGACCATCAAACAGGCGGCGATCGGACGCGCCGCAGGCACAGGTCGGAGGAGTATCGGATCATTACAATTCTGGGTATAAGTGAGACCCCAAGTGCGTGGTGCAGGGTCACTGAAGAAACATAACTCCCAAAAACCTAAATCCTCCCCATTTGTGAATAAGCGCTAATCCCCCTGACATGCGCCTGACAGGAGGATTTCTGTGGTCACCGCGGCTAATGTGTGTCAGCAAATAGCACTTTTCCCTTTGGACCTTTCACATTTCGCTAATTTGCTTACCTGTCAATCAATACGGCCGAAAAATCCATGAAAAGCCCGAAGGGTTGTTTGTCCTTGTATTAGGAGACAATGAGCAGGAAAGTGGCTCCTCACAAAAAGACTTGTATCCAGGCTTCACTTCACCCTGGGGCAAATATTTAGCTGCCCTTGCCCTTGTTTTAACTTAAAGATCTTGGACCCAGATGCAGATGAGTAAATCACCTCTGATCTCAGGGTCCATGTTCTACAGCCGGTGATTTCTTTAGCCTTTAGAGGCTCCATTATAGGCTAGTATATTTATTTGTGTGCAACTTTCAGGTTATGGGGCCCGTAAACTATCCCCTATCACGGATGATATTTTTAGGCCTCCCCGTTGTGATCAGTAGTCTTCTGTCCTCCCCCTATTGTGACCAGTGTTTTTTGTGCCCCCCCTCCTAAATTGCCCCCTCAGTGGGCAGAATTTTTTAATTCCCCCTTTAGGGGCAAATAAGTTTCCCCACTCTTTCTCTGTACTTCTGAGTCCCCCCTTTTGTAAGTTGTATTTTTGAGTGCCCTCTTTTGTGGCTGGTATTTTTGAGTCCCCCCTTTCTATGGCCTGTATTTTTGAGTCCCCCCTATTTCCGATAGTACTTTTTAGTCCCCCCTATTTGTGAGTCAAAACTACCTTAGTGGGTATTTTTGAGTTCCCCATGTTATGTCCAGTATTTTTGAGCCCTGCCCCCTTCTTTTTGCTGATATGTTTTAGTCTCCCACTATCTTGACCTGCATTTTTGAGATCCCCCCTCCTTATTGTGGCTTATATTTTTCTTTCTCCCCTATAGTGGTCAGTATTTTTGGGTCCTCCCTTTCTTGGTTTGTATTTTGAGCCCTCTTACTTTGGATAGTATTTTTGAGCACACTTCCTTCTGGGTTGGTATTTTTGAGTCATCACCCATTGTTATTACTGTAGTATTTTTGAACCCCCCTTAGTGGGCAGTATTTTTGATTCCACCTCCCGTCCTTATTGTTGCCTATATTTTTCTCTCCTATAGTGGCCACTATTTCCGATTCTCCTCTATTTTGGTATTTTTGAGCCCTTCTGCACCATCTTGACTAATGTTTTGAGTTCCCATTATCTTGGCCAGCGTTTTTGAGTCCTCCACCGATCTTGGCTGACATGTTTGAGTTTCCCATTATCTACGAGTCCCCTGTATAGTAGATAGTCATTTTGAATCACTCCCCATTATGGCTGGAATTTTGGAGTTGCAATAGACTAACCCTACCACATCCTCTTCACCAATGTGTGCCCTTGATAGCTCCAGAGTAATTTCACCCCAGCAGTGGCTACATGTACACCATGTTCCTGGGGCAAATTTTGGCAACACCTGGCATGAAGTGCTGTCACAGGCACCCGTGCCTCCGTTGCGGGCACCCCCGCGATCCATATCGCGGATCGCGGGTGCACCCGTGCCTCTCTCCGCTGCCCCGGTCCCGCTCCTGTGTTCTCACCTCTCCTGGCTCCCGCTCCCGTCCGGACTAGGTCTCGCGCGCGGCCCCGCTCCCTAGGGCGCGCGCGCGGCACTCTCTCAAGATTTAAAGGGCCAGCGCACAGGTGATTAGTATTGCTCATTTCCTGTTTTGTATATAACCCTTTGTTTCCCATCATTCCCTGCCGGATCTTTGTGCCTCTTAGCCTTAGAGAAAGCTTCCTAGCGAGTATTCCTGTGTTCCTGCGTATTCCTGTGTTCCTGTGTATTCCTGTGTGTTCCCGTTCCTGAGTCTGTGTTGCCGTGTTACCTGAGTTCCTCCGTGTTGCTGTGTTCCGTGTGCCTGTGTTCCCGTTCCCACCTGCCTGGACCTCCTGTTGCTGACCCCGGACTTGGACCTGACGTTGCACCTCTGCCGCCTGCCCTGACCCTGTGCCTGGACCCGACTACGAGATTGTCATCCGCTAAGGTACCTCGACCTCGGCTACCACCGTGGGCTAGTCACACCTGGGAACGACCTAGTGGTATCCTGCCGCAGCAAGTCCAACCCGCTTTGCGGCGGGCTCTGGTGAATACCAGGTGCCGCTAGGCTCCGGTTCCGGGTGTTGGCTAGTTACATCTCCCGCGGTGGTCCAGAGGATCCACTGATCCTAACAAGTGCATTCATCTGCAGCTGTAGCTGAGGAATTTTCCATAATTTTCCCAATATTTAAAGGGGTTTTACAAACATTGCAGAAGTCGTTTGTCTGTCCAGCACTCCTAACTGTGCCAGAAAAGTTGGGGGACATGTGGCGAGTCAGTGGGCTGGGCCAGATCAACCTAATTAGCTCAGCCCACTGACTCGCCACATGTCCCCCAACTGTGTATATCTGTCATCTGGTCTCCCACAATGTCCTAGACCTGATTGGATGTAAAAACATGTCACCCACAAGACCTCACATTGGGGTTGGTGACCCCCTACACATCTCCTCTCCCTGTAATACATCAATGTGTAAAATCTTTATTGATTGAACAAATCAACGTTAGTGGGCATCTCCTTTACACCTGTTGGGAAAAAGTGACTAATTACTTTTTTTAGCGTCTTCGCTAATTCTTTAATACTCGTTTAAGATTGACGATTGTTCAACAAGATGAACGATAAACATCACATGGGCTCCCGGCGGGAAGAGCTGAATAATACATTTATGCAAATTCTCCAAGGTGAGAGAAGATTAATGAGACCATTATCACAACGAGACGTTAATACCGCGATCTTATCTGCACAAGAAAATGTAACGCTGCCAAGAGAAGGAATCCGAGCCGCCATGAATCACGACGCTCTTATAAATGACGATGCACTTGCTGCCAAATGGAGCAAATAGCAGCACGGTTGTTGGGCTCGAAAATGACATTTATGTCTCCAATCTCAAATTTACAAACCCCATTGGATCCAAAGTAGGAAATTATGTAAATTGTACGAAATTTGAAACAAATTAGAAAAAAAATTGAACAGCGCCCCCCAAAGTCTATGGAATGTGTTACCTAGAAACAAGGGCACAATGGAAAAAAAAAGTATTACAATTAATAGAGGAGGAGTTTTTAAAGGGGATCGGTCTGTTTTTCCATTGTATATGTTTTAAGGACTCTAAATGTACAAAACATAAGCCTAAAGCATCTTATACCCTACTTATTCCTCATGAAAAGATTTGGAATAAATTGACAAATGGGTGGTACCATTTAATCTTATAAATAGAGTGTGTGACCACTGAGACTTGCATTTAAAGAGAACCGGTCACCAGGATTTACCCCACAAAACCCCTAGCGCCATCAAGTAGGGGATGAAATATAATTTCTAGAATTCCTTCTTTTATGTGAAATCTCACCTGTTTACTTATAAACAAAAATCTCCAGTTTTAGGCAAATATGACTCTTCTCACCCCATTTTTCACATGAGATGAGTCAAGTTTAGTGGCTTTAATGGAGTGGCACTATTTTCTGTTCTATAGCACCTAGAAAAATACTGCTGGTGTCATATTAAAGATAAGGATCACATGTTTCATATCACATCAGACTTATTGCTTTATGAGCTGCTGAACCATAGACACAGGCAGCTAAATACATAGTTGAAAATGCAAGCTGCAGATAAAGAACCAGTGCGTGTTTATTTTTAAACTTCCAGTATGTCCAGTTCTGCATCTCACAGAACCATAGGCCCGATTGGATCTATAAGATAAGATTTTTATCTTTAATATTACACAAAAACTTTGTTTTTAGGTGCTATAGGAGTTTCAACATTTGACACTCTTCATGCAACCACTAAACTTGACTCATCTCATGTAAAAATTAGGTGACTTTGGGAGAGATTTCATTTTATTAGTAAATTAATGAGATTTCACATAAAAGAGGGAATTAGAGATAAGACATTTCATCCCTTACTTGAGGGGACTAGTAGTTTGGGTAAAACCTGGTGACAGGTTCCCTTTTATTGCAAGCGGAATGATTACCTCCATTTGTCCATTTAGTTAAACGTTTCCAGGAGGAATAACAGTGGACTTGCATAAAGTTGAGTTCTAGGAATAGCATTAGCTAAGGCTGAAGCAATGACCGGGCTATAAGAAGTAATTTCTATCCTATAGTGGCATGGGGTCACCCTGCAGCAGCCGGGGTGAGTGTGGCTCAGACAGCCGCAGACTTGTTTGTCTCCCCATAACAAGAAGCCACCATTGATTCGTGCGGTAGGGGAAGCAGCTGACGGGGTGACAACACAGTGGAGATTGTCACGAAATCCTGCGGATTCTGCCAAACTGGCGTGTAAATTACACACAGATGACACCGCTCCGAGCTGACACATAACGGGGGGATTACAAAGCCTCCACACAGAGGAGAAGCGTTTGATCGATCTATCAGTAAGGTTTTATCAGCGCCATGAAAATATCTCTTTGTGGAGAGAAAACAGCATCAATCCTATAGATTCACAGCAATAAGAGGAACACACAATCATCAAAGGGCGGCATCGTATAACGCCACGGACATCTCCATACCCTAGTACCGATGTCCCCATAACAGAGTTACTAATAATGACACCTAACCCCTTCATTACATCACAATATATAGAATATCCACCTATTTATATATTTCATAAATTGTATATACAAAAATCACCTTTCCGGCGGCCCCCACAGGTCTTCTTTGCGCTCCGTCCGGCAGCAGGTCCGTGCGTCGTCACATGCTCTGACGTCAGCCGCTGCAGTGGTATTGTGTATGTCAGCAGCCACAGCCACTTGATGTCACAGACAGATCACACAGAAGACCCACGGGGGTCGGGGGGAGTTTTGATTTTTTTTTTATCAACTGGCTGCACGACGGGAAACGGAGAGGCGTCTGCACGATGGAACTGGGGTTGGCTATATACAGGGGCAGGGGCTGCTGGCTAGATACTGGTGCAGGGGCTGCTGGCTATATACTAGGGCAGGGGCTGCTGGCTATATACTGGGGCAGGAGCTGGTGGCTATATACTGGGGCAGGAGCTGCTGGCTATATACTGGTGCAGGGGCTGCTGGCTATATATTGGGGGACAGAGGCCGCTGGCTATATACTGGGGCAGGGGCTGTCTGGCTATATACTGGGGCAGAGGCTGCTGGCTATATATTGGGGGACAGAGGCTGCTGGCTATATACTGGGGCAGGGGCTGTCTGGCTATATACTGGGGCAGGGGAAGTCTGGCTGTATACTGGGGCAGGGGCTGTCTGGCTATATACTGGGGCAGGGGCTGTCTGGCTATATACTTGGGGACAGAGGCCGCTGGCTATATACTGGGACAGGGGCTGCTGGCTATATACTGGGGGACAGGGGCTGCTGGCTATATACTGGGGGACAGGGGCTGCTGGCTATATACTGGGGGACCTGGGCTGCTGGCTATATACTGGGGGACAAGGGCTGCTGGTTATGTACTGGAGCAGGGGCTGCTGGCCATATACTGGGGGACCTGGGCTGCTGGCTATATACTGGTGCAGGGGCTGCTGGCTATATACTGGGGGACAAGGGCTGCTGGTTATATACTGGGGCAGGGGGCTGGCTATATTCTGGGGGATAGGGGCTGGCAGGCTATATACTGGGGGGCAGGTGCTGGCTATATACTATGGGGTAGGGGCTGGCAGGCTATATACTAGGGGGAGGCTGTAACCAATGTATTTCCAACCCTCGGCTTATACTCGAGTCAATAGGTTTCCCAGTTTTTTGTGGTAAAATTAGGGGCCTCAGCTTATACTCGGGTCGGTTTATACTTAAGTATATACGTAAGATATAATACGAGATAATTGTAAAAGACACTGATCAAGATTAGGGATCACTTTCGGATCCCTGCAAGTTATTAGTGTTAATCTGGCACCTGGTGACAATGTGCTTAAATGCACCACTTTACACTATCACAATTGCATTCCATTCCCCCAAACCGTCTGGTTGCCCTCAAAATACAAATGCAGAAGAGGACAGGATAATGCAGAGACTCTCCATGGGTAATTGTTTCATCGCTGCAGCTGAAGTTTCTCTGCAGTTCGGCACTGAGTAAGGTAAGGATCTATCTAGTCATAAAGTGTCTCAATGCTTAAAAGCATTTGGACTGGAAGCTCACTCTGCAGTGACCGAGCCTCTCATTAGCAGAAGGAATCAAGAGAATAGCATCACCTCTGCTGAGGAGCCTGTTGTGTGGATAGAGGAGAAGTGCTCCACTGTTGATTTTAGTGGTAACAGCAAGTTTAATTTAAGGCAGTCCCCAAGTTACGCACAAGATTCTGGTTCAGATTACAGGTTCTGTAGGTTTGTTCTTAAGTTGAATTTGTATGTAAGTCGGAACTGTATATTTTATAATTGTAACCTCAGCAAAATATTTTTTGGTCTCTGTGACAATTGGATTTTAAAAATGTTGGGTTGTCATCAGAACCAGGAGTAACACTAAATCTTATGTGCAGACGCCTGTGATAACTGTTATAGCTGATTATTGTAATCTAGGGCTAAAGTACAATAAATTACCAATATCCAGAGGTCCGTCTGTAACTAGGGGTCGTATGTAAGTCAGGTGTTCTTAAGTAGGGGACTGCCTGTATTTGGATCTGATGGGAATCATTGGGGGTCATTTACGGTCCGAATCGCGCATTTTCTTCCGGTTTCCCGTATTTTTCTTTTTTGCGCCAAATCACCCAGGATTTTGGTGCACATGATCGGATTGTGGTGCATCGGCGCCGGCTTTCACGCGACAGAAATTGGGGGGGGGGGCGTGGCCATCGGAAAACCCGCCGGATTTTAAAATAAAGCGGAATTTAAAAAATTAATTGTCTTGCAAAATCAATCACTCACATGCACCGGGAATAGGTTGGTGAACTCCGGCGGACCTCGGCGCAGCAGCGACACTTGGTGGACATCGGGCGCACAACCTTAGTGAATCGCCGGAAGACCCGAATCCTCGTCGGTGAACGCACTGCTGGATCGCGACAGGACCGGGTAAGAAAATGACCCCCATTATGTTCATCAACAAAATAGGGAAAATTTAAGTCCACTATGGGGACTGCACCGTACCTCTCCCGTGCAGTGCCGTGAGCCCATAGAAGTGTATGGGGGATGTATATGGGCCATATATATGTCGGCTGTATATACGTCCCCCATACATGTGTGTGAATGTAGCCTAACAAAGGAAAGTTCCACCATCCTTTCACTACTAATATCTATCTAATATACATTGGTCATGGCTCGTAAATACTATTCATACATCACTGTGCATTGAGCCACGGAACAATGGAAACTGTATTTGCCCTGCGTGTCCAGAGATTGCTACAAAACTGTATCCAGAGAACAATACAACTGGTTCATGTAATAAAAATTCCCTTTTTATCCTTATTTCCGTGCCTGTTGGATCTTGGGTTGAAGGTTGAATGGGAGATAAGCTGCAGTCACCCAGTTCAGCCACCACACAGAGAATGGCGCTGTCTGCATCCTGTCCCATTCTCTATTTATTAACTGCACTGAACATCTGATCTGCGGAGGTCAGAAAATGGGGTTCTGGCTATTATCTGAGAAGCGACATGGGTCTTAAAGGGGTTAACAAGATAATAATAAGGGTGATTTAAAGGGGCGGTGCCTTTTTCGATACAAACATAATGGCAACTTTTAGTAAAGAATAAATTAATCCCTATATGTAAACCATAAACATACATATATATATGTACAGGTGTTTCCTAATTTTAGAACACCCGACTTAGAGACGACCCGTAGTTACAGACGGACCTCTGGATGTTGGTAATTTTCTGTACTTTAGCCTTAGGCTACAATAATCAGCTGTAATAGTCAGGGCCGGCTCCAGGTTTTAGTGGGCCCCTGGGCGACAGAGCCTTAGTGGGCCCCTCCGTGGGCCACCCTCCAGTGGCCACACTCCCCCCCCCCCCTCCTCACACACTGACCACCCCCCCTCCCCTGCAGACACACTGACCACCGCCCCTCCCCTGCGGACACACTGACCACCCCCCCTCCCCTGCGGACACACTGACACCCCCCCTTCCACCTGCGGACACACTGACATCCCCCCCTTCCACCTGCGGACACACTGACATCCCCACCTTCCACCTGCGGACACACTGACATCCCCACCTTCCACCTGCGGACACACTGACATCCCCCCCTTCCACCTGCGGACACACTGACCCCCCCAACCTCCCCCTGCGGACAAACTGACCCCCTCACCCCCCCCCCTGCGGACACACTGAACCCCCCCTCCGGGAAAGAAGTATTTTACCTGTCCTGGTTCCCCCGGCGCAGCACCTGCAGCTGTCTTCGGCCTGGGCCTCCCGTACGTGCCGGCTCTGAAGCCGGCACACGTGACCCGATGACGTCATCGTGTGCGCCGGCTTCAGAGCCGTCGCATACCCTGCGGAGCGCCGCATCGTGGGAACCGGGACAGGTGAGTTTTAGATTCTGCCTCTATGCTGCGCTCCCCACCAGCGCAGCATAGAGGCAGAAAAGTGATCGATCCGGATGGTGATCAATTGTACCAGTGTCTCATAGAGACACTGGTACAATTGATCCGGGGGCCCGAGTGGGCCCCTCCAGTACCCCGGGGCCCCGGCACTTGCCCGGGTTGGCCGGGTGCTGGCGCCGGGCCTGGTAATAGTTATCACAGGCGTCTGCCTGATACAGGCGGTCCCCCACCTAAGAACACCCCACTTACAGACGACCCCCTAGTTACAAAGGACTTCTGGTAATTGGTAACTTACTGTACTTTAGTCCTAGGCTACAGTAATCAGCTATAAGAGTTATCACCGGTGTCTGTAATGAAGATTTATTGTTATTCCTGGTTCTTATGACAATCCAATATTTTTAAAATCCCATTGTCACAGAGACAAAAAACATTTGTCTGGAGCTACAATTATAAAATATACAGTTCCGACTTACATACAAATTCAACCTAAGAACAAACTTACAGAACCTATCCTGTACGTAACCCTGGGACTGCCTGTATATATATATATATATATATATATATATATATATATATATATATATATATATACATATATTGTGTATTACACTTGTTTTACTCTCCTGATACCAATGTGGTTACGTAATCTTTCCTTCTTGGTGTATGAGCTCATCCTCATAGATTCATTCATTAAGAGATAACTAAATCTATTTAATACACTCGCCGTGATTAAAGGGCCGGTCACATCTGCTGAGCTGCTGCCTTTAGTGTATTTCGCAGGGTCCCCCGGGTGTAGTGAGCTCTCATCCAGTTGTAATGATCTAATCCCTTCTTCTGTGTGTCATCGAAATAAAATCCAGAAACCAAGTGATTTCACCCGGCACTGGCACTGTAAATTTCGAATCTTATCTCAGGAGTGACTACCATTAACCAAAGTACCCCGAATCACACATCATAGGGGGGTCAAGGACACAAATGGAGTTGTTTGGCTCACACAGATCAACTACAGCTCCAACTTACATAGGGGGCAGTATTATAGTAGTTATATTCCTGTACATAGGGGGCAGTATTATAGTAGTTATATTCTTGTACATAGGAGGCAGTATTATATTAGTTATATTCCTGTACATAGGGGGCAGTATTATATTAGTTATATTCCTGTACATAGGGGGCAGTATTAGTAGTAGTTATATTCTTGTACATAGGGGCAGTATTATAGCAGTTATATTCTTGTACATAGGGGGCAGTATTATAGTAGTTATATTCTTGTACATAGGGGGCAGTATTATAGTAGTTATATTCTTGTACATAGGGGGCAGTATTATAGTAGTTATATTCCTGTACATAGGGGGCAGTATTATAGTAGTTATATTCTTGTACATAGGGGGCAGTATTATAGTAGTTATATTCCTGTACATAGGGGGGCAGTATTATAGTAGTTATATTCCTGTACATAGGGGGCAGTATTATAGTAGTTATATTCCTGTACATAGGGAGCAGTATTATAGTAGTTATATTCCTGTACATAGGGGGCAGTATTATAGCTGTTATATTCCTGTACATAGGAGGCAGTATTATAGCTGTTATATTCCTGTACATAGGGGGCAGTATTATAGCTGTTATATTCCTGTACATAGGGGGCAGTATTATAGTAGTTATATTCTTGTACATAGGGGGCAGTATTATAGTAGTTATATTCTTGTACATAGGAGGCAGTATTATAGTAGTTATATTCCTGTACATAGGGGGCAGTATTATAGTAGTTATATTCTTGTACATAGGGGGCAGTATTATAGCTGTTATATTCCTGTACATAGGGGGCAGTATTATAGCTGTTATATTCCTGTACATAGGGGGCAGTATTATAGCTGTTATATTCCTGTACATAGGGGGCAGTATTATAGCTGTTATATTCCTGTACATAGGGGGCAGTATTATAGTAGTTATATTCTTGTACATAGGGGGCAGTATTATAGTAGTTATATTCTTGTACATAGGGGCAGTATTATAGTAGTTATATTCTTGTACATAGGGGGCAGTATTATAGTAGTTATATTCCGGTACATAGGGGCAGTATTATAGTAGTTATATTCTTGTACATAGGGGACAGTATTATAGTAGTTATATTCTTGTACATAGGGGACAGTATTATAGTAGTTATATTCTTGTACATAGGGGGCAGTATTATAGTAGTTATATTCCGGTACATAGGGGCAGTATTATAGTAGTTATATTCTTGTACATAGGGGGCAGTATTATAGTAGTTATATTCTTGTACATAGGGGGCAGTATTATAGTAGTTATATTCCTGTACATAGGGGGCAGTATTATAGTAGTTATATTCTTGTACATAGGGGGCAGTATTATAGCTGTTATATTCCTGTACATAGGGGGCAGTATTATAGCTGTTATATTCCTGTACATAGGGGGCAGTATTATAGCTGTTATATTCCTGTACATAGGGGGCAGTATTATAGCTGTTATATTCCTGTACATAGGGGGCAGTATTATAGTAGTTATATTCTTGTACATAGGGGGCAGTATTATAGTAGTTATATTCTTGTACATAGGGGGCAGTATTATAGTAGTTATATTCCTGTACATAGGGGGCAGTATTATAGTAGTTATATTCTTGTACATAGGGGGCAGTATTATAGCTGTTATATTCCTGTACATAGGGGGCAGTATTATAGCTGTTATATTCCTGTACATAGGGGGCAGTATTATAGCTGTTATATTCCTGTACATAGGGGGCAGTATTATAGCTGTTATATTCCTGTACATAGGGGGCAGTATTATAGTAGTTATATTCTTGTACATAGGGGGCAGTATTATAGTAGTTATATTCTTGTACATAGGGGGCAGTATTATAGTAGTTATATTCTTGTACATAGGGGCAGTATTATAGTAGTTATATTCTTGTACATAGGGGGCAGTATTATAGTAGTTATATTCCGGTACATAGGGGCAGTATTATAGTAGTTATATTCTTGTACATAGGGGACAGTATTATAGTAGTTATATTCTTGTACATAGGGGACAGTATTATAGTAGTTATATTCTTGTACATAGGGGACAGTATTATAGTAGTTATATTCTTGTACATAGGGGGCAGTATTATAGTAGTTATATTCCGGTACATAGGGGCAGTATTATAGTAGTTATATTCTTGTACATAGGGGGCAGTATTATAGTAGTTATATTCTTGTACATAGGGGGCAGTATTATAGTAGTTATATTCCTGTACATAGGGTGCAGTATTATAGTAGTTATATTCCTGTACATAGGGGGCAGTATTATAGTAGTTATATTCCTGTACATGGGGGGCAGTATTATAGTAGTTATATTCTTGTTCATAGGGGGCAGTATTATAGTAGTTATATTCCTGTACATAGGGGGCAGTATTATAGTAGTTATATCCCTGTACATAGGGGGCAGTATTATAGTAGTTATATTCCTGTACATAGGGGGCAGTATTATAGTAGTTATATTCCGGTACATAGGGGCAGTATTATAGTAGTTATATTCTTGTACATAGGGGGCAGTATTATAGTAGTTATATTCTTGTACATAGGGGGCAGTATTATAGTAGTTATATTCTTGTACATAGGGGGCAGTATTATAGTAGCTATATTCTTGTACATGGGGGGCAGTATTATATTAGTTATATTCTTGTACATAGGGGGCAGTATTATAGTAGTTATATTCTTGTACATAGGGGGCAGTATTATAGTAGTTATATTCTTGTACATAGGGAGCAGTATTATAGTAGTTATATTCTTGTACATAGGGGGCAGCATTATAGTAGTTATATTCCTGTACATAGGGGGCAGTATTATAGTAGTTACATTCTTGTACATAGGGGGCAGTATTATAGTAGTTATATTCCTGTACATAGGGGGCAGTATTATAGTAGTTATATTCCTGTACATAGGGGGCAGTATTATAGTAGATATATATTCTGTTACATAGGGGGCAGTATTATAGTAGTTATATTCTTGTACATAGGGGGCAGTATTATAGTAGTTATATTTTTTGTACATAGGGGGCAGTATTATAGTAGTTATATTCTTGTACATAGGGGGCAGTATTCACCATTCTGATGATAGAGTCGTCCATTTGTGTAGTGTATCTACCTATGAACCAAATGTCACTCTCTGTAAGAATTTGGTGCCAGGCTTGAACATATGTAGTGCAGTTGGTGGACGGCGTCTACATTCCTTACCCGAATTCTGTTCATGGCTGCTCCTGTTTTGTGCTGATGTAAGGCTGTCTATTTTGGGAGAAGTTACTGGTAACCCCAGGCTCTAGTGGGTCCAGACTCTAACATAATATTATATCCCTTAGGTCCTGCAGCAAGACATTATTTTGGGGACCACGAAGATCCATTTCCTAGGGAATCATGGAGGGTGGAAGCTGTCAAACTATCTTACCTTTTGGTCCCATCATTAATCTGTAGGACCACCATGTGTTTAGCTTATGTCTGGGAGATCACTCCTACAAGCAGAGGACCCCTTTAAACCGTATTCTATCTCATATAACGAAAATTGCATATAATAAAAATCATATCATTTTATTTCTGGTTATATATTTGGGTTGTGACCCATGATGGGCACCTTATCACTCTTATCGTTAGGATGACCGTAGGACCTTCTCTTAAAGGGGAAATTACATATATTAGGGGAAACGCTCCATAAGGTTTTGCATGTGATCGGTATCTGACGTGTATCCAGAGCAGGGGCTGTGCGTGTCCCCCTCTAATTTCCCATAATGACATGACTACACGGGTGTGACGCCGCTGTCTGCTTGTCTAGTGCATTTTTACGGGATGGCTGTGTATATTTTAGGGCCGTATGTGAAGTCAAAGGTCAGGGCGAGGCATCTGAAGATCTGAGGAGCGGCGGCCCCCTCTGTCACTAGGGAGGGGGGTGCAGATGTCAATAAATCCATATAGGGTGGTGTGTATAGTAGCCTAATGTTGTAGGTAGGGTCACATTGTTAAAATTGCACGTGCAATGAAAGGAACATCTAAGGCTCCATCTGGCCCCCCCCCCCCCGCTCCTTAGAGACCCCCGCGCTTAACACGATCAGACCATATATATATCCGACTGCTTCCTACCACTCATTAACCGTATCGCGTTACATAAGCTCCTAATTTTCACCTGTTGCTGGGATTTTTTTCGGCTTTTAACATGAGCGCCGGGGTTTTCTGAAGTAGAACAGACGCCGAACGCAATGTTTTCATTCGATTCTTTTTTTTTTGAAAAAGGTAAAATTTTAAGAATTTTAAATTTGGTGCAAGTAATTTTAATACAATTTATGAATTCTTGACCATATACTAATAATATAGTGCGATCATATATTCTTCTGTATCCCGAGTACCGTGACTGATGCACAGTGTGAGCACTCGTAGGAAACAGAACCAGAACTTTATGTACAGGCCGCATCCGGAATGGAAAGGGTGCGCTGAGGGGGCAGGTGCAGTCACTCATGTGATAACCTTTCACTTTATACTCCTGTATGTTCTGCACAGGATGATATAACCCTATAGACTGTCCCTATAAGGATTGTAATCCCAGTACAGGCGGTCCCCTACTTAAGGACACCCGACTTACAGACGACCCCTAGTTACAGACGGACCCCTCTGCCCACTGTGACCTCTGGTGACCTCTCTGGATGTTACTATAGTCCCAGACTGCAGTGATCAGCTGTAAGGAGTCTGTAATGAATCTTTATGGATAATCCTTGGTCCAATTACAGCAAAAAAATTTTAAAACTCCAATTGTCACTGGAGCAAAAAAATACATTTTGTCTGGATCTACAATTATTAAATTTACAGTTTCGACTTACGTACAAATTCAACTTAAGAACAAACCTTTTGATTTCTACTTCTATCATCTCCCAGAATGTTCTGACTAATGTTCGGGCAATGGCATAACGAATACAGCAATAAGACATCAATGGAAATGAGGAAATATGTCTTAAAATATAAACAAAATGTAATAGATGTCATCAGTTCTATCTCATTAAAAATCCAATTCACACGTAAAAGTTAAACTTAAATTGTTTTAGATAAACATTCTATTACTGTACTTTATAATTATTACAACGGGAACAGAGGAAAATTTCAGGCTCGCTCACCACCAGGTGCTCAATCCAAAGAGAGTCTCCACTCTTGTAGCAGGCAATAGGAAGAAAAACAAAAGAAGGTAGATCGGCACTCACTGGGTCCGTTTAAAATTCTTCAGTAGTTTTATTGATCCAAGATGAGGACAATACACATGACGGCAGGTACAAAGTAAAGGTGCTGTACACAGATTACATCTTACGCGTTTCAGACCATTAGGTCCTTAGTCATAGATATGATGGTGATTCGGACTCTGACTGATATACCCTAATGACCGGAAGCTAAAATAGCCCCACAGGTGTTGTGCAATCATAATTATTTATAATTATTACACCCCAGATCTGTATCACTATTTCTATTTATAAGTAACATCACTTATCCTGTACTGATCCTGAGTTACATCCTGTATTATACCCCAGAGCTGCACTCACTATTCTGCTGGTACAGTCACTGTGTACATACATGACATTACTTATCCTGTACTGATCCTGAGTTACATCCTGTATTATACCCCAGAGCAGCACTCACTATTCTGCTGCTGGTGCAGTCACTGTGTACATACATGACATTACTTATCCTGTACTGATCCTGAGTTACACCCTGTATTATACCCCAGAGCTGCACTCACTATTCTGCTGCTGGTGCAGTCACTGTGTACATACATGGCATTACTTATCCTGTACTGATCCTGAGTTACATCCTGTATTATACCCCAGAGCTGCACTCACTATTCTGCTGCTGGTGCAGTCACTGTGTACATACATGACATTACTTATCCTGTACTGATCCTGAGTTACATCCTGTATTATACTCCAGAGCTGCACTCACTATTCTGCTGCTGGTGCAGTCACTGTGCACATACATGACATTACTTATCCTGTACTGATCCTGAGTTACATCCTGTATTATACCCCAGAGCTGCACTCACTATTCTGCTGCTGGTGCAGTCACTGTGTACATACATGACATTACTTATCCTGTACTGTTCCTGAGTTACATCCTGTATTATACCCCAGAGCTGCACTCACTATTCTGCTGCTGGTGCAGTCACTGTGCACATACATGACATTACTTATCCTGTACTGATCCTGAGTTACATCATGTATTATACTCCAGAGCTGCACTCACTATTCTGCTGCTGGTGCAGTCACTGTGTACATACATGACATTACTTATCCTGTACTGATCCTGAGCTACATCCTGTATTATTCTCCAGAGCTGCACTCACTATTCTACTGCTGGTGCAGTCACTGTGTACATACATGACATTACTTATCCTGTACTGATCCTGAGTTACATCCTGTATTATACCCCAGAGCTGCACTCACTATTCTGCTGCTGGTGCAGCCCCTGTGTACATACATGACATTACTTATCCTGTACTGATCCTGAGTTACATCCTGTATTATACCCCAGAGCTGCACTCACTATTCTGCTGCTGGTGCAGTCACTGTGTACATACATGACATTACTTATCCTGTACTGATCCTGAGCTACATCCTGTATTATACTCCAGAGCTGCACTCACTATTCTACTGCTGGTGCAGTCACTGTGTACATACATGACATTACTTATCCTGTACTGATCCTGAGTTACATCCTGTATTATACCCCAGAGCTGCACTCACTATTCTGCTGCTGGTGCAGTCCCTGTGTACATACATGACATTACTTATCCTGTACTGATCCTGAGTTACATCCTGTATTATACCCCAGAGCTGCACTCACTATTCTGCTGCTGGTGCAGTCACTGTGTACATACATGACATTACTTATCCTGTACTGATCCTGAGTTACATCCTGTATTATACCCCAGAGCTGCACTCACTATTCTGCTGCTGGTGCAGTCCCTGTGTACATACATGACATTACTTATCCTGTACTGATCCTGAGTTACATCCTGTATTATACCCCAGAGCTGCACTCACTATTCTGCTGCTGGTGCAGTCACCGTGTACATACATGACATTACTTATCCTGTACTGACCCTGAGTTACATCCTGTATTATACTCCAGAGCTGCACTCACTATTCTGCTGCTGGTGCAGTCACTGTGCACATACATAACATTACTTATCCTGTACTGATCCTGAGTTACATCCTGTATTATACCCCAGAGTTGCACTCACTATTCTGCTGGTGGAGTCATAGGTGTACATACAGTAGTTTAATTACACTACAGTATCAATCATTCTGTATTGTACATCAAGTTTATCATCATCCTGTAGCAATGTCATAAGTCTCTTCTTCAAGTAAGAAATCTACATTAGTTCTTCCAGTCCCATAAAGTAACTTGAGCTCCTCGGGGACTGTTAGGACCTGCCCCTTGTTGGCTGTCACTATGTATTATGGGCTCTATATGACAAGTGACCGGGGAACATTTGTTTCTTTTATTCTGATTGACTATTTGTCGGAGTGGCAGAAAAATTGCAAAAACTTGTCCAGATTTTTGGCTGCAGCAAGTAATGAGGTCCAGGTCAAGTGGCTTTTTGTGCCCCTCTGATCGGATTGTCCAGATCAAAGCATAAATCTTCAAGAGGAACACATTGGGAGATGGTCGCAGAGGGACTTTATTAGGGACCGGAGTCATTAGACTAAGAGCCGGATCACCGCCTTGTGGATAAGATTTATAAGGGACGTATCATTCACTATACAAACTTAATGGGGTGGCAAATTTTAACAAACTGCCCTACATGGTGTGAAGTTATTGGCACTTGGCTGGGGTTACACACTGGGACACGCTAATAAAATAAGTGCCATTCAATTAGAAATTTTCAATAAAAACACCACAAATTTTAATTTTCTGCAAATTTTCAAATATTTTGCACAAATTTGCTAAATGGAATTTCATTCAAATTTACCGAAATTTTGCTCAAGCTAGACATCTACACATTTTAATTTTGCATAGTTAAGATTTTTGTTTTACAAATTTTTCACAGATTTTTCAAAATGCAAACTATTTTATTGTCAACATCTTAACCCTTGAAAGGATTTCTGCTAAATAGAGGGGCATAACCTTTTGGAGCATGTGTCTGGGCATTAAGGTGATGACAACAAGCCCATCTGCCTTGGGAATTTAGGCACATGGATAGGGGGGCAAATTGGATATTTGGTGAAGGATTGTCCACAACTTCATACAAAAATATTTGCATGGGAATAGAAAATTTTCTACAAATGTTTAAAAATTACTAAAAAATCTTAGCAGGAAATGCAAAAAATGTGGTAAAAATTAAAGGGTGAAGAATGCTCTGAAAACTTTGGAGATCTCTGCCCCAATGGGGCTCATTTACTAAGGGCTCCGCGGACGCATTTTCGTCAGGTTTCCGTTTTGCGCCGAATTCCACCAGGATTTTGGCGCACGCGATCGGTTTTAACGCAAAAGTGGCGTAGTAGCCGTCGGACAACCCAACGGATTCCGAAAAATTGCATAATTTAAAAAACGAAATGTGTCGCGAGATCAAGCACTTACATGCACCAGTAAGAAGAAGGTGAACTCCAGCAGACCTCAGCGCAGCAGCGACACCTGCAGAATATTGGGCGCATGATGTTAGTGAATCCCGGCAGAACCCAAATCCTCGCCGGACAACACGCCACGGGATCGCATCTGGACTGGATAAGTAAATGAGCCCCAATATCTTTATATTTGCTCCTCCATCTTTAATTTATAACTGCAACATTTTACCAAAAAAAGGAACCACTGGCAAAAAATTTTTACAATTTATATTAGAAATATGTGCCAATTTTGTAAAAAAATGTGCACAATTTGTAAGACAATACTAATTTATATGTTGGCAAATTTACCAAAATAACTGGGTTTTCCAAAACTAGAGTCTAGAAGGAGTCTGGACGAGCTCCTATATGGCACTTGTAAAACCCCAGTCTCATAATCGCTGATGGTTCCAGCATTTGGACCCCCAGGGATAAGGTATTTATCCAGAATCCTGTGAATAGGGGATCAATACTAATGGGAAAAACCTCTTTGATGTGTGAATGTCCATTTTATTCTGGGATTTTTCGGCATCTAAACAATGGAGTTATTGAAGTCATAGGATAAAAGCGTGGCCGCCGCTACCTGCCTATTATACTCCGCAGCAGGCACCTGGAGTTATTATTACTGCCAACAGTTATGGCGTCTCGTGTTACATCACCAACCGTGCACAAGTGGCTTCTATCCGGACAATCCGGAGAAATGAGGGATGAAAGAAGCTTCGTATTCCTCAGGGACCGCTGCCTGCACCCACAAGTGTTTGACAAACACTAGACAATAGATACTGGGTTTTTCAATTCCTTTTGTCCAGGGTCCAAGGCTACAAATCTGGGCCTGTCACGTCTGGGATGAGAGTAATCTCCATTTCTGGAAGGCGTTGCTGGTTTCTTTGGCAGCGGGGCCGTCACAGATTGCAGGCGCACTATGGATGTAAATCATATTATCAGGAGCGATGAGCGCTGACATTTCTTCCCGTGTCAGCATGGCTGATTTCCATCCTGTGAAGAACAAAGTATCCTCTATAATCTCACTGTATGAAGATGTCTAGAAACTTCTGATTCCTGATGCAAATCCTCTACTTGGATCATTTTATACTAAGAAGTCTAACAGATGGGCTCTAAACAACTTACTGTATAATATCCGATTAGCTGACTAGAGAGGGGTTACAAAGAGCCCCTCTCGTGCTGGTGGACACGACTGTGTAGTACTCCATTTGGCCTGTGGTGGTGCTGCAGTGATATCTAACACTAGGCTAGACTAGACTAGAAAGGGGTTAGAAAGAGCCCTTCTCATTCTGGAGGATTCAACTGTGTAGTACTCCATTTGGCCTGTCGTGGTGCTGCAGGGATATCGAACACTAGACTGGAGAGGGGTTACAAAGAGCCCCTCTCGTTTTGGAGGAATCAACTGTGTAGTACTCCATTTGGCCTGTGGTGGCGCTGCAGGGATATCAAACACTAGACTAGACTAGAGAGGGGTTACAAAGAGGCCCTCTCGTGCTGGAGGACTCAACTGTGTAGTACTCCATTTGACCTGTGGTGGTGCTGCAGGGATATCAAACACTTGCTACCTAAGTTTTCCCATATATCACAGCTGAGCATTGGAATTCCTGTTACAGAAACCCTCTATGGCACTGGTGTAGCTTCTGGAAGGGCTTCCTGGACATGTGCATTGGGTGGTACAGAGTCTAGCACCCAAGGTAAAAGGTGACAAGTGTGTGGTCACACCCAGGCTCAGGAGTCTTAGGTGGTCTATAAGGTGTGTTTTCCCCATGTGAATAGGCGGGTACTGTGATTATACATTACACTTACGGAGACCTGGAAAAGATTTTGGATTTGGGTCCAGAAGCTACAAGGAGCAGACACTCTGAGACGGGACCTGAAGACAATCTTACCATAAAAATATTGATAATTACATTGACTATAGGTCTACAATGTAAACCTTATCATTCAGGTCTAGAATATTTGGGTGCAGAGAAGCCCTTACCCCCTAATCCCACCTGTTTCTATATCGCAAGGGATCACCCCCCCCCTTCTCCTTGTAATAGGTGCTCCTCCACCCTCGTTCCTTTTATACAGATTTCAGACAAGGCCTCTGTATCCTGCGCCTTCATCCTCTTGTCTCTGGCAGGTGTATGTAACCACATAAGTACCCGGACATTTTACTCATTACGTCTTAAGTGTTCTTCTTTGTCCGGCGGAGATGTTGAGAGGTGCGGATTATGGCTCCTAATCTGCTCACAATACACCAGCCTGAGGCACAACCGTCTACTGAGAGGACCTCATTCAAGCCCGGGCCTGTGCAGGTGCAGAGGAGCAGCAGGTCTGTAGGTGCTGATGTCCCACCAGGACCTCGGAGCCTGCGGGGGTTTCGGTAGGTACTATACATGATACATGAAGGTTCTTTGGACTTTTTCAGCTCTCCTTAGGATTGGTCATCTATATGAGAGCTACCACCAATCATTCTTCTCCTTCCCAGGCCGCTGATGTTACATTTATCGGACACTTGAACTGTTAATAAGCTGAGCTGCAATACAAAGCACAGCCACTATACAACGTACAGCGCTGTGCTAGGTACACAGAGGAGAAGTCATGGCCCTGATCTGAGTGCTGCAGGGTCTAGTGACGGCAGACCGGTGGAGCCGCCAGGTGTCATGCCCTTGTCCATCTCATCGCAGTATTTACTGTATGACATAAGCACATTAAGACAAAAAGGCAAAATCCAGCTCACCAGTCAGACGAAAATCTTCCAGCGCTCGGACACGAGGAGATCCCCCATGGACTCGAGGCAATAGCGCATTTGTAGAAAAGACCAGCGCTTCAGAAGAATATTGCAATAAAAATAATAGTTTCTTTATTCGTACCTCTTTAAAAGCATGAGTGATGGCAGAGTGCACAACACAATGGAAACACATGGTAAATCCAACGCGTTTCGCTCAGATGAGCTTAGTCATGGAAGTGTATGACATATACACTGAATGACCCCCTTTCCTGCAGTCAGGATGACGTGGCCACTCTCTATCTAGGCCTATGGGGGCACCAGAAATAGTTGATACATAAATACAGAGCTCCCATATCTTGAATGGATAGTAATCGCGCATGCGCACCCAACACTCCATTCAGCTGAGGGAATGTGGTCGGCAAACCCCTGTTCTTGAAATAGGTGCCGGCCCCACAGATGGCCCCTATACTACACCTATCAAGTGTTTAATGCCCGTTACAGACGAGCACATGTGATGCGTCCAACTTGCAGCCTGTGGATGTAACATCTGGCACTCAGCATATCAGTTCCAGTTCTCAGTGTTCGGGACCGAGTTTCTAACCAGCGCATGCTGCAAATTGAACGCAATACACTCACTAGTGTGTAAGGGGCCTAAGACATACCCAGTGCATGTGTCATACATACTCAAGGTCAGTGGTGTAACTACAGTGGTAGCAGCCATAGCAGCTAGTATGGGGCCCGCAGTGTCAGGGGGCCCTATGATCCGACCTGACACACTAAAGAGTGGAGGATGTGCACAGTTATATACATATTATGCTGCACATTCTACATCATAATATGTATATAATATGTATATCTAATATGTATATAACAGTTACATACGTATTATGTTGCACATTGTACATCATAATATGTATATAACATCATACATACTTGAGGTCAGGTGTGTAACTACAGCAGTAGCATCCATAGCATCCAGCTGCTATGGGGCCTGCAGTGTCAGGGGGCCCTGTCATCTGATCTGACACACTAAGGAATGGTGAATGTGCACAGTTATATCATCATATGTATATAATCTTTTACTGTACACAACATAGTCAGGAAACCAGATAAGAAATGTTGAGGGGGAGGAGACAGGACTAGGAATCTCTCATCTCTCGCTTCCTGACATCTACTTCCCCCATGGGACCTGCAGTTACTGGGACAGATATGGGCCCTCAACCCCCTGGGATAAAAAGACTGCCTGGCAAAGCGGTAAAGGGGCCCTATGGGGCCCAGCCTCTCCTAGGTACACCCCTGCTCAAGGTGGAAATGCCTTTTAGTTACCTAAAAAAATTGACAAGTTGATCTCATTGGCCCATTGATAAAGGAGTCCCGGGACATTCAGCTCAGACTTTTCACAACATAAAAGCAAATTTCTTCCTTAAATAAACTTTCCTGATGGAACAGGCCCAGATAGAAAGACAATAAAAGAGGCTAAAAGTAAAGCCCCATCAGGTCTCAGAAGTCCACTCACCCGTCCTGCAGGAGAACCTACCCGCGCTCTGAGATACATTGTTGTGCGCGGCGCTCCCTCGGGCTACGCTGTCAATGCCTCCTTTTTAAGAGGTTTTATGCATAAGCCGGGAGTAAAGATCAAACTGAAGAAAGTCAAAGATGTCCCTGAGTACAATCCCCGCTTTATCTGGAGACCTATTTATTACGTGTGTACAGGCGGCAGCCTCTGATTGTAGATCACAATGCTGCACACAGTCACGTCGCTCACACTCTGCCGTATATGACGATTTCTGTTTTTATCAAAAGCAAATGTTTTTCTCTGTAAAGAGATTATTTTGTTATGTCTTTATGATGAGACTTTTTTGAATCCGTAGCAAACGCCCCCGTGATCAGGTGATCGCTGGGATCCAGATAAAGTGATGAGTCTTCCCTGCAGCGGCCACTACAGGTGGAGTGTAGTATTACATAACACAATGGAAATAGGTCTACCGCCCTCTTACACAACAAAATAAACCTTAAAGGGAACCTGTCACCAGGGACCTAATTTTCACTAACGACAGGTTGCAGAAGCCCGTGACACCTGCAGTGCAAAATTGCCTGTCTGCCTTCTCTAAGCATTTGCATCACTATATAATTGTGTGTTGTAACTTACTCTTACATCCTGACAAAATCCTGGGGTAGTCCCAGGGGCTGGACTTTGGTTTGGATGCATTTCAAAATACAACATGTGCCTTACTTACTCCTCAGAGCTTTTGTGCTCCTGTATAGCTCCACCTCCTGCTCCTTCTCAGAGGTCACAGCCTGGTGAGATGACATCAGTGAGGGAGGGACAAGCTGTAAAGGAGCACAAAGATGGAGGCAGCCTACAGCACAGTCAAGTCACATGTTGTTTTTTGAAATGCATCCAAACCACAGCCCAACCCCTGTGACTACCCCAGGATTTTGTCGTGGAGCAACGTAAGTCATAACACACAATTATATTGAAATGCAAATGCTTAGAAAAGGCAGAGAGGCAGATGTGCACTGCAGGTGTCATGGGATTCTACAATTGGTTTTCAGTGAAAATGAGGTCCTTGGTAACAGGTTCCCTTTAATGAACAACTGTTCTGCCTCTGGATGGGGTAGAGGGAGGTAGAAGTAGAAGGCCCCTTCTTTTGTACAGTGGTGATGTCAGGGTATTGCAGCTCACTTTCCATTCCAATGAATAAGATCATAATCATAGCAGCACAGTGGCGTAACTAGGAGACTACAGGGCCCTACAGGAGGCTTCTGCATGGGGCCCCCCTTCCCACTTAAAAAATATACATATTTGTCTACTCACACATGCAAGTTACAATCAAACTTTTATACACTCATGCGCACACATATAGAGCATATACACACACAGACAAACATACAGCAGATGTACACACATACAGTATATATAGACACCATACACCATATACACATCGCTGATACAGCATATATACATATATGGTACATACATATTATGCTGTACATTGTGCACATCCTCCACTCTTTAGTGTGTCAGGTCGGATGATGGGGCCCCCTGACACTGCGGGCCCCATAGCAGCTACTATGGCTGCTACCGCTGTAGTTACGCCCCTGTTGCACCAGTTACCTATTAAACTGTGAACGGAGGCTTCTACTTTCCACTGTATTGGTTCAGGCAACTAGAACAGCAGCATCACCGATCACATACTGATTACCTACCTTCTTACTGGAGGTGACTGCCAGAGAAGGGTTGATACCCAGTAACAAAGTCGGTGCTGAGATTGTGAGACAGTCTGTTGTGGACTGATGAGGGGCCGCGTCACAAGGCTTGTAGCTGCTAGTAACTGTTAATAACTTGCTGCTTTCATTTTAGGACTTGTAACTATAAGCTTGTTGCCTCTGCTAAATTGTAACCATCAAGCTCGTTGCCTCCCACCTAGTAAATTCTTCCTGCCTAGTGTCATATGTGTCCATATGTGATCAGATTCAATTTAAGGGACATGGCTACCCACTATCTTCTAGTTGGCCATTCATATCCATACCTGACCACATACAAGACATGGAGGAGGTGTCATCATCAAAGCCCTGTACTCTATAGTTGTATGACTTTAGGAAATGGTTAAATAAGAACAGCCATGAGTGATGCTAGAACCTGCGTCCCCCAGACCTCATAGTAGGGCGTAACCTCATCATCATCTCCTCATGGCTCCTCCCAATGGGATAGTATGACCAGGAATTTGGGACCACTTCTAGGACCCACAGACTTAGGGGGCCCATGAAAATTTGGGTAAATACGGGTAGGTACAAGTAATGGATGGGAATGATAGGGGCACATTTTGCACCCATGTACATCTAGAGCTGGTCTCATCTGCTTCAAAGATTACATTTTTTACTTTTAAGATAGAACACAATTTTTTTTCTCATTAAAATCCAGGAAAATTTACTTTTTTTTGGCTAAAACTTCATCTGAATCCAGGAATAATTACATGGTTCTACAGAGCAGTAAATTGTATGACTTCTCTGGACTCAGCTCTGTCATTTCAACTTTCCTCTGGGACTATTAGAAATATAACTCATTTTGTAGAGTTTATACAATGTATTTAAGGATGTGGAATAACAGGAGGATGTCATCGGAGTCATCAAAGGGTCATAAGAAACTCCAGTAAATGTGGGGATATTTAGGATCTTACATTTTCCATAACAGCTGAAATGTTTTGCTCTATAATCACATATTCCAGGATTGTAGCTTCTCCAAGTGCACTGGACTCAAGTGCTCACACTGCTGTGCTCTGTGCTCTCTGCATTGGTCCGCTCCATAGCCACTCCCTTCTGCTTTGATTGACAACTGTAATATTTTACCAGAATCCATTAGCTACTTTACCTCAGAGCAGAGAGGCAGAGCCGGGGCCAGCAACAGGCATATTCAGGCAACTGCCAGGGCCCAGGGCTGCTGGGGGGGCCCACATGTCTGAATCTCACTATATATATAACCGTGTGGGGCTGTATATAATTAAACTATAAGGGGCTGTATATAACATTACCATGATGGGGCTGCTGGGATGATAAACTAGAGGAACAGAGGACTGTTTTAGTTTCTCAATTTTTAATGCCACCACATGAGTTCACTCCAAAGGGGCCCACTGAGGCTCTGTCGCCTAAGGATCTACTGAAACCTGGAGTCAGCCCTGCACAGAGAATAAGCAGTAGAGCAACTCAAAGCAGAGAACAAAAGCACAGCAGTGTGAGGGCACTCCCTAGTCCACCTGGAGAAGCTACAATGCTCAAATATAAATTCATATTTCATAGTCCTGCTGCTACTAACAATATACAGTACATAGAGATATGTTACTCATCTCTCCAGGGACATAGCTAACACTGCAGAAAGCAAAGAGCACAGCAGTTTGAGGACACATTCTCAGTCCACCAGGAGAAGCTACAATCCTGGAAACAGTCCTGCTGCTACTAAGAACATACACAAAGTTCTGATAACACATCTCTCCAGGGACGATACCTAACACTGGCTGCAGAGAGCACAGAGTACAGCAATGTATAGACATGTCACTGTTACAATTACAGAATAACAATGTATATTTCACTGTCCTGCGGCTACTAATAACATTCACAACGGTCTGATTACACATCTCTCCGGTGCAAAACCTAACACTGCAGAAGGCACAGAGCACAACCGTTTGAGGACACCCCCAGTGCACTTGGAGCAGCTACAATCCTGGAATACAAATTCAAACTTCACAGTTCTGCTTTTACTAAGACACATACACAAAGGACTGATTACACATCTCTCCAGGGACAATACCTAACACTGCAGAAGGCACAGAGCACAGTAGTTTGAGGACGCCCCCAGTGCACTTGGAGCAGCTACAATCCTGGAATACAAATTCAAACTTCACAGTTCTGCTGTTACTAACAACATACACATAGGTCTGATTACACATCTCTCCAGGGACAATACCTAACACTGGTTTCATTATTATACAGGACTGTCCCTGAAACGGACTTTTCTATTATCATCTCCCCATACACTGCATAAATGTAAGATGTCTCAAATAAAATATGAATTCAGATTTCATTACAGCGCCACTCTTGTCTACAGGCCATAAGTGGCATTGCACCTCAAACCCAGTTGGGTAAATGTATCATTTTCTTTCTGGCTTGAAAAAAAGTCAAAAACCTTAGTTTTTGATCTTTTTAACTCAATTTGCCTAAAATTGTTTGCACAGATGCCACTGGCCTCTGCCACATTCATCACCTTGTATTCTAGATACTGGGGCATCAGTCATGATGAATGCCCTCCAATGGGTCACAGATCATACAAACGAATGGCGCCATTTCTTATCTCCGCTCCATTACTGATACTTTTGTATCCATAGACACGGCGATGTTACTGATCTGGATCTTGTCTTATGGCACTGAGCGGATGCAGAACAGGGACATGATAATGGGTCAGGAGGTTGGCTCCTCCATGATAAGGCGACGTCTTCACATGTGGTCAGCGTTAGGGGCATGTTCACATTGTTGTGGTTCTCTTATCCTATCACTTGTCATGCGATGACCACATCTCACTTACGAAAGTTTCGGGTAACTTAGTTATGGTGCCAAAGATAGTGGACGTATCCTACTAGGACGCAGGAGGTAATGATGCAGGATCCTAATATGAAGAGTGAAATATTGGTGGACCAGGTTCATCCCTTGAAACTTTTTAAGACCCGATTCATTAGTTGGGCTCTCCAGAACCAACTTGGGGATGTACCAGTAGCAGCGGCCAAGGGATTGGCTAGTTTTGCGAAAGACTTAGCAAGAGAATGGGGACCAACCTATTTAAAGGGATAGTACCATTAGGACAACCTTTCCTGTAGATGTCATAGACAGGGGTCCAGAACTCAGCACTAGAACTGTGACCGTAAAGTGGAGGACTGGTCTGTGTATAACATAGGTGCCTATACGTTTTAATGGGTACCATGTAATAGGGGCAATTCACTGATCCCAGGGATCCCACTCAGGTCACCCCCCAGACAAACATTTTACTATCCGCCTTCCTCCAGGCATTTATCCTAAGAATAACGTGGCAGGAGAAACGTGGACTTGTTATCCAAGGCAAGTGCAAATTGCCCTGTATGGAAGCCTACAGAAAAACGCTCTAGTCTGGCTTATAGAGGAAGGTCAAATTCCCTTGACCCTCTGTCTTACTCACTCTGCTTAGTTCTGGTGCTGTATCTATGTAGTATTCTTGATTCTGGTTCTGTATCTCAGTCGTAAGAATAGTGACATATCTAGGTAGTAAGTTTTCTTTTTGTTAATGCATCTATGTAGCAATATGAGTTCTGGTAACATATCTATACAGTAATCTTGGTTCTGGTTCTGTATCTACATAGTAGCTCAATTCCACTGCTGTATCTGTAGTAAGATTGGTTTTGGTCATGAAACTTTGTAGTAATCCTGGTTCTGGTAATATATCTATGTAGCAATTAGGTTCTGGTCCCTGTATCTATGTAGTAATCTTGGTTCTGATCTAGTATCTATGTAGTATTTTTTTTGGTGGAGTGGGGGAGGGGGGTTCCCTGTATCTATCTAAGGAAGTAAAGTGACTCAGTGATTAACACTACAGCCTTGCAGTGCTGGGGTCCTGGGTTCAAGTCCCATCCAGGTCAACATCTGCAAAGAGTTTGTATGGTCTCTCCGTGTTTGTGTGGGTGTCCTCCAGGTCCTCCGGTTTCCTCCCACACTCCTAAACATACTGGTAGGTTTTTTTTAGATTGTGAGCCCCATTGGGGACAGGGACTGATTTGGCAAGTTCTGTGCAGCGCTGGGTAATCTGTGTGCGCTATATAAATTAAGGAATTATTCTTATTATTATTATGTAGTTATCTTGGTTCTGGTCCCTGTATCTATGTAGTAATCTTGTTCTGGTCTAATATCTGTTTAATATTCTTGGTTCTGGTCCTTTGTCTATGTAGTAAGATTGGTGATGTATCTAGGTATTATGTTTGTGTCTTAATAAAGGATTATTATTATATTATTGGTGTAGTAGTATAAGATAGGAAATTAGCATGTATAGGTGGCTGCCCACAAAATGGAGCCCCCGAAAATGCTAGTGGTGGCCCGGGTATATCTATATCAGCAGTCAGGCGGAATGGGGGTGGAGAGATGATGGATGTCCTGGATATTTGTATGGGTTGTGGTCCGGGTGGTACCGTGCAGGTTTATGTGAGTGTTAGTAAAGTTGGTTGTATTAATGTATTGGTGTTTCTTAGTAATTACCCGCAGCTGTTTCCAATATAAAAGCTGGCTCTGAGCCCGGCCTCAATGGCTTCCAAGGGTCACAGTCATCCTTTGTGGCTCCGGCCATTGTCCTGTCCATCACACAGCTGTGCTTCAGCGGCCAAAAGGCAAGAAAGTCAAATGGCTTCACATCCATCTCTCTGTCCCCATTACAGGAACAGCAGGAATGTGGGACCTTCATCATTCCAGCATCCCTGGCATTCCCCTCCTCACCAAATATTTCATTGTCTGTGGCCCCTTTTATGTCCTTTGCTTTAACTATATTCTGACCCAAAACCTTAAATTTTCCTAGTAATAAAATCCCTTTCCAATAATTTAAATACAAAAAAATACAAATGAAAGCCATAGCCAAAGCCTGCCATAAATCGTACACAATTCATTCCACTCAATGCCAGTCTGCTCCGCTAAAGGATGCTTCATCTTGGAAACTCGTAATCTGCAGTTTGGTAAATGTTGATTTTTAATTTTTCATTCATTTTATATATTTGGGGCTTTTAAAAAAAGTTCATTACATTATTCAGTTGTGTAAGTAATAGGTGCAGGACCCTGAACACCTCGGTGGCTTTTTTGCTTCCATGTGGAAAATGTCATACCAGGTAAAGTGAAGCTTGGGTGATGTTCACTTTGGTTCAGTGGTTAGCAATCTTGTTTTTCAGTCCTGCGGTTCTGGGATTAATAGCATAAGGTATACAGCTTGGCTCAGTGGTTAGCATGCTTTTCTTGCATGACTGAGGTCCTGGGCTGTATAACATAAATCATACAGCTTGGCTAAGTGGTTAACATGCTTTTCTTGCATGGCTGCGGTCCTGTGTTTGATAATATAAGAATTATATTTTAGCTTAGTGGTTAGCATTTTTGCCTTGTAGTGGTGTGGTCCTGTGTTTGATAAAATAAGGTATACAGCTTGGCTCAGTGGTTAGCATGCTTTTCTTGTAGTGAAGGTCCTGGGTTTGATAACATAAGGTATACAGCTTGGCTCAGTGGTTAGCATGCTTTTCTTGCATGACTGAGGTCCTGGGCTGTATAACATAAATCATACAGCTTGGCTCAGTGGTTAGCATGCTTTTCTTGCATGACTGAGGTCCTGTGTTTGATAATATATGGAATATATGTTGGCTTAGTGGTTAGCATTTTTGCCTTGTAGTGGTATGGTCCTGTGTTTGATAAAATAAGGCAAACAGCTTGGCTCAGTGATTAGCACGCTTTTCTTGCAGGTCCTGGGCTATTTATCATAAATCATACAGTTTGGCTCATTGGTTAGCTCTCTTTTCTTGTAGTGCAGAGGTTTGGTGGTTTGCACTCTTGCCTTGCAGTGCTAAGGTCTTTTGATAACATAAGGCATACAGCTGGAGGAATCAGTGGTTAGCACTGTTGTTTTCCAATAATGGAAAACAAGTGCAATGGAACAAGTGCTGCATGATGGCTCAGTGGTTAGCACTTCTGTCCAAATCTGACCAAGAGCAAATAGTCCTACAGAGTTTGTATGTCCTTCCTATGTTGCAAGTGGAAACCTGCAAAACACAGCTCTCTCCTGATTACAATGGAACACTAGCACAAGATATACTGCATGGGGGCTCAGTGGTTAGTACTCTTGCCTTGTATAGTTGTTGTATAGTTGTGGGTTTGAGAGCATAAGGGCTTAGTTGTTACCACTATTTCTGTTCAGTTCTGCAGTTATGGGTTCAATAGAACAGGGTGTGCAACACACTGGCTCAGTGGTTAATACTGTTGTGGTCCTGAATAGCAGCATCTGCACTGAGTTTTTATATTTTCCCAGTGTTGTATAGGAAACCCCCTACCCCCTTGATTACAATGGAACAATAGGCCAAGATGTCCAGCCAAGTGGGTAGCTCCGTTGTTTTGCAGTTCTGTGGCCCTGGGTTTCAAAGCAAGGGACTCAGTGGTCAGCACTCTTGCCTTGGAGCACTAGGGTCTTGGGTATTTGATAGCACCTAAAGCAAGACCTAAAGCAATGTGGCTCAGTGGTTACTGTTCCTTATACCTGCTAGGGCCATAGCTTAAAAACACAAACTGTGCAGAGTTTAATCATGGTGGCTCAGTGGTTAGATCTCCTTGTGTTGTAAATGAAATCCACAGCCACATCTCTTACATGACTACTATAGATGTACAGCTTGGAGGTCTGCACTGTTGCCCTTCATTGCTGTGGTCCTGGGATTGATAGCAGAAGACATATTGCATCGGGGCCTGGCTCAGTGGGTAGCACTCTTGTTTGCCAGTGCTCAGGTCAATGGTTTAATTGACCAAAAAATTGACCTAAAAATACCAAAAAAAAATATGCCCAGAATATGAAATATAGGGATAACTTGCAAACTAAATGCAGATGTGGCACTTGGTCAGCGGCTAGACTGGTGATAACTACTGGGTGGCTCAGTGGTTAGGACCGGTCTGGTCCCTGACCAAGTGAAACATCTGCATTGAGTTTCCAAGTTTTCCCTATATTGCATATTCTGTTTTCTCCCTGGAATAGGGACTGATCTGAGAAAGGATAATCTATGTGCAGAGTGATGGAATATGTTGGTGCCATATTCAATAAATACTGAGTGAGTTTGTAAATCAGCCCAGAAGTTTCTTCCTTTAAGAAAGCAGCATATCCTGAAATCGAGTAATTTATCGCTTCCATCACGAGATCTGGTAATATAATGGAGATGACTAAACCCCCAACACCCCCCTGGTGCGACCCCCGCAGCATTTCCCAGCACTGAGGGGCCTGATCTTCATTGTCCTATAGATACATACAGGAAATTCTATGATATTTATGAGATTCCGTCGCCTTTTGCTCGGTGCATTGCTTCTCCTCGCATGACTGTCCCTCCCGCATAATCCGACAAGATAATGAAGTGGGCCATTGGCCGCCGATGAGCGCTCATCTTTGTTTTACATTTTCATGGTCCGACCTCCGTGGAATTGAATAAAAGCCGCACTTAATGGGGCACTAAGGATTTTAAAGGCATTTTGGGAATGAGAAATAGCGGCACTTAAAGTCCGTAAAACAAATGACCCCCCAGGGGCGAGATCACCGAGGCCTGAGAGACAGCTCTCATTCACTGCCAACAAGGAAGGGGTTAAATGTCTATAGAAAACCTATTGAAGAGGGAGGGGGGTCCTGAGCCGAAAAGTAAACAGTATCCTTCTATACCCGGATCACCGCTTCCAGGCCATTGTGTGCTATAAAGGGCGGCACTGAAGGGACTATTGTGGACTATATTATTCTCTCTAT
This sequence comes from Engystomops pustulosus, assembly GCF_040894005.1. Taxonomy (NCBI): domain Eukaryota; kingdom Metazoa; phylum Chordata; class Amphibia; order Anura; family Leptodactylidae; genus Engystomops; species Engystomops pustulosus. Next base: position 112,687,348 of record NC_092418.1, on the reverse strand, counting down.
ATCCATTCAGGAATATATTTCCTCAGGATATTTCCCTTTCCCAAACCGATAAAAAGGGACTCAGCACGGACCCAGGAAAGTTCTGTGCAGTCTGGATGATAATAATAAAGCTTTATATAGCGCCATCGTATTCCGTGCGCTGTACAGATCAATGATGGGGTCCCTGGTCACATCTGATTATTACTGGTGACACAATGACATCAATAATTCAGGTTCATGGAGGCCTTTATGCAAGAGAAATCTGCCTAATATATATATCTCCTATCTATCTATCTATCTATCTATCTATCTATCTATCTATCTCCTATCTATCTATCTATCTATCTATCTATCTATCTATCTCCTATCTATCTATCTATCTATCTATCTATCTATCTATCATCTATCTATCTCCTATCTCCTATCTATCTCCTATCTATCTCCTATCTATCTATCTATCTCCTATCTATCTATCTATCATCTATCTATCTCCTATCTATCTATCTATCTATCTCCTATCTATCTATCATCTATCTATCTCCTATCTATCTATCTATCTATCTCCTATCTATCTATCTATCTCATATCTATCTATCTATCATCTATCTATCTCCTATCTATCTATCTATCTATCTCCTATCTATCTATCTCCTATCTATCTATCTCCTATCTATCTATCTATCTATCTATCTATCTATCTATCTATCTATCTCCTATCTATCTATCTATCTATCTATCTCCTATCTATCTATCTATCTATCTCCTATCTATCTATCTATCTATCTCCTATCTATCTATCTATCTATCATCTATCTATCTCCTATCTATCTATCTATCTATCTATCTATCTATCTATCTATCTCCTATCTATCTATCTATCTATCTATCTATCTATCTATCTATCTCCTATCTATCTATCTATCATCTATCTATCATCTATCTATCTCCTATCTATCTATCTATCTATCTATCTATCTATCTATCTATCTCCTATCTATCTATCTATCTATCTATCTATCTATCTATCTCCTATCTATCTATCTATCTATCTATCTATCTATCTATCTATCTCCTATCTATCTATCTATCTATCTATCTCATATCTATCTCCTATCTATCTATCTATCTATCTATCTATCTATCTATCTATCTATCTATCTCCTATCTATCTATCTATCTATCTCCTATCTATCTATCTCCTATCTATCTATCTATCTATCTATCTATCTATCTATCTATCTATCTATCTATCTATCTCCTATCTATCTATCTATCTATCTATCTATCTATCTATCATCTATCTATCTCCTATCTATCTATCTATCTATCTATCTATCTATCTATCTATCTCATATCTATCTTCTATCTATCTATCTATCTATCTATCTATCTATCTATCTATCTATCATCTATCTATCTCCTATCTATCTCCTATCTATCTATCTATCTATCTATCTATCTATCTATCTCATATCTATCTTCTATCTATCTATCTATCTATCTATCTCATATCTATCTATCTATCTATCTCCTATCTATCTATCTATCTATCTATCTATCTATCTATCTATCTCCTATCTATCTATCTCCTATCGATCTATCTATCTATCTCATATCTATCTATCTATTTATCTATCTATCTATCTCCTATCTATCTATCTATCTATCTATCTATCTATCTCATATCTATCTATCTATCTATCTATCTATTATCTATCTATCTATCTATCTATCTATTATCTATCTATCTATCTCCTATCTATCTATCTCCTATCTATCTATCTCCTATCTATCTATCTCCTATCTATCTATCTATCTATCTATCTATCTATCTCATATCTATCTATCTATCTATCTCCTATCTATCTACCTATCTATCTATCTATCTATCTATCTATCTATCTATCTATCTCATATCTATCTATCTATCTATCTCCTATCTATCTATCTATCTATCTCATATCTATCTATCTATCTATCTATCTATCTATCTATCTCCTATCTATCTATCTATCTATCTATCTATCTCCTATCTATCTATCTCATATCTATCTATCTATCTATCTATCTATCTATCTATCTCCTATCTATCTATCTATCTATCTATCTATCTCCTATCTATCTATCTATCTATCTATCTATCTCATATCTATCTCCTATCTATCTATCTATCTATCTATCTATCTATCTATCTATCTATCTCATATCTATCTCCTATCTATCTATCTATCTATCTATCTATCTATCTATCTATCTATCATCTATCTATCTCCTATCTATCTATCTATCTATCTATCTATCTATCTATCTCATATCTATCTCCTATCTATCTATCTATCTATCTATCTATCATCTATCTATCTCCTATCTATCTCCTATCTATCTATCTATCTATCTATCTATCTATCTATCTATCTATCTCCTATCTATCTCCTATCTATCTATCTATCTATCTATCTATCTATCTATCTCCTATCTATCTATCTCATATCTATCTATCTATCTATCTATCTCCTATCTATCTATCTCATATCTATCTATCTATCTATCTATCTATCTATCTATCATCTATCTATCTCCTATCTATCTATCTATCTATCTCATATCTATCTATCTATTTATCTATCTATCTCCTATCTATCTATCTATCTCATATCTATCTATCTATCTATCTATCTATCTATCTATCATCTATCTATCTCCTATCTATCTATCTATCTATCTATCTATCTCCTATCTATCTATCTATCTATCTATCTCATATCTATCTATCTATCTATCTATCTCCTATCTATCTATCTCCTATCTATCTATCTATCTATCTATCTATCTATCTATCTATCTCCTATCTATCTATCTATCTATCTATCTATCTATCTATCTATCATCTATCTATCTCCTATCTATCTATCTATCTATCTATCTCCTATCTATCTATCTATCTATCATCTATCTATCTCCTATCTATCTATCTATCTATCTATCTATCTATCTATCTCATATCTATCTATCTATCTATCTATCTATCTATCTATCTATCTATCATCTATCTATCTCCTATCTATCTCCTATCTATCTATCTATCTATCTATCTATCTATCTCCTATCTATCTCCTATCTATCTATCTATCTATCTATCTATCTATCTATCTATCTCCTATCTATCTATCTATCTATCTCATATCTATCTATCTATCTATCTCCTATCTATCTATCTATCTATCTATCTATCTATCTCCTATCTATCTATCTCATATCTATCTATCTATCTATCTATCTATCTATCTATCTCCTATCTATCTATCTATCTATCTATCTCCTATCTATCTATCTATCTATCTCCTATCTATCTATCTATCATCTATCTATCTCCTATCTATCTATCTATCTATCTATCTATCTATCTCCTATCTATCTATCTATCTATCTCCTATCTATCTATCTATCTATCTATCTATCTATCTCCTATCTATCTATCTATCTATCTATCTATCATCTATCTATCTCCTATCTATCTATCTATCTATCTATCTATCTATCTATCTATCATCTATCTATCTCCTATCTATCTCCTATCTATCTATCTATCTATCTATCTATCATCTATCTATCTATCTATCTCCTATCTATCTATCTATCTATCTATCTCATATCTATCTATCTATCTATCTATCTATCTATCTATCTATCTATCTATCTATCTCCTATCTATCTATCTATCTATCTCCTATCTATCTATCTCATATCTATCTATCTATCTATCTATCTATCTATCTATCTCCTATCTATCTATCTATCTATCTATCTCCTATCTATCTATCTCATATCTATCTATCTATCTATCTATCTATCTATCTATCTATCTATCTCCTATCTATCTATCTATCTATCCCCTATCTATCTCATATCTATCTATCTATCTATCTATCTATCTATCTATCTATCATCTATCTATCTCCTATCTATCTATCTATCTATCTATCATCTATCTATCTCCTATCTATCTATCTATCTATCTATCTATCTCATATCTATCTCCTATCTATCTATCTATCTATCTATCTATCTATCTATCTATCTATCTCCTATCTATCTATCTATCTATCTATCTATCTATCTATCTATCATCTATCTATCTATATCCTATCTATCTCCTATCTATCTATCTATCTATCTATCTATCTATCTATCTATCTATCTCCTATCTATCTCCTATCTATCTATCTATCTATCTATCTCCTATCTATCTATCTATCTATCTATCTATCTCATATCTATCTATCTATCTATCTCATATCTATCTATCTATCTATCCATCTCCTATCTATCTATCTCCTATCTATCTATCTATCTATCTATCTCCTATCTATCTATCTATCTATCTATCTCCTATCTATCTATCTCATATCTATCTATCTATCTATCTATCTCCTATCTATCTATCTCCTATCTATCTATCTATCTATCTATCTATCTATCTCCTATCTATCTATCTATCTATCTATCTATCATCTATCTATCTCCTATCTATCTATCTATCTATCTATCTCCTATCTATCTATCTATCTATCTATCTATCTATCTATCTATCATCTATCTATCTCCTATCTATCTATCTATCTATCTCATATCTATCTCCTATCTATCTATCTATCTATCTATCTATCTATCTCCTATCTATTTATCTATCTATCTATCTATCATCTATCTATCTCCTATCTATCTCCTATCTATCTCCTATCTATCTCCTATCTATCTATCTATCTATCTATCTATCTATCTCCTATCTATCTATCTATCTCATATCTATCTATCTATCTATCTATCTATCTATCATCTATCTATCTGTATCATATCTATCTCCTATCTATCTATCTATCTATCTCCTATCTATCTATCTATCTATCTATCTATCTATCTATCTATCTATCTATCATCTATCTGTATCATAACTATCTATCTATCTATCTATCTATCTATCTATCTCATATCTATCTCCTATCTATCTATCTATCTATCTATCTATCTATCTCATATTTATCTATCTCCTATCTATCTATCTATCTATCTATCTATCTATCTATCTATCTCATATCTATCTCCTATCTATCTATCTATCTATCTCCTATCTATCTATCTCATATTTATCTATCTCCTATCTATCTATCTATCTATCTATCTATCTATCTATCATCTATCTGTATCATAACTATCTATCTATCTATCTCATATCTATCTATCTCCTATCTATCTATCTATCTATCTATCTATCTCATATCTATCTATCTCATATCTATCTATCTCATATCTATCTATCTCCTATCTATCTATCTCCTATCTATCTATCTCCTATCTATCTATCTCCTATCTATCTATCTATCTATCTCATATCTATCTATCTATCTATCTATCTATCTATCTCCTATCTATCTATCTATCTATCTATCTATCTATCTATCTATCTATATATCTATCTATCTATCTACTATCTATCTATCTATCTCCTATCTATCTATCTATCTGTATCATATCTATCTATCCATCTCATATCTATATATCTATGGGGCCACATTTATCACTTGTTTTTTCTGTTGTTTTTGCGCCTTTTCGTTTAGGCGCACCGTTTTTGCGCCATTTTTGCGATTAAACGTCAAATTAGCCGCGCAGCTAAAATAACCACCTTTCCCTCATCTATCGTTCAATTCCAGATGTTTTGCTGCGCCTAATGATATTCATCACATTCGACTTTTGCATTTAGGCGCAAAAACACTCCAGCCCGAAGGTGGCGTTATCTGAGAAGAAAGCACTGAGCCCCTTTGCAGAAGAGCTCATTTCTAGCAGCAAAGCTCAGCCAGACACTGGAACATATAATAGATACATTAGATACACTGCAGACACTGGTACATATAATAGATACATTAGATACACTGCAGACACTGGAACATATAATAGATACAATTAGATACATTACAGACAGAAGCTGCAGACTCTATTTACAGTTCATCACCTTCTATTTACAAAATATTCTGCAAAACCTGAGCTCAGAGCAAGAGAGAAGAGAAGTTTGCACAAGTTTGCAGAAGCTACAAACAAGTGTCCCCCATGTAATTCTGCACAGTATCACCAGTGTGTCTGAGGGGGATACTGTGCAGAATTACAGGGGTGCAGCAGGAGACCAGCACTGGGGGATCCCCTCCAGGAGAAGCCCCTGCTGAGGAGGTCACTGGGTGCTGGGGGTCACACACCTGGGTGCTGCTGAGGAGGTCACTGGGTGCTGGGTGTCACACACCTGGGTGCTGCTGAGGAGGTCACTGGGTGCAGGGTGTCACACACCTGGGTGCTGCTGAGGAGGTCACTGGGTGCTGGGTGTCACACACCTGGGTGCTGCTGTGAGTGTTATCTCCATTCTGGGCTGTGGGAGAAGCAGAGAGGAGCTTGTAGCAGGATCACATGTAAGTGTCCGAATCCAACACTGCGCCTAAACTGCGCCTAAACTGTGTTAAAGTAAAGTGATTAATAAGAGGCAGAAAATATACTTATCACAGATGGTTGTAGCTTGTGATAATTCTGGCAAAACAGTGCGCCAGAATTTAGGCGCAACTACTACACTTAGGCGCACAAAAGTGATAAATGTGGCCCCAAATGTCATATTTGGAACACATTTGGAACTTCATTTACTTATATAAGATATTAGATAGTTAAATATGAGATCAGATCAAAAGTTATGAGAGATACTGTAGATATGAGGTTTATGGGTGAATAGAATCTTTATCCTTGAGGCAAATTTGTTGCTAACAAACATAAAAAGCAATAAAATACAAAAACACAAATATTACATAACCTGACATAAACCTCACGCAGTGGCGTAACTAGAAGCTGATGGGCCCCAGTGCAAAGTCTGTGCCAGGCCCCCGACTATAATGTATGGTGCATAGTAATAGTCTTCTCATATGGGAAAGTGAGACCTCTTAGGCCCAGATGCGACCGCATCCTCTGCACCCACCCAAGTTATGCCCCTGACCTCACGTCTAGTCAGTCTTCTATGAGTTAAACAAGCTGATACATTGGGGGTCATTTACTAAGGGCCCGATACGCGTTTTCCCGACGTGTTAACCGAAAATTTCCGATTTGCGGCAATTTTCCTTGAATTGCCCCGGGATTTTGGCGCACGCGATCGGATTGTGGCACATCGGCACATTTACTTACCCGGTCCATTCGCGTTCCGGCGGCGGCTTCTCTGACGAGCGTTTGGGTCTTCCGGTGATTCATGAAGGTCCTGCGCCCGATGTCCACCAGGTGTCGCTGCTGCGCTGAAGTCCGCCGAGGTGCCCCGGAGTTCATCGTCTTCATCGTGGTGCATGTGAGTATGGCTCGTGCGACCAATTTCTTTTTTTAAATGCGGCGGTTTTTCAGAATCCGTCAGGTTACCGTTCGGCCACGCCCCCTAATTTCTATCACGTGCATGCCAGCGCCGATGCGCCACAATCCGATCGCGTGCGCCAAAATCCTGGGGCAATTCAAGGAAAATCGCTGCAAATCGGAAATTTTCCGGTAACAGGTCGGGAAAACGCGAATTGGGCCCTTAGTAAATGACCCCCAATGTGCCCCATTGTTGCAAACTACCAGGGAGCATGGTCCAGCATGGGAAGAATTATAGCAATGTACATATGCAACCTTTAAAACACAATTAAGAGTGTGCTCATTCACTGACAGCAAGCAGAGTTTTGCAAGTTTTGCACAACTTTTTATGGATTTAGTAATTAACTTTTATTAACCTCAAATCTGAACTTCACCCCTGTAAGTCTTCTGTATGAGCACAATCCACGCCATGACAATTGCCTTTAAGACGTAGCATTCAGAACCATTACATCTTTATCTCTCTGTCTAACATTATAATATTTGCTTTTCTGAGACCCTAATGAATGTCCACAAGGGCAAAGATCCCTTTACACCCCCCCCCCCTGTAAACAAATGGACGCCCCTTTCACCATTTGCAGAGGGACATTTTAATTCAATCAATGAAACCGGCCATAAAATAACAAGTCCCCGAGATAAGGAAGACAGATCATGGCAGCGCCTGCCAGGGCTGCGGCCAATACAACTTCCTTCCAAGGGACTTCAATTAAAGACAAATAAAATCAAGGGAAACTGCACAAGTGGAAAATTACCTTAAAGGTGAGAAGAATAGAGGGACAGGGGTTTATTGGGGTCACTGTAACCTAAACATGAGATAACCTCTCATTGGGGCATCACCAGGATGGGAGATCACTGAACTGATGGCAAATTAGGTTCAAAAGTAGGTTCTGCTTTGATGTTTTTTATGTTCTTAAAGGGGGATTCCACCTCATATATCCCCTGACATTAAAGGGAAACTCTTCATTATAATTCATAGCATGAATAGATCCTACAATGGATACTTTGTGCGATTGAAAGTTGTGTGACTCTGCGTCTTCCTTTAAGGATTGTTCTCAATATAATATACTCAGGGCGTGTTCCCCCTTTAAATTATCCGAAGGTTTGACAAATTATAAAATGGAACGGATGACTATGGATATAAATGAGAGTTTCTTTTTAAATCTGTTCTTTGGGAGATATTAAGATAAAATCATCAAGACGTAGGGAGCCGGCTCCATAAAACTGACCTGATTTTTTTTAGAACTGGTAATAAAATTGCTAAAAAGTTATATTGTAACGATTCTCGACTCTCCTGGAGTCTGTGTATCCAAACCTGGACATGTGACTGACTCAGCCAATCACTGGTTACTACAGGAGCCTGTAAATACCCGTGAGCTTAGCTCTGGAGCCAGTGATTGGCTGAAGTGGTCACATGACCTTGCTAGGAAATCATCATTGGATGTCAGGGTAGAGAGACTAATGAGGGATCGGGAAAGACCCTAATTAGAGTAGTGGCCGATCAGTGAGATACATAGTGCTTATATCACTAAAGTCCGAGCCCACGTGGTCATGTAAGCCGTGTCCGACCTCCTGGAGCAGTTTCTGGAATGGCCCTGCACCTCAACCCAATTTTCGTGGGAATTTCTGTCAAAAAAAGGAGGTTCTCAAAAAGTAGCCGTCCTCCTGGAGACTCGGCCCATGGGGATTGGGTCCTCCCAGGAAGAGCGCCCTCTGGTGGACACACCCTGGGAACAGCAGCTCTGGTTCACCACCAGTAGGACCAGGTCCCCCAGGCCTAATCAAGGCCCAAGGAGGATGGAAACTTTCTGAGAACCTCCTGGTCTTGACCGACAAGGTGCAAGTGCAGAAAAGACTCCAGGAGGTGGGGGATGTTTTCCAAGACCTTCTGGTTCGATTTGATCCAGAATAGAATTTTTTGTCTCTAGTTGTCACCCAGCTTTTCCATACACAGTTACAGCAACTTAAAGGATTTTTTTGACTTAACTCATAAGTTATATATTTTCAGTGCAGTTTTTGGAAGTTTTTCCCCTTGTTTCTTGGCGCAGTATTATAATCAGTTCCATGATGTGAATTCTTTAGTGATCCATTCATAGAAAGGGTGAATCCGCAGGTCACGGACCAAAGCCCTTGAATTCCTACATAACAGGGTATAAATCAGCGCAGCCCTGTCCCTGACCATACAACATGCCCATGAACATGAAGGATCCTTCTCTTTGTTGCAGTCCATGATTTATGTAAATGATGAGAGCGGACATTCTTCCCTCTCTTCTCCCCCAATCTATATGACGGTCATATGTGAGAACATTGAATAACTGCGGCCTCAAAAGAAAAATTTCCAGTTTCCTCCGACCATAGAATCCTATGTAATTGTATTTCTCTCTTAAAGGGGAAATCCATAATTGCACAATATATTTACTGCATTGCCCAAATCTACCTAAATATCGAGTCGTTTTTATTCTAAGCTAATTTTTATGATATTTTATTCTCACAGTTCTTTTATTTGTATCAGAAAGCAGTGCATTGTGGGATTTCACACAGATGATAATGTAAGACTGGTCAATAGATGTCACAAAAAACTCCTGGGTACCAAGGCCAAAGCTAAGGGAGGTGCAGGGGTGATGGATCTGAAGCCAGGCGATCTTTAAGATTGGTCTGGCATACAATTATTATTGCAAAAGATGTGGAAAGTTTTAGATCTATTTGCATTCACTGACAACAAGCGGAAATAGTCTCTCTACACTGATACATTGTAACAAACAGGCTCTATAATGTATCTTGCTCAATGATAAATGCATAGACTGAATACAATTGTAGCAAAGAATCAACTTTAGTAGATATACATTAGATCTGTTTTTTAGCTGTGTTCACATTCACTGACAGCAAGCAGAAATATTCTCTATGTGCTGAAGAAATATATATATATATTATATATTTAGCTCAAAGAGAACTTCATAGACTGAATACAATTGTAGCTGATACTTATTTGTAATTGGGGATACTTGGGATCTGGGTGGTTTTCTAGTGTCTAAATGTCCCCATTCGCTGACAGCAAGCAGAAATATTCTCTCTCTGCTGAATAAACATCTATTTTATATATTTAGCTAAAAGACAATTGCATAAACTGAGTACAATTGTAACTGATACTCATTTGTGAGTGGGGATAGATTGGATCTGTGTGGTTTTCTAGTGTCCTAATGTTCCTGTTCACTGACAGCAAGTAGAATTATCATCTCTATGATAGGACATTGTAACAAGCATCTATGAATGTAGATCAAAGAGAGCAAAAAAAACAAAATGCTCTAGAAGCCAAAACTTATGTGAATAAATTCAATTTGTAAAAGTTTCCAGTGTTTAAATGTACCCATTCACTGACAGCAAGCAAAACTATTCTCTGTTAGCTGATACATTGTAACAAACAGGCAGTATTTTGTATCTTGCTCAATGAGAAATGCATAGACTGGATTCAATTGTAGCTAAGAATCTGCTATAAGTCGATATATATTAGATCTGTTTTTCTTTTAGTTCTGTTCACATTCGCTGACAGCAAGCACAAATATTCTATTAAACAAACGTCTAAATTATATATTTAGTTCAAAGAGAACTTCACAGACTTCCTACTTACATTGATCCATTGTAACAAACTTCTTTGTTGTGCATTTAGGCCAATGAGAATTGCATAGACTGAATACAACTGTATCCAAATGTGTAATTCTATAGGTGGCAATGTATTACACGTGTGGCTTTCTAGTGTCTGTTACAGTGGGGTAACTAGAAGCTGATGGGCCCCAGTGCAAAGTCTGTGCCGGGCCCCCGACTATAATGTATGATTTATAGTAATAGTCTTCTCATATGGGAAAGTGACACCATAAGGGCCCCCTAAACCTCTTGGGCCCAGGTGCAATCGCAACCTCTGCACCGCCTATAGTTACACCCCTGATCTGTTCCTATTCACTGACAGCAAGCAGAAGTGCAGTCCGATATGGAAATAGCAGAATGCTTCATTATACACCGCCCATGATTTATATAGATTTGACAATCCCTTTAATATAAGGGGCAGGGGGAGCTTACATCTTGATGTACTGGTTATCCTCCCTCCCAGCTGCGCCCAGAGACCCCAGTACTGGTCTGACCGGACCCTATAATGCTAAACGATGGCTATAAAATCGGGTGCTGTGGGATCTTTACTCCGAGAATTGTGAAACTGAAGAAATTCCTGTTTTTCCCAATCTTCCCAAGGTCTTTAATCCTTCAGTGATGAGACTTCATATGCAAGTGGATCCCTTTGCATATGTAAACAGATATTAGCAAGTCCTTGTAGGGAGCAGCAATGATTAACCTGTTTAGTGCTAGACATAGATATACAGATAATTCCATAGATAAGACCCCGGGGGTCATCTGCATCAATAACTCCGAACACCATGATCAAATGTTCTGCTCTGGAGCAACATCAGTGGGACATATCTGCTGCTGCACCCATCTCTTATCCCATCCCTCTGTCCGAGGGAAAGCTGGGTGACTACTAATATGGCTTGGGAAATGGCTGCCACCTCTGTGCCCCTATAGCTAAACCTGTGCCCCATATTCATGAATTCCTTCCAGAATGTACCCAGCACCCTAGAGAAGCCATGACCACCCAGGCCTCACACTGCTGTGCTCTCGGCTCCCTGCATTGAGCTGCTCCTTAGTTCCTCCCTTCTGCTCTGAGTAACTGCTATAGTGTCCAACATGGGAAGGGACCGTGTAGCAGTCCAAATCACAGATAACAGAGCACAGCAGTGTGAGACGTTGAGTGAGAGAACCACCAGCCATGTTGGCATGTTTTTGGTTTTTTGGAGATAACCCCTGCTACATGTGTCTGGGATTTCTCCGCTGTGTGCATGTCTATGAGTGGATCAGGAGAGTCTGGTGTCTCATATGCATGGCTAGCCTCATATAAGGGGTTCTTAAGAAATTATTTCCATTGTCTCTGAATTTGGGGGATCAAGAAGATACATGTATCACACATACATTCTAGTGACATCAGTTAGCTGTGTGTAATACCCCAGTTCTCCTGCGGAGGTGCTGCAGAGAATGGAGCACTTGCTTTTCAGGGATGTCCCCTCTTACTCTGATATTAGAAGATTACCATTGGTCGGCATGAGGGTAAATATCCCGTCTCTGGAAACCTTCCTGACATATGTTAGGGGTATAAGATCCCCGGATAATCAATGTAAATGCGATTACCTCCTCATTTGTCACCATTACCTGCAGACCTATTAGTGGTTGTAGGATGGGTCTAGTCTAGACTTAGAGGTTAATGTTTTACTCTCCCCCATTATCCTAATGCTTCTAAGGGTTCTTATAGGTAAATTCGTTATCTCATTTAGACTTCATTAAGCAAATTAAGTAAATATTACAAAATCAGACAATTGGACTAAAAACTGAGGCACATGGAGCAGGGGAGGTAGTGATAAGAGGGCCACATGCACATCTCAGAGGTCTGAATAATGAGGTTCTGCAGCAGCGGAGGTGTGTGTGATGATGCAGTTGAGATGAGTATTATGGGGTTATAGAGCAGCTGAGGTGTGTATTATGAGGTTCTTCAGCAGCTGAGGTGTGTATTATGAGGTTCTGCAGCAGCTGAGATGTGGATTATGAGGTTCTGCAGCAGCTGAGGTGTATATTAAGAAGTTCTGCAGCAGCTGAGATGTGGATTATGAGGTTCTTCAGCAGCTGAGGTGTGTATTATGAGGTTCTTCAGCAGCTGAGGTGTGTATTATGAGGTTCTGCAGCAGCTGAGATGTGGATTATGAAGTTATTCAGCAGCTGGGTGTATATTAAGAAGTTCTGCAGCAGATGAGGTGTGCAATATGAGGTTCCGTAGAAGCTGACGTGTGTATGATGATGTTCTGCAGTGGCTCAGGTATATATAAGGGTCCTGGTACAGCTAAGGTTTGTATCATGAGGTTCTGCAACGGCGAAGGTGTGTATTATGATGTCCTGGAAGCTGATGGTGTGGTGTGTACAATGTGTATTATGATATTCTGCAGCAACTGAGGTGTGCATTATGATTTCCTGGTACAGCTGAGGTTTGCATTATGAAGTTCTGCAGCAGCTGAGGGTATGTATTAGGTTCTGCAGAAGCTGAGGTGTGTATTATGATGTTCTGCAGCAGCTGATGTGTGTATTAGATTCTGCAGAAGCTGAGGTATGTATTTTGATGTTCTGCAGCAGAAGCTGAGGTATGTATTATGAGGTGCTGCAGCAGCTGAGGTATGTATTATGAGGTGCTGCAGCAGCTGAGGTGTGTATTATGATGTCCTGGTACAGCTGAGGTTTGCATTATGATGTTCTGCAGCAGATGAGGGGTGTATTATGATGTCCTGGTACAGCTGAGGTTTGCATTATGATGTTCTGCAGCAGATGAGGGGTGTATTATGATGTCCTGGTACAGCTGAGGTTTGCATTATAATGTTCTGCAGCAGCTAAGGGTATGTATTAGGTTCAGCAGCTGAGGGTATGTATTAGGTTCTGCAGAAGCCGAGGTGTGTATTATGATGTTCTGCAGCAGCTGATGTGTGTATTATGAAGTACTCGACACGTGTAAAAAAAATGGTTGTTTCGAAAACAAAACCGCCATGTTTTCCTAATCCTATGAAGCCCCTGTAATATATCACATTGTAATAAAAGCAAATACAACGGTGAGTTCATTTCTTAAGAATTTATTAAGAAACACTCTGTACATGGTTCAGTATATGGCGTGTAAGGACGGCGATACTGAATCAGAAACATCAGAAGATCTAGGGTTAACAGTCATAACATATCGGATAAGTGCAATCACATACAACATGGCGCAGTCCATCCACGGTGGTCTCCTACATCAATAGGTCAGTCTAGAAGATACCAATGCATCTCATGTCATTGATGGAAGTAGACATCCAAGTGGTCCAATGCTATAGTTCCTGAGATCCATGAAATCAAGCTGGTTTATCCATGAGATATAGAAGGTTGAGGTCCCAAGATGCCACCAGATGAGGACCCTAATCCACTTTCTTATAGTTGGTGTCATCCTGATTTGGGTTTACCATATAGCACCATAGCTCATCCCTATAAGGACTTGTGGTGGGCTCTTGGATATGGTAGATGGTGTGGTCAGAGGTAGGACCTCCACTCTTTTGAGGACGCCCTTGTGAATTTGTGATATGTTATAATATAATACACACTGTCTATATTCTTCTACTCTACTTTATGGAACATAAAGTCAGATCCTACACAGATCCGGCACAGACCCCCGAAACCATTTACATCGAAACTTGACCCTACTACGAAATTGTCACTGGCTCTATCCCTTGTACTATGCCCTTATCCTACGTACACACTGAATAAATAGCACACAAGACAATCATGATGTATCTGTACATATATACAGATATGGGGGAGGGGACAATATGGGGGATTGGGGGATCACGTATTAACCATTCAGCTTTGTTCATGTTCAGTACAATACAGAGGTCTAGAAAATTGAAATGCTGGAAGGGTCCCTGTACAGAGACAATAAATTTGGTAGCGTAAAGGACAATTGTATAAAAGTTTATTGTGAACCAATCAATAGTCCTTAGGTCCGGCCTACAATAAAGATACAAAAAAACAAGGGGGAAAAATTGTATAAATAACTTGTATACCTCTCAGTCAATATGAAATATATATATACACATAATACAAGAAGGCAGTCCATGGTATCCAGGCTCTGTTAGCTGGAATGGAAACTGGAGGATTCGGACTCGGTTGAGACCGATGAAAGTCCGGCACGCTTTTTGGAAAGAATTTTTAAACTGGACCCTCTGCTGACGGACGTAAGGGCGTTTTGGGCAGAGGTCTTGAATTTGGCTCCAAGGAAGGCGTATAAGATGGGGTTGAGGCAGCAGTGGAAGAAGGCCAAGGCTTCTGTGATGGAGATCCACTTGTGGAGCATATTATCCATGTAACAATCGAATTTCAAGAGTCCCAGTAAACCAAAGGTGTCTATGGTCAGGCAGATGTAATACGGGAGCCAACAGGCAAAGAACGCCAAGATGAGGATCACAGTGGTCTTCAAAGCTTTGCGTTTTTGATGGCCCTTTGAATGGGACAACTTTGAAATGATGACACAATAACAAGTTAAGATGATGAGTCCGGGCAAGACAAGTCCAACTGTGATGTGGAGGAAGCGGAACCCAACAGTCCAGTTTTCTCGGTTTTCCACCGGGTAAATTCTGTCACAGACAAAGGTGCCTTCTATGTCTGACACACTGGCAAATACAAGGTCGGGAACAGTCAACAAGATAGCCGGGAGCCAAACCCCAGCATACACAATTCTCTCCGCTAAGAGCTTCCTAGATCCTTGGCTGTTGGTGGCATGGACAATCGCCAAGTAGCGATCCAAGCTGATGAAGGCCAAGATTAAGACGCTGCTGTAGAGGTTGACTGTGTAAATAACGTGGACGGCTTTACACAAGAATTCTTTGAAGTACCAACCAATGGCGGCATCCACCGACCAAAACGGGAGCGTGAACACAAAGAGCAGGTCAGCCACGGAGAGATGCAGCCTGTACTTGTCAGTCATGGTTCTGGACTTCTTCTGATAGCCCATGACCAACACCACCAGTCCATTGCCGATAATTCCAAGGAGGAAGATGAAGGAGTAGACAGTGGGAAGGAATATTCGGTTGAAGTCGTTGTTCTCCTGGGTAAAGCATGGTCCCAGAAGATCCAAAAAATCTTCAGTGCCATTGGAATCTGTATTATTATCATCCAAGAAATCTATCGACCCGGAGAACTGTAACAAAAGACAAAAATAAGTTATTACGAGCTTTAAAACAAAAACTGAGAATAAGCTGCAAAATCCCCTATGAGTACGAGGTGGAAGGTGACACATTTGGGACGCTTTGCACGATTTAGAGGTAGACACTCTCCTACTATGACTTCCTAGTCTCTTGTGTCATTGGGTGCACAATATTTGTATATAGGAGTTCACAGAAGGTTCCTCCCGTGCTGCAGCTGACAAGGTTTGTTTCCAAAATCCTAAGACAAACACATCAGCATTTAACGTTCAGCTGGCAGATGGCGAGTGATGGACACGGACCCAACTGTGCAGCAAGTGCCGACAGCTTCAGGACACAAGACCAGGCAAAGGAAACAAATGGGCACGGAGCAATAAGGAGATCGTTCTACTGCAACAACAGGTTATCAAGACACTGGAAACCAAATGGACAATTATATGGCAACTAAAATATATAGTAACTATTAGGAAATAATCACTTTTAAAGATACCGTTTTGTGCAATTTGGGGTAGCAGTTGTGCAGCTAGCTGACAAGATAAATGCAGTGGCGCCCTCTAGCTGAAGAATACGGAATCTCTATATATCACTTGTACAAATCTCCCCACTCCAAACTGACACATTGGGGCACATTTACCAAGAGTGTAGGAAACTGCACTAAAAGTGCTCTGCCCGTGTATAACGCTGGGTGCGCCAGATTCATTTAGAACGTGCGCCAAAAATCATGAATCTGGGCTTACCTATACTGGCCCAACAGAGTTCATCAACTATTTAGTGGTGCACCTTTAACATAGGGCGCACAACAGACTTTGCATGTTAAATCTGGCGCACAGTCCGACTGAGCACTGGGCGCCCCCTAATATGTGTCACATGGAGGCAGCGCAGCTGCACCACAATAGGGTCGCGTGCGACACAATAGCAGCGCGGACACTTCTTAAATACCTGTGCAAGGAGTTTACACTAGAAAAAACGTGCAAAATCCGACAGAAAACAGACACAGGTCCCTTAGTAAATGTGCCCCAATATTTCTCTTTGTATTTCATATATATTACATTCTGTTGTCTATAATTGAAATATTTAGCGATTATTTATCCATGATCAATTATTATCAGATTAACATTTGCAATAATTAATTGAAAATAAGTATTTAGTAATAAAGACCCCAGAGTTGATCCAATATTTTGCCGAATCTTATGGATCACTTTATTGTAGTACATGACAGCGGGGCGATATCGGGCAGATCACTCCTGTGTCCCCCAGCACCACCAATTTGTAAATTTATTGCAAAATACTTAAAAAAAGGGAAGTGTATTACACAAAATAACAATGTAAAGGCTGTGTCTTAAAGGCAAAGCGGGATTTTTTAAAAGTTGAGTAACGGTTCAATGCTATATTAGCAAGAGGGTCAGACTGGTCAAGAATTGAGTGGACTGTGGGGTAATTGCCACCTGATATGGACTGGACACTGTGGTCACTGGGTAGTATATGGACCAGTTCTATTATGGGTCTGACTCTCAGCAAGTCCATAGTCACCCTGCCCTATAGGCTAGCAGGTTATCTGGATAAAACCCATTCTCTCAACTGTGTTCCTAAATTATTTGGTAATTTCCAAAAATGCAAATATTGTATCAGATCACAGAACTTTCTCATGAACCTCATGCACCAGGGACTTAATGCTTCCCTATTTCCCTAACTAACCAAATGCTAGAACAAATATCTCCAAAATCACTGGAAGTATCAGGCTAGGTAGTAAGTAGTACCTACCTGATCCCCACCACCAACGCTCACCAAACAACCAGACACCAGCTAATAAAACCATATCGGACTGATATATCTATGTCTACAGTCTCTGAGATTATTGTTACATAGTATTTGTGGTCTTATGGTAACATTATAGTATTTCCATCAGGGCTCTAGATTTCTAAGTTTACAAAGTTGCAAAAACAAAATAAAACTTGCAACAATTTACAGCTAAATATAATTGTGCTAAAAACAGGGAAATATTATAACTGCAGAAAGTTTGTAAAATACTGATGAAGTGCCCAGAAAAGTCCCCCTCTTCTGGATCAGAAAGTGAAGAGCCAGTGTAGTCGTGCACTTACCAGCTCCATGTCTGCTTGTCCCTCTGGTTCCAGGTTGCTGCAGGCTGTGGCTCTCAGTGAGTCCTGGGTGCGCACAGAGTGACTATAGGATGCAGGCAGCAGCTCTATATATAGGTGCCCACCCCTCAGCCTCCCCTCCAATGCCCGAAGTCCTGTGTGCACTGACAATGGCTGCTCAGCACCTCCTGTTGTTTATCCTGCAGCTGGCAGGGGCTTTGTGTCTCAGATAAGCATCTGCAGAAAACATCAGCTACAAGAAGAAGTAATGTCACTGTCCTGCACAAGACTGACACAGCACGAGGGGGTCCTGCACTCGGGGGGCTCTGTATAAGGGAATCCAGTATATGTATACAGGGAAAGGGGGTCCTACACTAAGGGGGCTCCATTGTATGTATATAAGGAAAGGGGGCCCTGCACTCGGGGGGCTCTGTGTATAAGGGGCTCCAACATATGTATATATAGAAGAAAGGGAGTCCTGCACTAAGGGGGCTCGAGCCTCCAGTATATGTATCTGTAATCTTCTATCTCAAATATATTTATTTATCATATATTTCCTATGTATTCTCTCATCTATCTGATCTATCTGTATACTTTCTATTCATTATATCTATCTATCATCTTATATCTATCTCTCAGCTATCTGATTTATCTGTATACTATCTATATTTCATATCTATCTCCTATCTATCTATCTCATATCTATCTATCTATCTATCTATCTATCCCATACCTATATCTATCTATCTATCTATCTATCTATCTATCTATCTATCTATCTATCTATCTATCTATATATCTCCTATCTATCTCATATATATCTATTATCTTTCTATCATCTATCTATCTATCTATCTATCTATCTATCTATCTATCTATCTATCTATCTATATATCATCTATCTATCTATCTATCTATCTATCTCATATCTATCTCCTATCTATCTATCTATCTATCTATCTATCTATCTATCTCCTATCTATCTATCTATCTTATATCTATCTATCTATCTATCTATCTATCTATCTATCTATCTATCTATCTATCTCCTATCTATCTATCTATCTATCTATCTATCTATCTATCTATCTCATAACTAATATCTATCTCTCACCTTTCTATTATATATACTTCACGTCTATCTATAATAATCAGACATGGCAGATTGCACTGGAATCCAAAAGGAAAGCAACATTTCTTTGTCTCTGTATAAAAAATGGGGAATACAAGTGTTGAGCTTAATATAAGGGTCAATGATAGACCCCATTATAAGGTGTCCACCATGTCTAGAACCATCTGTGTCCCCATCCTATGAATGCATCAAATAGTCCCAAAGTGTATATATATATATTTATGTATATTCTAAAATAACAAAACCAACCAATATTATGTATGACACTTTGAATTAGTTGTTTAAATTTATGTTTTGTTTTTTTTTTAAATATATTTTTATTATTACAGGAGATGTGATTTATTTTTTATGTGTTGGTAACGTGACATAGATAATGATGGGGGTTAAAAAAAAATGCTGAAGATATTTGCTTCTATTCCACTGAGATGAGGCGAGGAAGGTAAATGGAAGATTGCAGGTAACAAAAAAAAAAAATCATCCATTTTGAGGTTATTATTGTGTGACCGCCCCTCCCCCAATACACGGTAGTAGCGGTGGGGGCTCCTATGTGATGACTGAATATAGACACATCCCTGCTGTCTCCTGTCTATGCTGCTGACACTTGTGTTATTGAAGATTATTGTAGGGTTGTGATTATGGTGCCTTTAGTATTGTGCTCCTGTAGAGGTGTGAGAAGGGGGGATGCTCTGCAGGCAGAGTATCTATTCTATGTGTATTTCATGTTAATATCCGCAGAGTGAAACTGTTGTATGTAAAAAAAGGGAGAGGTAGGTATAATGGGAGCTTGTGCCAGGGCACCTGTGTGGCATTGACATGTAAATGAGACATTATATTCGGGCAGGAAGGGAGGGCGCAGTATCGCTGGCACACTTTATGCTGATGCCTAATACACAAAGTCATTTGTAGCTGTGGATTTAGGATTATAGGGTGGAAATGAACAAATATGTGTAATGTAGGGGCAGTGCCCTATTCTGTGGAGCTGTAATGTGGGGGTACTGCCTGCGCCCCATTATTGTCCACTCCACCTGCAGTTTAAACTAGTTTTGGTTTCAATTTATGGGGCTACATTGTTTCCAGTCCTTGTCAAATGTTGGGGTGTCAGTCTGATTTACTACTCCTAATTCTTGGGGTAACAGTCATCTATGGCAGACCGGTGCTCATTGTAACAGTCTCACCTGTATCACACATGTAATCCATCAGGTAACAGTCTCACCTGTATCACACATGTAATCCATCAGGTAACAGTCTCACCTGTATCACACATGTAATCCATCAGGTTATAGTCTCCCCTGTATCACACATGTAATCCATCAGGTAACAGTCTCACCTGTATCACACATGTAATCCATCAGGTAACAGTCTCACCTGTATCACACATGTAATCCATCAGGTAACAGTCTCACCTGTATCACACATGTAATCCATCAGGTTATAGTCTCACCTGTATCACACATGTAATCCATCAGGTAACAGTCTCACCTGTATCACACATGTAATCCATCAAGTTATAGTCTCCCCTGTATCACACATGTAATCCATCAGGTAACAGTCTCACCTGTATCACACATGTAATCCATCAGGTAATAGTCTCACCTGTATCACACATGTAATCCATCAGGTTATAGTCGCACCTGTATCACACATGTAATCCATCAGGTAACAGTCTCACCTGTATCACACATGTAATCCATCAGGTAACAGTCTCACCTGTATCACACATGTAATCCATCAGGTAACAGTCTCACCTGTATCACACATGTAATCCATCAGGTAACAGTCTCACCTGTATCACACATGTAATCCATCAGGTTATAGTCTCACCTGTATCACACATGTAATCCATCAGGTAACAGTCTCACCTGTATCACACATGTAATCCATCAGGTAACAGTCTCACCTGTATCACACATGTAATCCATCAGGTAACAGTCTCACCTGTATCACACATGTAATCCATCAGGTAACAGTCTCACCTGTATCACACATGTAATCCATCAGGTAATAGTCTCACCTGTATCACACATGTAATCCATCAGGTAACAGTCTCCCCTGTATCACACATGTAATCCATCAGGTAACAGTCTCACCTGTATCACACATGTAATCCATCAGGTAACAGTCTCACCTGTATCACACATGTAATCCATCAGGTAATAGTCTCACCTGTATCACACATGTAATCCATCAGGTAACAGTCTCACCTGTATCACACATGTAATCCATCAGGTAACAGTCTCACCTGTATCACACATGTAATCCATCAGGTAACAGTCTCACCTGTATCACACATGTAATCCATCAGGTAATAGTCTCACCTGTATCACACATGTAATCCATCAGGTAACAGTCTCACCTGTATCACACATGTAATACATCAGGTAACAGTCTCACCTGTATCACACATGTAATCCATCAGGTAACAGTCTCACCTGTATCACACATGTAATCCATCAGGTAACAGTCTCACCTGTATCACACATGTAATACATCAGGTAACAGTCTCACCTGTATCACACATGTAATCCATCAGGTAATAGTCTCACCTGTATCACACATGTAATCCATCAGGTAACAGTCTCACCTGTATCACACATGTAATCCATCAGGTAACAGTCTCACCTGTATCACACATGTAATCCATCAGGTAATAGTCTCACCTGTATCACACATGTAATCCATCAGGTAACAGTCTCACCTGTATCACACATGTAATCCATCAGGTAACAGTCTCACCTGTATCACACATGTAATCCATCAGGTTATAGTCTCACCTGTATCACACATGTAATCCATCAGGTAACAGTCTCACCTGTATCACACATGTAATCCATCAGGTTATAGTCTCACCTGTATCACACATATAATCCATCAGGTAACAGTCTCACCTGTATCACACATGTAATCCATCAGGTTATAGTCTCACCTGTATCACACATATAATCCATCAGGTAACAGTCTCACCTGTATCACACATGTAATCCATCAGGTAACAGTCTCACCTGTATCACACATATAATCCATCAGGTAACAGTCTCACCTGTATCACACATGTAATCCATCAGGTAATAGTCTCACCTGTATCACACATGTAATCCATCAGGTAACAGTGTCACCTGTATCACACATGTAATCCATCAGGTAACAGTCTCACCTGTATCACACATGTAATCCATCAGGTAACAGTCTCACCTGTATCACACATGTAATCCATCAGGTAACAGTCTCACCTGTATCACACATGTAATCCATCAGGTAACAGTCTCACCTGTATCACACATGTAATCCATCAGGTAACAGTCTCACCTGTATCACACATGTAATCCATCAGGTAACAGTCTCACCTGTATCACACATGTAATCCATCAGGTAACAGTCTCCCCTGTATCACACATGTAATCCATCAGGTAACAGTCTCACCTGTATCACACATGTAATCCATCAGGTAATAGTCTCACCTGTATCACACATGTAATCCATCAGGTAATAGTAATTGATCATCCTGATTCCTGGGTAACATTCTGACCCTTACTGCAGTCTCATAACAGTCTCTCACTCCTTGGGGTAACAGTATTACCATGTACATTCAATTATTGGGGTAACAGTCTTTTCTTGGGGATTCAATCCATGGAGTAACCGTTCCATCTTGTGCTTTCAATTCTTTGGGCAACAATCTCATCTGCGTTTCCAATTCTTGGGGTAACAGTCTTGCCTCTGCTTCCGATTCTTGGAGCAGCAGCCTAATCTTATGCTGTAACCCTATAATCTTTGGGGTTACAGTCTCATGGTGTACTATAATCTTTGGGGTTACAGTATCATGGTGTACTATAATCTTTGGGGTTACAGTATCATGGTGTACTATAATCTTTGGGGTTACAGTCTCATGGTGTACTATAATCTTTGGGGTTACAGTCTCATGGTGTATTATAATCTTTGGGGTTACAGTCTCATGGTGTACTATAATCTTTGGGGTTACAGTCTCATGGTGTACTATAATCTTTGGGGTTACAGTCTCATCCTTAAATATTATTCTTAGGGTAACAGTCTTTTCCTGTGCTTCTACGCCTGGAACTTTGATTACTTGGGCATCAAGTTTTAGCCATTGCTTCCAATCTTTAGGTTATTGGCCTCTTGGGTAACAGATGTTTTGAAGTTTCCAAATCCTTGGGTAACAGATTAATGCGATAGACCCTCTAAGGTAACAAGTTCCAATGGACACACTTCCAGTGACTGCCCTACCCCTCACTTCCAATCTTTTGGATGTATCCTGTTCCTGTTCTTCCAGTTGTTTTGGTTGGCATTATTACTTTGTGCTTTTAGCCTATAGTATAATAGCCTCAAGCTGTCATGCTGCTCTTTAGGGTAACACTAATATCTGGTGCTTCCAGTTTTTAGGGCACCATTCTTACCATTCTTCTTGGTATGGTGGCAGCTTCACCCATCATATATAGTCATTGGGTGCAGAGATATGGGTGTCCTTACGACACCCTGGTGCTATAATATGATAATAGTATGTCTGACACCTATCCCTGATCCTGGCTGTTTGCTGTCTGCCCTCACCCTGGGATGAGCCCTATCTATACCTGCCCCGGTCTGTGTCTTGTTTAAACACCTCTATTGACCGAGTCCTGACGGATATCTGCAGGTTAGGCATTTACTATTGTACAGACCCAAACACACCAAGGTCACATGAAGGTGAGAGCCACTTAATGCCACTTAGATCAAGGAGCCTACGTGTAGCCATAGGAGATTCTATATCTCTGAACCAACTGGACTTCTACTGCCCCTTTATATGACTTGTAGGGCAGCTAAGACTGCATTCATCTCACACCATCAAGCAATAATTTTCAACCATATTTCATGGAAGAAAATGTCCTGCTGCTTAATGGGTGAAAACTATCTGGTTCTGGGGGATCCAGCTGTAGGGCCCCCCAGTGACCCGTATAAATGGGGTGCAAACTTGACCAGCGTGGGGATGTGGGAGACGCTGTCCTGGCTAAGCAGTGTATGAAGTACTGGACAAGCATGGACCCCACTGATTCATTGGACCCCAACTCTAACGCTGTAGATATGGTGTATGAATGCTCATTAATGGAAAACCATTAAAATCTGTATAAATACAATATATATATATATAATATGACTTATGGTAATTTCTGTAACCAAATATTTGTTCTCCGCAGTCAAAAACAAACAACTTTTACAAACCTGACCCAATGAATGGGACAATTGCAGAAATTTCTGCAACAAATTTGGCGTATGTCAATACACCCTACAAAAATCAATCAATCATAGTGATCAATGAGGCTGTAAGAGGACAGCGGATCAATATTATATCCCTATATATATCACATATCTGTTAATAGTAGACAGGCTGCTATGGGGGAGGGGGCTCAAGGGATTAAGGAGAAAGATACTTGCATAAAAAAAATAATTTACGAAAATTGCATGCACTTTGTAAACCTAAAAAATTACAAGTTCTGAACTATGCAGAATTCCAATTGTCACCACATAATTTAAATTGATTCAATGTATCTGTAAATAAGGATTGATCATGTAAATGTTGCCAATTACACTGTATCACATTTTATCATTGTAATACATCAGTAAATGGTATATAGTATCAGCCATAGAGTGTAGCTCCAATATTGTTTTTTTTTACATTTGGCTATTGGTTCTCTGGGATGGGAGTGTAGATATAATGTATTGGGGGCACAATTGGTAATTTAGGGGCATTACTATACACATGACTGTAAACACCACACATTGATTTACTTTAATGTTGAATATATATATACACCTTGTATGTCCTGGGGGCAGAGTGGTCCCATGTCTATATACTAAATGGTAATTCATCCTCTTGTTCTTTAGCTTTGGCACTGATTTGGTCCATTGGTGGCCCGGTTTTATGTTGAACATGTCCGTTCTTGTAGGGTCACATGCTTGGACTTGTAGGTTTGGAGCTCCAGAAGACATGCATTGGTCTATGTTTCATTACCCTATTTTGTGAATTTCTATACAGCCTTTTGTCGGGTGTGCCCAAAATTGTAAAGTGATAGTAATGGGGCTTCAGGGGCTCCAAACCTACATGTCCAAGCATGCGACTCAACAAGAACGGACAAGTCCAACTGGGCAGCCTATGGACGCGGAGAGGGGGTAACTTGCTGATTCATGGGGTCATGAGAAGGCACCTGAATAAATGAAGTCACGTTCGCCCCTTATTTTGTACCCCTTATGAATTGTGCTGCTGAATGGTGCTCGGTTTTCTCTTGCATATGAAGGAATGGAGCGGCAATGTATGCGTTACTTCATTCATTTTAGTGCACCAGTGACCCCCAATCTTTGTAGAGGGTTCTAGCTGGAGATGAAAGATTACAATACTCCCATTAAATTCTATTGAGTTTAGTAGATACTGGTTTTGGTATTGGATGCATATCTGGCTAAATGAACACGAGCCCTATTTAAGGGGGTCACTTCTATTGGCTATTTTAGCTATCATGCTCTATATAGGTCATAATGACATTTTGGAGTATTTTACAACTCCAAGATTATATAAATCTAGACAATGTCCATGTCCATTAGGGTGATGCCACACATGGCGTTTTGAACCCGTTTTTGACCATTTTTAAGCAGTCCGTTAAAAAACGCATGCGTTTTTTGAAAACGCATCCGTTTTTGACAGGTTTTACCAATTATCTTAATTAAAAATGGTCAAAAACGGGTTCAAAACGCCATGTGTGGCATCACCCTTACAGGCTGTGCTTGTTCAGACCTGCATCTATTTGGCATTTAAAGGATAACCAGTCCCATGTAGGACCAGAAATTACACCAGTCATCACCAGTGTTTCCATGAATTAATAAAGTAGCCGTGCAAGTACAACCAGCGGCTCCATGCATTTGGGGTCGCAAGTGACCCCATTCCTGTAGTTGACCCTACAAATCAGCAAGTTCTCGCCTTACCTATATACGAAGGTATATCTTGTGGTTTAAATGCTTTAATATGTAAATGCCCCTTTAAGGAGATCTATTCTATGACGCATCCCTTTATACAGAATGTTCCAATTCTCGTTGTCTGTGCAGCCTCTGAATTTACATCACTTAGCACTAATGAACATGAAAGTTTTTAGATCAGGACTAATTTGATCAGTGCAGTCTGACAGCGATTCTGGGTTTTATCCTCTAAGTCTATTAACTATCGCAGTCACTACAGGAAAACACTAGGAATCTGTTTACTGAACACACAAAAATCAGCATGCCGTCCCTTTAAATGAGGAAGCGTTAGCTGGAAAGTGAATATTTGGATTGGAGACCTCTTTGTGATTCACTCTCTGTTTGCTGTCAGTGAATGGAAACACATCTATATCTAGAAATGGGTTGCAGCAACCAAACTTGGGGGAAGATTTTAAGTTTTTTTTTTTGTGTTACCCCCATGTTTTGCCTATGTCCTTGTATATTAGTTTCAATGAGGTACCCGGTATGACATGACATTTTGGAACACAAAAAACAAGATATTTTTGAAAAAAGTTGATCTGCCGTGTAGGATTTTTTTCAGTCATTGGGTGCAATTTTACCAAATGATGCTGTATCAAAGCTGGAAATGGCCATGTGAAATCTTAATGCAACCGAGGCAGTGAGTTGGGGCTATATGGGGGCTCCATTGACATTTGGATTACAGGCTGCAGCCGGAGCAGCTGTTGCAGATTCTGTCAGATTTGCCGGATACGTTTAATACTATTCACCGTAACAGTACCCCCATGGACCCTATTACACCCCATCAAGTGGTGGTCATATCCATTGTATGACAGACCCCCTGGGGAGCCCTTAAGATTTCTCATCTCCAAATGAGGGGCCCAGTACTATAAATAATACATTATATTCGGGGACCGATCCATATTTTGCAGCAGCTTCAAGTTATACCTGATGAGAACTGATATGCTGGTTTCGGGGTGGGCTTAGATAAACCGTGGTTAAAGGGAAATGGGGGTCTCCTCTTAGTTCTCAGGCTTCCTCTAACGCTCAGTGAATATAAATAGTTAACTGAATATATACAATTATTCTTAATGTTTAAAGCGACCCCTCTTCAGTGGTCATGTGACCGCGCACGGGTTATCCGCCATCATCTGCGGTCGTTACTTTAATCAGCCCTCCAATCATTGAGCCATTCTCCTGTGATGATAAAATCATTTCAGTCTCGGCTGGACTTGGCCTTTTGTGTCTGATTGAGTCAATTTCCTGCATTAGCCGTAAGATAACTTATCTAAGCGAATTCATTTTCCTGCTGGCGAGTGATTGCCTCACTTATGATCAGGGGCCTGAAAACCCAATAATCACCCAATAAGAAATAAGACAAACTGCAAATAAATGCATCAGAAAAGCACCAAATGGACGGATGTAGCAGAGCTGAGGGCGTCATATCCATATTATCTTTCCAGTGTTTAAAATACGGAATGGAATTTGCAATGAATCCCAAATTACGGGGGCGGGACGAGGGGGTTGCATTAGATGTGTTAAATTGACACATTTTGGTGAAATTCTTTATACATTTTTGTGATTTTGTGCAAATTATGTGATTTTTTATTTACATTGCAGCAGTAAAAAACACAATTTACCCACATTGTATGTGGAGATAAGCCAAGATTTCCATGTGTTCAGACATGGTGGACTAATAACTGATTCTCACAAGGCAATTCCATGCCAGGTTACAGTAAAATATTATCTACATGACTATTCTCTCAGCAGGTTTTGGATTTTATAGGCAGTTTAGAGCCAAACCTTATTATATAGAGTTTCTTATGGCAACCAATCAAGTGGCAGGTTACATCATCCAGGGGGCCTGTTTGAAAATGAAAGCTACAACCTGATTGGTTTGTTTGTGGGGAAACTGTACCACGGTCCTCATACAGGAACACAACCCAATCTGACATGGGGAGACCCAAAAATAAGTTCCCATAGCAACTGCATTCCTCTTCACCTCACTAATGAGACAAAATGGACGCCTGAGGTGATGCATCTATTCCCCATAGGCCTGAGTCAGATGTTTACGTTCATGAAATGACCGCATCATATAGTTACTCATGTATTCAATATATCCTCCTCCTGGTGTCCACAGGTCAATAGCAAACACATTTACTGAATGCCTTTAACCCTTAGAGATCCGTCCACTCAGCGATCACAAGATTCAAGGAAGATTTTATGGTTCATAACACATAACAATGTTCTCTTGTCTCCATGGTGATGGACAAAATGGCGGCCAAGGAGGATGTCACTATATGTTCTATAGATAATGGAGGATGATCACAATAATATCGCAAACCTTTATGGTCAATCATAAATTAGAAATCTCTTGGAAGGGCCCCCCCCCCCAAAGACTCCAGTCTGTCGGTCTCCAGGGCTGATATCGTATTCATGTGATCACTGAGCCAATCTCTAGGACTGGCTCAGTAGTCAAGTGCACAAGGAACATGATGTCAGCATTGCAGGTCCAACTGGACCAAAGTCACCCCTGGAGCCATTGGTGGGCCTCCACAGAGCTGCTATGATGGTATACAGAGACTTGGGGGTGACGTTGTGTGACAGCATACACCCGCTACATCCTAAGACTGTAACGGGGTTACGTGGGCTGTTGATGTGACGTCACTGCTGACCCCCTGTATATCGCGGTAACAGGAGGCTCTGAGCTGGATTAGAGACACAGAGCAAAGTAAATATTTCCTCAGGGCCTGTAGTACAAAAATTAACAAAAGCGGACAACCCCTTTAAGGAGAACTTGTAACCAGGTTAAACCCCACTAAACTACTAGTGCCCCAGCTAGGGTATGAAATGTCCTTTCAACAATTACCTCTTTTATGTGAAATTTCACCTGTTATAAAAAAATCTCCCCTAAAGTCAGGCAAATATGACTCTTCTCACATCATTTCCACATGAGATGAGTCAAGTTTAGTGATTGCAGGGGTAGTGTTTCTTCAGAAGCCCCTATCTCCTGTTTTATAGAACCTAGAAACATGCTGCTGGTGTCATATTAAAGATAAAAACCTCATCTTCCAGATCACATCAGGAGTTACAGAACCACAGATAGAGACGGCTAAAGACGTAGATGGAAATTCCAGCTGCAGATAAAGATCCCGTCTATTTTTTTGGAATGCCTGTATGTCCAGTTTTGTAGAAGCTTGATGGGATCTAAAAGATGAGATTCTTATCAAAGATAGGGGGCTACCACAACTTTATTCATCTCAGGTGAAAATTGGATGAGAAGAGTCATATTTGCCTGAATTCGAAGGAGATTATATTGGATAAACGGGTGAGATTTTACATTTAGGGACTTCTAGAAAGGACATTTATCCCCTATATAAGGGGGGCTTGTAGTTTAGAGGGGTAAAACCGGGTGACTGTTTCCCTTTAAGGTTAGGGCTAAACAGTTATACAGACTGAATCTCCTCTAGTCCATAAAAAAGGCAATAATAATAATAATTCCTTATTTATATAGCGCACACAGATTACGCAGCGCTGCACAAAGCATGTCAAATCGGTCCCTGTCCCCAATGGGGCTCACAAGCTAAACAATATTGGCACATGCATTTCCAGGAGGAATAATGGAGGAACCACACATTGGGGGTCATTTACTAAGGGCCCGAATCGCGCAATTCTGTCGGGTATCTCGACGATTTCCGATTTGCGCTGAATTCCGCCGGAATTTTGGCGCACGTGATCGAATTTCGGCGCCGGGTTGCATGTGACGGAAATCGGGGGCGTGGCCGTCGGAGAACCCGCCGCTGGATCGTGAATGGACCGGGTAAGTAAATCTGCCCCATTGTAATTCTAAAGAATGTTAATATAAGATGCCCCCGTTTTCTGGGGTCTTGTAATCAGTGATGACGGCCATTGTCAGTGTTTATCCACATTGTGGTGTGCCATTACATGTGTGTAACACAATCCAGCCGGCAATGTGCTCCCACTATGTGAAGCACGCCGCCTGACAGCCCACCTGTCATCCACACAGTTTGTCTCTCATCATCCTCAGGACCACCGCTAGACACATCACATTTGTCTCTTATGAAAATGACAATTTTATTTTGCCTCTGACAAATATTAGCTTTCCAGACGTCGGCCACATCTTCAGGTAGAAACCTATATAGTACAAGTACAAGTGGTGGGTAATAGGATGGGGATGAATAATTCATGAGCCATAATGAGGCAAATTTATACATGAGCTGGAAGCTGCGGCGCATCTTATTACAGGGCCCCCGCGTCTCCGTGTACTGGGTAATGACATTCCTTTCATTCTGCTTGTTCTCCAATTGTCTCTGATTTACCGTATACACATTCGCTCTTATGCTGGGGGAGGGGGGTGCGGACCACTACATAGTCACCAGAAATCATTTTTAGTTTTTTTATACACCCCCCCCCCCCACTACATTTTTCCATTTTATTGAATTGGAAATATGAGGTTTTTGTACTTCTTTTAAATTATTTATTGGCTTTATAGAATATTTTATCCACAGGACAAATTTCTAGTGAATCCTAAATAATTTATAGGAATATTTTCCAACATTTAATGAACATAAGTTTATAAGTTTGAGTATATTACCTTTTGATCCTATATTATGTTAGCGTAAATATGTTATTGATTTTATTACTAATATAAGCTGATATTCAGTGTGATATTTAGCTTGATTAGTATACACTGGGAGTAGCTGGTATAATTATATTGTCTAATAGCATAAAATACTTATTATAACAGATATTTATGAGCATTGTTATTATTTTAGTAGCATTCCTTTCATTTTATTGTTAACCGATAATAGCTTATACTGTATTTAATATGATTATTATTGTATTTATTAGTATGATTATTATTTTTAATAGCATTATTATATCTTATATTTATTATATTATTATATTTTATTATATTACATTATTTCATTATATTAAATTAAATCATTATATCTTATATGTGTTATTATAAACTTCTTATATCTGTAATATATTAATATTACTATCCTTATCTCTTACACTTGGGGACAGGGACCGATATGGCAAATTCTGTGCAGCGCTGCGTAATCTGTGGGCACTATATAAATAAAGGAATTATTATTATTATTATTGTTATTGTATAATTATGATAGCTGATATTTATTTTATTACTAGTATTATATCTTATATATACTATATTATTATAAACTGTTAGTAGCTGATACTTATTACTATTATCATTTTTATTATGATGATTAATACTGGTATATTTTATTTCTTACATTTTAGTACAATGTACACTGATATTAATTATTACTATTACTGTTTGTTATTATCATTTTTGTAGATGATTATCAGCTGCTAAAATATATTATCATTATAACTGGTATTACGTCTTCCAATGTACTATAATATCGTACACTGACAGTAGCTGATATTGATTTTATTGATATATTAATTTTAGGTTTAAAAACGTATAATATCTGATAAGTAATCATTATATTATATCGTAATATATCATAATCATCATATATCTTACTGCTATTATTTCCCCTTACTTTATTGTATTATATATTGATAATAATTGCTAATTATTATTATTATTAATTTGATTATTGTATCTCATCTCATATTATATTAAAATACATGAATAAAAACATATTTTTAGCGTTATTGCTTTTATAATTGATTATACTATTGCACATTTGTAAGAGCTTTTATTACGTTATACTATAGTATAGAATGAAATTCATTTGAAATGTAATTAGTTGGTCAGAAAATGTTTCTGGTGGAGTATGAGGATGCACATTTGTCTGAGACTAATGGGAATCTACCTAGGGGCATAATTCTTAGTTAAAGGGGTCCGTGACAAACCAGGATTAGGGCCTCCTTGATGTAATTATGATACATTACTCCATGGTGGAGGACACAAGGGATCGGGCTGATGCTGATATACAATTGCATAAAACCAGTAAAGGATTTGTCTGAATTTCTACTATAGAGAGTGTCATAATGGGGCAGCACCTTCCGGATAATTCCTGCAGATATCCAAATGTTGTGACCCTGTGATGAAAGTTCTGTGCCATAGACAATGAATGGAGCTGCAGGACACATGCTCGCCTTCCAGTCCATCATTTAGGAGAAGCAGGACCCCAGGCTCTTGACAAGGGGGTGACAATCATAATTGGAACAACCTGCTTTGTGGGGTGCAGAATAAGGTACAGGCAGTCCCCGGGTTACATACAAGATAGGGTCTGTAGGTTTGTTCTTAAGTTGAGTTTGTATGTAAGTCGGAACTGTATATTTTATCATTGTAATCCCAGCCAGAACTTTTTTGGTCTCTGTGACAATTGAATTTTAAAAATGTTGGGTTGTCATAAGAACCAGGATTAACACTAAAGATTCATTACAGACGCCTGTGATAATTGTTACAGCTGATTATTGTAGCCTAGGACTAAAGTAGAATAAATTACCAATATCAGTGGTCCGTTTGTAACTAGGGGTCGTATGTAAGTCGAGAGTTCTTAAGTAGGGGACCGCCTGTACTTGGCTTTATCAAGGTTCCTGGTTAACAAAACTTTTTGGCATAAGTTTTGAATAAGAATAAAGGAAATAAGACACAGTTCTGATATCGCCCCATCATACCCATAATGCATCAGCACACTTAAGTTTTTACAAAGAAACTTTTCCACCAAAGCAGATGATGAAATATCACGTCTCAGATACAAGATCCTACACACCCCTGGCCCATTGCCCCCCTGTTTATACAATCGGCGGCGGAAACACAATATTCTGATTGCTTTAATGGTTTTCATGGGTCAATGGCTGTGACCATTTATTTGTCCTGCTGTGTAAACTTAGTGTAATCCTAAAAAACATTGTAAATGTTAATCCCCTGAGTAAACCATTAATGGAGTAACAATAACACGTTACAATGTATCACCGGGCTACATGTGAAATGCAGGGGCAGCAATGGCTTCTGTACTGGCCGGGTGTGTGTCAGGTTGGCTGTTGATTTTGTGGATCCATGGTTATCCAGGTAGTGCTTTTATGCTTATGTTGTAGGTGGGGATAGGTTGGTGTCAGTGCCAGACTAAGATGGGGCCTAAAGGGCTTTAGAGGGCAGGATAATCTGTATAAACTTGCCCTATGCCTGTCAAGCTGAGATCGGAGTAGACCTCGCCCCATTGGGGCCCAAGTTCACGACAATAAATCTCATGGGCCATTGCTTAATGTTCCCGTTTTCTTCAGAACCTTTTGGCATTTGCTCGTAGGACCGCAGTCAGGAAAGACAAGGTTACAACACGTCTGTGTTACAGAAGGAAATTTCCAAATAACCTTATACACATGAAGCATGACCTTCCAAAACAGACACCCAAGACCCCAGGAGATTGCACATCTCCATCACTACGAAAGCGATTTTACAGAGAGACCTTTAAAGGAAACAGATTTGGACAATGTGCAAAAAACATGACATTTTTCATTATTTCTTGGGATTTGGGAGAAACGTTATAGTTTTTTGTACTCATTTTAACCAATCAGAACAATATAAATGATGAATCTATCAGATTTTAATACAGAGGGACCAGAAAAAGGAACTGCCCCTTTGTTTTATAGGATTTTAATTTTATGTATATTTATTTTACTTTTTAAAGATGAACTGGAGAGGGGGTGTTGGGGACCAGCAGCTGTTTTTGTTGATGGACCCAATAGGAGTGATCACTATATTAAAAAACATGGAGGTTCTTGCAATTTACCGGATCTGATGGTCATGCACAGAGTAGTGGGTCTCCACCGCCCTCTGCTAATAGAGGCAACAGCTAACTACCATATATACTCGAGTATAAGCCTAGTTTTTCAGCACAAAAAATGTGCTGAAACCCCAAACTCCGCTTATACTCGAGTTAAAAAAATATAGGTTTTACCAGGTTTTTGGGGTAAAATTAGGGGCCTCGGCTTATACTTGGGTCGGCTTATACTTGAGTATATACAGTAGTTGACCATCCTTTATTACCTAAACATTACTTACCTGGTCATGTAGAAAGCTGTAGACCAAATGGGTCATCACCTTTAATGTTTGGACTAAAGGTCAGCTACTTTATAAAGGGAAGCTTTGTATCAATGGATGTAGACCCTCAGAACCATTTCTTGTGGTGGACCCAAGGAGACTATGTGGACCTAAGTCCCCTATGAAAAGATCACTATCGCTTGATGTATCATAGAACATAGAACTTTTTGCATCAGGATGAAGAAAGACTAGGTTAAAGGGGTCTTCCACTTTTGTTAGGTCATATGGGGGTCATCTCCAATGTTGCTTGGCAACTTTTTAAAAACTGAGGCAGGGGTCAGAAAACTGATGTATCTTAATGGTTCGGTTGTCCTCATGAAATCTACTCCTAGGTTGTGGATGGCCACCCATTTCACCTATAGAAATCTTTTGGGTGAGGTATTAAAAGGAGCAGCAGTTCTCCCCTTTAAGAGTAGATGTTTCTGCTTCTGTGAAGCTCATGTGGGTGACATAGACCGAGGTCGTTGTCATTACCAGATCTTACGTTGTCCAGTGTCCTAGAACTTTTTCCATAGCTGTCCACACTGGTGGGACATGTCAAGACTTACCCCAGCCCATCCTTATGTAGCATATAGTATTAGTAACAAAGTTATCAGGGGAATCAGTGATCCCCACCCAGGAGAATCCACAATTCAAAAAGTTATTTTGTTCAAGATCAGACAAGTTGTAGACAAGGCTGAAACTCTTCCCATCTACACGATAATGGGCCACGACTGCGCTTAGTAGACATGCAAATCACCAGTCATTGTCCCAAATCCATTGAAACTAGACTGAACTTACTGGAAAACACAAAAAAATCTGCACTTTTAGGGAATCTTTTTAAAGTTGGTGTTTTTTCTACATTGTTTTTTTTTTTTTTTTTTTTTTAAACACACATTAAAAATTATACTTCAGGGGAATTTTCCTATTAATGACCCTAAATCAACCTTTAATCAGACGTGTCGTGAGTCACACTGTGATAGGGAACTGCAGTGCAAGGATTAAATTTCCCCATTTTCTTTAGCGTTTTATCAGATGCTAAAAAGAGGATCTGTGGATAAGTGCAAGATTATGGGGGTCATTTACTAAGGGCCCGATTCGCGGTTTCCCGACGTGTTACCCGAATATTTCCAATTTGCGCCGATTTCCCCTGAATTGCCCCGGGATTTTGGCGCACGCGATCGGATTGTGGCGCATCGGCGCTGGCATGCACGCAACGGAAATCGGGGGGCGAGGCCGAACGATAACCCGATTGATTTGGAAAAACTGCCGCATTTAAAAAAAAAAATTGGTCGCACGGGCCATACTCACATGCACCACGATGAAGACAATGAACTCCGGGGCACCTCGGCGGACTTCGGCGCAGCAGCGACACCTGGTGGACATCGGGCGCAGGACCTTCATGAATCGCCGGAAGACCGAGAAGCCGCCGCTGGAACGCGAATGGACCGGGTAAGTAAATGTGCCCCATTATCTCGACAAAACTATTTTTTATGTGTTGTGTTGGTTTGCCCACTGCTTAACAATTTTTGGCTGGAGGGTCTCATTTATTTTTGGAATTAAATGCTCCCCCACAGGGGGCAGACTGTGTACCTTATCTTAATAAAAAAAAGATCAGCTATCCACAGTATTATGTCTGACCACTGGAGGCCTAACACATGGGAGCCCGGTAAGTGGGTGTTCTTATCCTGGCAACCCTTTATTACAATGTAGCCAACACTAGGGTCAGGTGACCAATACTGTTCCAGCTCCGAATCCTTCCTTTGGCTCATTCTGCATCTATACCATAATGGCTGCTCATGTGGACCATGATGCCTTCACTGATCAATACAACTCCTTTAAGGTAGAGTGGCGGCGCTTCTTAAGATCTCTACTTTGAAGAAGGCTTGAAACATTTAAGAGTGAATTTGTATCCATCTGATCTTCCTCTCAAGGCTGTGTACATCGCTGGTGTCCATATGGTGTAACACTGATCACTGTATGGATCGGGTGAAATCTGCCATCAAAGTACAGACTCCCCAGTGGTCATGGCTCACAATAAATCATTGAACTCAGATCACAGCTTCTCAATCCATCCCAAGTGCTTTTAGCATTTTTTTCCCCCAAAATTGTGCTTATTCATAGAAGAGACCAAACATTGACCCAATACCAAGCCCCAAATATCCAATACCTCGTTTTCAGGTAACCTTGGGTCCAAACACTTCTGACTAAGGTCTATTTCTTATGAACTAATAACAAAGAACGCTTGAGTTTTATAATAATATGAATTATGTCTATCATGATAATTACATAGATTAACTTGCAATTTAAAGGACATCTACCACCAGGATGAAGGATTGTAAACCAAACACCTTGACATACTGGTGTGTGCCCCTTCTGGTAGGATCTGCTTCTCTTTTAGCTTTTTTTTTTCACAAAAAAGCTTTGAAAATTATGCAAATTTGAGGGGCTCCTGGCTCCATAGATTTTATGCTCATTTGCATAATTTTTAAGAACTTTTTTTCTTAAAGACAAGGGCATATAAAGCTTGAAGAAGAGCGGATCCTGCCAGAGGGAGCACACACCAGCAGGTAAGTGTGTTTGGTTTACAATCCTTCATCCTGGTGGTAGATTTCCTTTAAGGTGAAGGTCTGTATGGATGAAGGGTGGAAATCGGAATCAGTTCTTGTGGTGGATCCAAGGGGACCAAGTCCAATTCTAATTTGATCCTTCCCTTGAAACAAACACAAGTCACTTAATCTGTTCTAGAACTTTTTGGATGAGGATGAAGAACCTGGCTGGGTTAAGTGGGTTCTCCACCTGATTGTTGGAAGGGTCCGGGACATTGAATTGATCACAATATATCTTTGTTACTTGGACCTCAAGTCGTGTCCTCCAAAGTGATGGGAGGTACAAAATATTAGGATCCTGAATAGAGGACTGCCCCTAAATAATGATTTTCTAAAGGAGAGAAGCTCTGAGTTGAGATCATTACCGGTATGTACATGCAGTCCCCTACTTAAGGACACCTGACTTACAGACGACCCCTAGTTACAGACGGACCTCTCTGCCCCTGTGACCTGTGCTGTAGTCTCTGGATGTTACTATAGTCCCAGACTGCAATGATCAGCTGTAAGGTGTCTGTAGTGAAGCTTTATTCATAATCCTTGGTCCAATTACAGCAGAAATTTTGAAACTCCAATTGTCACTGGGACAAAAGAAAAAAAATTGTCTAGAACTTCAATTATAAAATATAAAATATACAGTTTCGACTTACATTCGAATTCAACTTAAGAACAAACCTCCGGACCCTATCTTGTGTGTAACCGGGGGAGTGTCTGTATATACAATA